>NC_140797.1:11780208-12290208 GCF_037176805.1 Vigna unguiculata
TGAGTTCGGTGGGTTTTGCACATGGCCAAGCTTGGCGGTGCACCACGGCATAGCTAGATGGCTTGGTGGGGAGTTTTGTGAAAAATTGAAATTCGTGGTTTTTTAGATGTGAGGGTTCGATTGGCCTCCAAATGCCCCCAAATGAAAACCTTGAAAGTGATGGTGCACAAAAGTTTTGAGTTCGGAGCGTTTTGCACATGGCTAACTTGGTCGGTGCACCACGGCATAGCTAGATGGCTTGGTGGGGAGTTTTGTGAAAAATTGAAATTCGTGGTTTTAGAGATGTGATGGTTGGATTGCCCTCCAAATGTCCCCAAATGAATTCCATGAAAGTCTTGGTGCACGAAAGTTTTGAGTTCGGTGGGTTTTGCACATGGCCAAGCTTGGCGGTGTACCACGGCATAGCTAGATGGCTTGGTGGGGAGTTTTATGAAAAAATGAAATTCTTGATTTTTGAGATGTGAGGGTTGGAAAAGCCTACAAATGTCCCCAAATGAATACCATGCAAGTCTTGGTGCACGGAAGTTTTGAGTTCGGTGGGTTTTGCACATGGTCAAGCTTGGCGGTGCAGCACGGCATAGCTAGATAGCTTGGTGGGGAGTTTTGTCAAAAATTGAAATTCGTGGTTTTTGAGATGTGAGGGTTCGATTGGCCTCCAAATGCCCCCAAATGAATACCTTGAAAGTCATGGTGCACAAAAGTTTTGAGTTCGGAGGGTTTTGCACATGGCCAAGTTGGTCGGTGCACCACGGCATAGCTAGATGGCTTGGTGGGGAGTTTTGTGAAAAATTGAAATTCGTGATTTTTGAGATGTGATGGTTGGATTGCCCTCCAAATGTCCCTAAATGAATACCATGAAAGTCTTGGTGCACGAAACTTTTGAGTTTGGTGGGTTTTGCACATGGCCAAGCTTGGCGGTGCACCACGGCATAGCTAGATGGCTTGGTGGGGAGTTTTATGAAAAAATGAAATTCGTGATTTTAGAGATGGGATGGTTGGAAAGGCCTCCAAATGTCCCTAAATGAATACAATGAAAGTCTTGGTGCACGAAAGTTTTGAGTTCGGTGGGTTTTGCACATGGCCAAGTTGGTCGGTGCACCACGGCATAGCTAGATGGCTTGGTGGTGAGTTTTGTGAAAAAATGAAATTCGTGGTTTTTGAGATGTGATGGTTGGAAAGGCCTCCAAATGTCCCCAAATGAATACGATGAAAGTCTTGGTGCACCAAAGTTTTGAGTTCGGTGGGTTTTGCACATGGCCAAGCTTGGCGGTGCACCACGGCATAGCTAGATGGCTTGGTGGGGAGTTTTATGAAAAAATGCAATTCGTGATTTTTGAGATGTGATGGTTGGAAAGGCCTCCAAATGTCCCCAAATGAATACCATGAAAGTCTTGGTGCACGAAAGTTTTGAGTTTGGTGGGTTTTGCACATGGCCAAGTTGGTCGGTGCACCACGGCATAACTAGATGGCTTGGTGGGGACTTTTGTGAAAAATTGAAATTCGTGGTTTTAGAGATGTGATGGTTGGATTGCCCTCTAAATGTCCCCAAATGAATACCATGAAAGTCTTGGTGCACAAAAGTTTTGAGTTCGGTGGGTTTTGCACATGGCCAAGCTTGGCGGTGCACCACGGCATAACTAGATGGCTTGGTGGGGAGTTTTATGAAAAAATGAAATTCTTGATTTTTGAGATGTGAGGGTTGGAAAGGCCTACAAATGTCCCCAAATGAATTCCATGAAAGTCTTGGTGCACGGAAGTTTTGAGTTCGGTGGGTTTTGCACATGGTCAAGCTTGGCGGTGCAGCACGGCATAGCTAGATAGCTTGGTGGGGAGTTTTGTGAAAAATTGAAATTCGTGGTTTTTGAGATGTGAGGGTTCGATTGGCCTCCAAATGCCCCCAAATGAATACCTTGAAAGTCATGGTGAACAAAAGTTTTGAGTTCGGATGGTTTTGCACATGGCCAAGTTGGTCGGTGAACCACGGCATAGCTAGATGGCTTGGTGGGGAGTTTTGTGAAAAATTGAAATTCGTGATTTTTGAGATGTGATGGTTGGATTGCCCTCCAAATGTCCCCAAATGAATACCATGAAAGTCTTGGTGCACGAAAGTTTTGAGTTTGGTGGGTTTTGCACATGGCCAAGCTTGGCGGTGCACCACGGCATAGCTAGAGGGCTTGGTGGGGAGTTTTATGAAAAAATGAAATTCGTGATTTTAGAGATGGGATGGTTGGAAAGGCCTCCAAATGTCCCTAAATGAATACCATGAAAGTCTTGGTGCACGAAAGTTTTGAGTTCGGTGGGTTTTGCACATGGCCAAGTTGGTCGGTGCACCATGGCATAGCTAGATGGCTTGGTGGGGAGTTTTGTGAAAAAATGAAATTCGTGGATTTTGAGATGTGATGGTTGGAAAGGCCTCCAAATGTCCCCAAATGAATACCATGATAGTCTTGGTGCACGAATGGTTTGAGTTCGGTGGGTTTTGCACATGGCCAAGCTTGGCGGTGCACCACGGCAGAGCTAGATGGTTTGGTGGGGAGTTTTATCAAAAAATGAAATTGGTGATTTTTGAGATGTGAGGGTTGAATTGGCCTCTAAATGCCCCCGAATGGATACCATGAAAGTGTTGGTGCACAAAAGTTTTATGTTCGGTGGGTTTTGCACAAGGCCAACGTTGGCATTGCACCACGGCATAGATAGATGGCTTGGTGGGGAGTTTTGTGAAAAAATGAAATTCGTGATTTTTGAGATGTGAGGGTTGGAAAGGCCTACAAATGTCCCGAAATGAGTACCATGAACGTCTTGGTGCACGAAAGTTTTGAGTTCGGTGGGTTTTGCACAGGCCAAGTGGGTGGGTGCACCACGCATAGCTAGATGGCTTGGTGGGGAGTTTTGTGAAAAATTGAAATTCGTGGTTTTGGAGATGTGAGGGTTGGAAAGGCCTACAAATGTCCCCAAATGTATACCATGAAAGTCTTGGTGCACGAAAGGTTTGAGTTCGGTGGGTTTTGCACATGGCCAAGCTTGGCGGTGCACCACGACAAAGCTAGATGGCTTGTGGGGAGTTTTATGAAAAAATGAAATTCGTGATTTTTGAGATGTGGGGGTTGAATTGGCCTCCAAATGCCCCCGAATGAATACCATGAAAGTGTTGGTGCACAAACGTTTTAAGTTCGGTGGGTTTTGCACATGGCCAAGGTTGGCTGTGCACCACGGCATAGCTAGATGGCTTGGTGGGGAGTTTTGTGAAAAAATGAAATTCGTGATTTTTGAGATGTGAGGGTTGGAAAGGGCTCCAAATGCCCCAAAATGAATACCATGAAAGTCTTGGTGCACGAAAGTTTTGAGTTCGGTGGGTTTTGCACATGCCCAAAGTTGGCGGTGCACCACGGCGTAGCTAGATGGCTTGGTGGGGAGTTTTGTGAAAAAATGAAATTCGTGATTTTTGAGATATGAGGGTTGGAAAGGCCTCCAAATGCCCCCAAATGGATACCATGAACGTCTTGGTGCACGAAAGTTTTGAGTTCGGTGGGTTTTGCACATGGCCAAGCTTGGCGGTGTACCACGGCATAGCTAGATGGCTTGGTGGGGAGTTTTATGAAAAAATGAAATTCTTGATTTTTGAGATGTGAGGGTTGGAAAGGCCTACAAATGTCCCCAAATGAATACCATGCAAGTCTTGGTGCACGGAAGTTTTGAGTTCGGTGGGTTTTGCACATGGTCAAGCTTGGCGGTGCAGCACGGCATAGCTAGATAGCTTGGTGGGGAGTTTTGTCAAAAATTGAAATTCGTGGTTTTTGAGATGTGAGGGTTCGATTGGCCTCCAAATGCCCCCAAATGAATACCTTGAAAGTCATGGTGCACAAAAGTTTTGAGTTCGGAGGGTTTTGCACATGGCCAAGTTGGTCGGTGCACCACGGCATAGCTAGATGGCTTGGTGGGGAGTTTTGTGAAAAATTGAAATTCGTGATTTTTGAGATGTGATGGTTGGATTGCCCTCCAAATGTCCCTAAATGAATACCATGAAAGTCTTGGTTCACGAAACTTTTGAGTTTGGTGGGTTTTGCACATGGCCAAGCTTGGCGGTGCACCACGGCATAGCTAGATGGCTTGGTGGGGAGTTTTATGAAAAAATGAAATTCGTGATTTTAGAGATGGGATGGTTGGAAAGGCCTCCAAATGTCCCTAAATGAATACAATGAAAGTCTTGGTGCACGAAAGTTTTGAGTTCGGTGGGTTTTGCACATGGCCAAGTTGGTCGGTGCACCACGGCATAGCTAGATGGCTTGGTGGTGAGTTTTGTGAAAAAATGAAATTCGTGGTTTTTGAGATGTGATGGTTGGAAAGGCCTCCAAATGTCCCCAAATGAATACGATGAAAGTCTTGGTGCACCAAAGTTTTGAGTTCGGTGGGTTTTGCACATGGCCAAGCTTGGCGGTGCACCACGGCATAGCTAGATGGCTTGGTGGGGAGTTTTATGAAAAAATGCAATTCGTGATTTTTGAGATGTGATGGTTGGAAAGGCCTCCAAATGTCCCCAAATGAATACCATGAAAGTCTTGGTGCACGAAAGTTTTGAGTTTGGTGGGTTTTGCACATGGCCAAGTTGGTCGGTGCACCACGGCATAACTAGATGGCTTGGTGGGGACTTTTGTGAAAAATTGAAATTCGTGGTTTTAGAGATGTGATGGTTGGATTGCCCTCTAAATGTCCCCAAATGAATACCATGAAAGTCTTGGTGCACAAAAGTTTTGAGTTCGGTGGGTTTTGCACATGGCCAAGCTTGGCGGTGCACCACGGCATAACTAGATGGCTTGGTGGGGAGTTTTATGAAAAAATGAAATTCTTGATTTTTGAGATGTGAGGGTTGGAAAGGCCTACAAATGTCCCCAAATGAATACCATGAAAGTCTTGGTGCACGGAAGTTTTGAGTTCGGTGGGTTTTGCACATGGCCAAGCTTGGCGGTGCAGCACGGCATAGCTAGATGGCTTGGTGGGGAGTTTTGTGAAAAATTGAAATTCGTGGTTTTTTAGATGTGAGGGTTCGATTGGCCTCCAAATGCCCCCAAATGAAAACCTTGAAAGTGATGGTGCACAAAAGTTTTGAGTTCGGAGCGTTTTGCACATGGCTAACTTGGTCGGTGCACCACGGCATAGCTAGATGGCTTGGTGGGGAGTTTTGTGAAAAATTGAAATTCGTGGTTTTAGAGATGTGATGGTTGGATTGCCCTCCAAATGTCCCCAAATGAATTCCATGAAAGTCTTGGTGCACGAAAGTTTTGAGTTCGGTGGGTTTTGCACATGGCCAAGCTTGGCGGTGTACCACGGCATAGCTAGATGGCTTGGTGGGGAGTTTTATGAAAAAATGAAATTCTTGATTTTTGAGATGTGAGGGTTGGAAAAGCCTACAAATGTCCCCAAATGAATACCATGCAAGTCTTGGTGCACGGAAGTTTTGAGTTCGGTGGGTTTTGCACATGGTCAAGCTTGGCGGTGCAGCACGGCATAGCTAGATAGCTTGGTGGGGAGTTTTGTCAAAAATTGAAATTCGTGGTTTTTGAGATGTGAGGGTTCGATTGGCCTCCAAATGCCCCCAAATGAATACCTTGAAAGTCATGGTGCACAAAAGTTTTGAGTTCGGAGGGTTTTGCACATGGCCAAGTTGGTCGGTGCACCACGGCATAGCTAGATGGCTTGGTGGGGAGTTTTGTGAAAAATTGAAATTCGTGATTTTTGAGATGTGATGGTTGGATTGCCCTCCAAATGTCCCTAAATGAATACCATGAAAGTCTTGGTGTACGAAACTTTTGAGTTTGGTGGGTTTTGCACATGGCCAAGCTTGGCGGTGCACCACGGCATAGCTAGATGGCTTGGTGGGGAGTTTTATGAAAAAATGAAATTCGTGATTTTAGAGATGGGATGGTTGGAAAGGCCTCCAAATGTCCCTAAATGAATACAATGAAAGTCTTGGTGCACGAAAGTTTTGAGTTCGGTGGGTTTTGCACATGGCCAAGTTGGTCGGTGCACCACGGCATAGCTAGATGGCTTGGTGGTGAGTTTTGTGAAAAAATGAAATTCGTGGTTTTTGAGATGTGATGGTTGGAAAGGCCTCCAAATGTCCCCAAATGAATACGATGAAAGTCTTGGTGCACCAAAGTTTTGAGTTCGGTGGGTTTTGCACATGGCCAAGCTTGGCGGTGCACCACGGCATAGCTAGATGGCTTGGTGGGGAGTTTTATGAAAAAATGCAATTCGTGATTTTTGAGATGTGATGGTTGGAAAGGCCTCCAAATGTCCCCAAATGAATACCATGAAAGTCTTGGTGCACGAAAGTTTTGAGTTTGGTGGGTTTTGCACATGGCCAAGTTGGTCGGTGCACCACGGCATAACTAGATGGCTTGGTGGGGACTTTTGTGAAAAATTGAAATTCGTGGTTTTAGAGATGTGATGGTTGGATTGCCCTCTAAATGTCCCCAAATGAATACCATGAAAGTCTTGGTGCACAAAAGTTTTGAGTTCGGTGGGTTTTGCACATGGCCAAGCTTGGCGGTGCACCACGGCATAACTAGATGGCTTGGTGGGGAGTTTTATGAAAAAATGAAATTCTTGATTTTTGAGATGTGAGGGTTGGAAAGGCCTACAAATGTCCCCAAATGAATTCCATGAAAGTCTTGGTGCACGGAAGTTTTGAGTTCGGTGGGTTTTGCACATGGTCAAGCTTGGCGGTGCAGCACGGCATAGCTAGATGGCTTGGTGGGGAGTTTTGTGAAAAATTGAAATTCGTGGTTTTTGAGATGTGAGGGTTCGATTGGCCTCCAAATGCCCCCAAATGAATACCTTGAAAGTCATGGTGAACAAAAGTTTTGAGTTCGGATGGTTTTGCACATGGCCAAGTTGGTCGGTGAACCACGGCATAGCTAGATGGCTTGGTGGGGAGTTTTGTGAAAAATTGAAATTCGTGATTTTTGAGATGTGATGGTTGGATTGCCCTCCAAATGTCCCCAAATGAATACCATGAAAGTCTTGGTGCACGAAAGTTTTGAGTTTGGTGGGTTTTGCACATGGCCAAGCTTGGCGGTGCACCACGGCATAGCTAGAGGGCTTGGTGGGGACTTTTATGAAAAAATGAAATTCGTGATTTTAGAGATGGGATGGTTGGAAAGGCCTCCAAATGTCCCTAAATGAATACCATGAAAGTCTTGGTGCACGAAAGTTTTGAGTTCGGTGGGTTTTGCACATGGCCAAGTTGGTCGGTGCACCATGGCATAGCTAGATGGCTTGGTGGGGAGTTTTGTGAAAAAATGAAATTCGTGGATTTTGAGATGTGATGGTTGGAAAGGCCTCCAAATGTCCCCAAATGAATACCATGATAGTCTTGGTGCACGAATGGTTTGAGTTCGGTGGGTTTTGCACATGGCCAAGCTTGGCGGTGCACCACGGCAGAGCTAGATGGTTTGGTGGGGAGTTTTATCAAAAAATGAAATTGGTGATTTTTGAGATGTGAGGGTTGAATTGGCCTCTAAATGCCCCCGAATGGATACCATGAAAGTGTTGGTGCACAAAAGTTTTAAGTTCGGTGGGTTTTGCACAAGGCCAACGTTGGCATTGCACCACGGCATAGATAGATGGCTTGGTGGGGAGTTTTGTGAAAAAATGAAATTCGTGATTTTTGAGATGTGAGGGTTGGAAAGGCCTACAAATGTCCCGAAATGAGTACCATGAACGTCTTGGTGCACGAAAGTTTTGAGTTCGGTGGGTTTTGCACAGGGCCAAGTGGGTGGGTGCACCACGGCATAGCTAGATGGCTTGGTGGTGAGTTTTGTGAAAAAATGAAATTCGTGGTTTTTGAGATGTGATGGTTGGAAAGGCCTCCAAATGTCCCCAAATGAATACGATGAAAGTCTTGGTGCACCAAAGTTTTGAGTTCGGTGGGTTTTGCACATGGCCAAGCTTGGCGGTGCACCACGGCATAGCTAGATGGCTTGGTGGGGAGTTTTATGAAAAAATGCAATTCGTGATTTTTGAGATGTGATGGTTGGAAAGGCCTCCAAATGTCCCCAAATGAATACCATGAAAGTCTTGGTGCACGAAAGTTTTGAGTTTGGTGGGTTTTGCACATGGCCAAGTTGGTCGGTGCACCACGGCATAACTAGATGGCTTGGTGGGGACTTTTGTGAAAAATTGAAATTCGTGGTTTTAGAGATGTGATGGTTGGATTGCCCTCTAAATGTCCCCAAATGAATACCATGAAAGTCTTGGTGCACAAAAGTTTTGAGTTCGGTGGGTTTTGCACATGGCCAAGCTTGGCGGTGCACCACGGCATAACTAGATGGCTTGGTGGGGAGTTTTATGAAAAAATGAAATTCTTGATTTTTGAGATGTGAGGGTTGGAAAGGCCTACAAATGTCCCCAAATGAATTCCATGAAAGTCTTGGTGCACGGAAGTTTTGAGTTCGGTGGGTTTTGCACATGGTCAAGCTTGGCGGTGCAGCACGGCATAGCTAGATAGCTTGGTGGGGAGTTTTGTGAAAAATTGAAATTCGTGGTTTTTGAGATGTGAGGGTTCGATTGGCCTCCAAATGCCCCCAAATGAATACCTTGAAAGTCATGGTGAACAAAAGTTTTGAGTTCGGATGGTTTTGCACATGGCCAAGTTGGTCGGTGAACCACGGCATAGCTAGATGGCTTGGTGGGGAGTTTTGTGAAAAATTGAAATTCGTGATTTTTGAGATGTGATGGTTGGATTGCCCTCCAAATGTCCCCAAATGAATACCATGAAAGTCTTGGTGCACGAAAGTTTTGAGTTTGGTGGGTTTTGCACATGGCCAAGCTTGGCGGTGCACCACGGCATAGCTAGAGGGCTTGGTGGGGACTTTTATGAAAAAATGAAATTCGTGATTTTAGAGATGGGATGGTTGGAAAGGCCTCCAAATGTCCCTAAATGAATACCATGAAAGTCTTGGTGCACGAAAGTTTTGAGTTCGGTGGGTTTTGCACATGGCCAAGTTGGTCGGTGCACCATGGCATAGCTAGATGGCTTGGTGGGGAGTTTTGTGAAAAAATGAAATTCGTGGATTTTGAGATGTGATGGTTGGAAAGGCCTCCAAATGTCCCCAAATGAATACCATGATAGTCTTGGTGCACGAATGGTTTGAGTTCGGTGGGTTTTGCACATGGCCAAGCTTGGCGGTGCACCACGGCAGAGCTAGATGGTTTGGTGGGGAGTTTTATCAAAAAATGAAATTGGTGATTTTTGAGATGTGAGGGTTGAATTGGCCTCTAAATGCCCCCGAATGGATACCATGAAAGTGTTGGTGCACAAAAGTTTTAAGTTCGGTGGGTTTTGCACAAGGCCAACGTTGGCATTGCACCACGGCATAGATAGATGGCTTGGTGGGGAGTTTTGTGAAAAAATGAAATTCGTGATTTTTGAGATGTGAGGGTTGGAAAGGCCTACAAATGTCCCGAAATGAGTACCATGAACGTCTTGGTGCACGAAAGTTTTGAGTTCGGTGGGTTTTGCACAGGGCCAAGTGGGTGGGTGCACCACGCATAGCTAGATGGCTTGGTGGGGAGTTTTGTGAAAAATTGAAATTCGTGGTTTTTGAGATGTGAGGGTTGGAAAGGCCTACAAATGTCCCCAAATGTATACCATGAAAGTCTTGGTGCACGAAAGGTTTGAGTTCGGTGGGTTTTGCACATGGCCAAGCTTGGCGATGCACCACGACAGAGCTAGATGGCTTGTGGGGAGTTTTATGAAAAAATGAAATTCGTGATTTTTGAGATGTGGGGGTTGAATTGGCCTCCAAATGCCCCCGAATGAATACCATGAAAGTGTTGGTGCACAAACGTTTTAAGTTCGGTGGGTTTTGCACATGGCCAAGGTTGGCTGTGCACCACGGCATAGCTAGATGGCTTGGTGGGGAGTTTTGTGAAAAAATGAAATTCGTGATTTTTGAGATGTGAGGGTTGGAAAGGGCTCCAAATGCCCCAAAATGAATACCATGAAAGTCTTGGTGCACGAAAGTTTTGAGTTCGTTGGGTTTTGCACATGCCCAAAGTTGGCGGTGCACCACGGCGTAGCTAGATGGCTTGGTGGGGAGTTTTGTGAAAAAATGAAATTCGTGATTTTTGAGATATGAGGGTTGGAAAGGCCTCCAAATGCCCCCAAATGGATACCATGAACGTCTTGGTGCACGAAAGTTTTGAGTTCGGTGGGTTGTTCACATGGCCAAGGTTGGCGGTGCACCACGGCATAGCTAGATGGCTTGGTGGGGAGTTTTGTGAAAAAATGAAATTCGTGATTTTTAAGATGTGAGGGTTGGAAAGGCCTACAAGGGTCCATTAATGAGTACCATGAATGTCTTGGTGCACGAAAGTTTTGAGTTCGGTGGGTTTTGCACAGGGCCAAGTGGGTCGGTGCACCACGGCATAGCTAGATGGCTTGGTGGGGAGTTTTGTGAAAAATTGAAATTCGTCATTTTTGAGATGTGAGGGTTGGAAAGGCCTACAAGTGTCCCCAAATGAATACCATGAAAGTCTTGGTGCACGAAAGTTTTGAGTTCAGTGGGTTTTGCACATGGCCAAGGTTGGCGGTGCACCACGACATAGCTAGATGGCTTGGTGGGGAGTTTTGTGAAAAAATGAAAGTCGTGATTTTTGAGATGTGAGGGTTGGAAAGGCCTACAAATGTCGCCAAATGAATACCATGATAGTCTTGGTGCACGAAAGCTTTGAGTTCGGTGGGTTTTGCACATGGCCAAGCTTGGCGGTGCACGATGGCATAGCTAGATGGCTTGGTGGGGAGTATTGTGAAAAAATGAAAGTCGTGATTTTTGAGATGTGAGGGTTGGAAAGGCCTACAAGTGTCCCCAAATGAGTACCATGAAAGTCTTGGTGCACGAAAGTTTTGAGTTCGGTGGGTTTTGCACAGGGTCAAGTTGGTCGGTGCACCACGGCATAGCTAGATGGCTTGGTGGGGAGTTTTGTGAAAAAATGAAATTCGTGATTTTTGAGATGTGACGGTTGGAAAGGCCTACAAATGTCCCCAAATGAGTACCATGAAAGCCTTGGTGCACGAAAGTTTTGAGTTCGGTGGGTTTTGCACATGGTCAGATTGGTCGGTGCACCACGGCATGGGTAGATGGCTTGGTGGGGAGTTTTGTGAAAAATTGAAATTCGTAATTTTTGAGATGTGAGGGTTGGAAAGGCCTACAAATGTCCCCAAATGAATACCATGAAAGTCTTGGTGCACGAAAGTTTTGAGGTCGGTGGGTTTTGCACATGGCGAAGTTTGGCGGTGCACCACGGCATAGCTAGATGCCTTGGTGGGGAGTTTTGTGAAAAATTCAAATTCGTGATTTTTGAGATGTGAGGGTTGGAAAGGCCTACAAATGTCCCCAAATGAGTACCATGAACGTCTTGGTGCACGAAAGTTTTGAGTTCGGTGGGTTTTGCACAGGGCCAAGTGGGTCGGTGCATCGCGGCATAGCTAGATGGCTTGGTGGGGAGTTTTGTGAAAAATTGAAAGTCGTGATTTTTGAGATGTGAGGGTTGGAAAGGCCTACAAATGTCCCCAAATGAATACCATCAATGTCTTGGTGCACGAAAGCTTTGAGTTCGGTGGGTTTTACACATGGCCAAGTTGGTTGGTGCACCACGGCATATCTAGATGGCTAGGTGGGGAGTTTTGTGAAAAAATGAAATTCGTGATTTTTGAGATGTGCGGGTTGGAAAGGCCTACAAATTTCCCCAAATGAATACCATGAAAGTCTTGGTGCACGAAAGATTTGAGTTCGGTGGGTTTTGTAGATGGCCAAGGTTGGCGATGCACCACGGCATAGGTAGATAGCTTGGTGGGGAGTTTTGTGAAAAAGTGAAATTCGTGATTTTTTTGATGTGAGGGTTGGAAAGGCCTACAAATGTCCCCAAATGACTACCATGAATGTCTTGGTGCACGAAAGTTTTGAGTTCGGTGGGTTTTGCACAGGGCCAAGTTGGTCGGTGCACCACGGCATAGCTAGATGGCTTGGTGGGGAGTTTTATGAAAAAATGAAATTCGTGATTTTTGAGATGTGATGGTTGGCAAGGCCTCCAAATGTCCCCAAATGAATACCATGAAAGTCTTGGTGCACGAAAGTTTTGAGTTCGGTGGGTTTTGCACATGGCCAAGTTGGTCGGTGCACCACGGCATAGCTAGATGGTTTGGTGGGGAGTTTTGTGAAAAAATGAAATTCGTGGTTTTTGAGATGTGATGGTTGGAAAGGCCTCCAAATGTCCCCAAATGAATACCATGAAAGTCTTGGTGCACCAAAGTTTTGAGTTCGGTGGGTTTTGCACATGGCCAAGCTTGGCGATGCACCACGGCATAGCTAGATGGCTTGGTGGGGAGTTTTATGAAAAAATGCAATTCGTGATTTTTGAGATGTGATGGATGGAAAGGCCTCCAAATGTCCCCAAATGAATACCATGAGAGTCTTGGTGCACGAAAGTTTTAAGTTCGGTGGGTTTTGCACATGGCCAAGTTGGTCAGTGCACCACGGTAGAGCTAGATGGCTTGGTGGGGAGTTTTGTGAAAAAATGAAATTCGTTATTTTTGAGATGTGAGGGTTGGAAAGGCCTACAAATTTCCCCGAATGAGTACCATGAAAGTCTTGGTGCACGAAAGTTTTGAGTTCGGTGGGTTTTGCACATGGCCAAGTTGGTCGGTGCACCACGGCACAGCTAGATGGCTTGTTGGGGAGTTTTGTGAAAAATTGAAATTCGTGGTTTTTGAGATGTGATGGTTGGATTGCCCTCCAAATGTCCCCAAATGAATACCATGAAAGTCTTGGTGCACGAAAGTGTTGAGTTTGGTGGGTTTTGCACATGGCCAAGTTGGTCGGTGCACCACGGCATAACTAGATGGCTTGGTGGGGACTTTTGTGAAAAAATGAAATTCCTGGTTGTTGACATGTGATGGTTGGAAAGGCCTCCAGATGTCCCCAAATGAATACTATGAAAGTCTTGGTGCACGAAAGTTTTGAGTTTGGAGGGTTCTGCACTTGGCCAAGTTGGTCGGTGCACCACAACATAGCTAGATGGCGTGGTGGGGAGTTTTGTGAAAAATTGAAATTCGTGGTTTTTGAGATGTGATGGTTGGATTGCCCTCCAAATGTGCCCAAATGAATACCATGAAAGTCTTGGTGCACGAAAGTTTTGAGTTTGGTGGCTTTTGCACATGGCCAAGTTGGGCGGTGCACCACGGCATAACTAGATGGCTTGGTGGGGACTTTTGTGAAAAAATGAAATTCGTGGTTGTTGACATGTGATGGTTGGAAAGGCCTCCAAATGTCCCCAACTGAATACCATGAAAGTCTTGGTGCACGAAAGCTTTGAGTACGGTGGGTTTTGCACATGCCCATGCTTGGCGGTGCACCACGACATAGCTAGATGGCTTGGAGTGGAGTTTTGTGAAAAATTGAAATTCGTCGTTTTTGAGATGTGATGGTTGGAAAGGCCTCCAAATGTCCCCAAATGAATACCATGAAAGTCTTGGTGCACGAAAGTTTTGAGTTCGGTGGGTTTTGCACATGGCCAAGCTTGGCGGTGCACCACGGCATAGCTAGATGGCTTGGTGGGGAGTTTTACGAAAAAATGCAATTCGTGATTTTTGAGATGTGATGGATGGAAAGACCTCCAAATGTCCCCAAATGAATACGATGAAAGTCTTGGTGCACGAAAGTTTTGAGTTCGGTGGGTTTTGCACATGGCCATGCTTGGCGGTGCACCATGGCATAGCTAGATGGCTTGGTGGGGAGTTTTATGAAAAAATGAAATTCGTGATTTTTGCGATGTGAGGGTTTGAAAGGCCTACTAATGTCCCCAAATGAATACCATGAAAGTCTTGGTGCGCGGAAGTTTTGAGTTCGGTGGGTTTTGCACATGGCCAAGCTTGGCGGTGCACCACGGCATAGCTGGATGGCTTGGTGGGGAATTTGTGAAAAATTGAAATTCGTGGTTTTTGAGATGTGAGGGTTCGATTGGCCTCCAAATGCCCCCAAATAAATACCTTGAAAGTCATGGTGCACAAAAGTTTTGAGTTCGGTGGGTTTTGCACATGGCCAAGCTTGGCGGTGCACCATGGCATAGCTAGATGGCTTGGTGGGGACTTTTGTGTAAAAATGAAATCCGTGATTTTTTAGATGTCAGGGTTGGAAAGGCCTCGAAATGCCCCCAAATGAATACCATGAAAGTTTTGCTGCACGAAAGTTTTAAGTTCGGTAGGTTTTGCGCATGGCCAAGTGGGTCGGTGCACCACGACATAACTAGTTGGCTTGGTGGGGACTTTTGTGAAAAAATGAAATTCGTGATTTTTGAGATGTGAGGGTTGGAAAGCCCTACAAATGTCCCCAAATGAATACCATGAAAGTGTTGGTGCACGAAAGTTTTTAGTACGGTGGGTTTTGCACATGGCCAAGCTTGGCGGTGCACCACGGCATAGCTAGATGGCTTGGTGGGGAGTATTGTGAAAAAATGAAATTCGTGATTTTTGAGATGTGAGGGGTGAAAAGGCCTACAAATGTCCCCAAATGAATACCATGAAAGTCTTGGTGCACGAAAGTTTATAGATCGGTGGGTTTTGCACATGGCCAAGCTTGGCGGTGCACCACGGCATAGCTAGATGGCTTGGTGGGGAGTTTTGTGAAAAAATGAAATTCGTGGTTTCTGAGATGTGATGGTTGGAAAGGGCCGACAAACGTCCCCAAATGAATACCATGAATGTCTTGGTGCACGAAAGCTTTGAGTTCGGTGGGTTTTGCACATGGCCAAGCTTGGCGATGCACCACGGCATATCTAGATGGCTAGGTGGGGAGTTTTGTGAAAAAATGAAATTCGTGATTTTTGAGATGTGCGGGTTGGAAAGGCCTACAAATTTCCCCAAATGAATACCATGAAAGTCTTGGTGCACGAAAGATTTGAGTTCGGTGGGTTTTGTAGATGGCCAAGGTTGGCGATGCGCCACGGCATAGGTAGATGGCTTGGTGGGGAGTTTTGTGAAAAAGTGAAATTCGTGATTTTTTTGATGTGAGGGTTGGAAAGGCCTACAAATGTCCCCAAATGACTACCATGAAAGTCTTGGTGCACGAAAGTTTTGAGTTCGGTGGGTTTTGCACAGGGCCAAGTTGGTCGGTGCACCACGGCACAACTAGATGGCTTGTTGGGGAGTTTTGTGAAAAATTGAAATTCGTGACTTTTGAGATGTGAGGGTTGGAAAGGCCTACAAATGTCCCCAAATGAATACCATGAAAGTCTTGGTTCACGAAAGTGTTCAGTTCGGTGGGTTTTGAACATGGCCAAGGTTGGCGGTGCACCACGGCATAGCTAGATGGCTTGCTGGGGAGTTTTGTGAAAAAATGAAATTCGTAATTTTTGAGATGTGAGGGTTGGAAAGGCCTACAAATATCCCCAAATGAATACCATGAAAGTCTTGGTGCACGAAAGGTTTGAGTTCGGTGGGTATTGCACATGGCCAAGCTTGGCGGTGCACCACGGCATAGCTAGATGGCTTGGTAGGGAGTTTTGTGAAAAAATGAAATTCGTGATTTTTGAGATGTTAGGGTTGGAAAGGCCTACAAATGTCCCCAAATGAATACCATGAAAGTCTTGGTGCTTGAAATTTTTGAGTTCGGTGGGTTTTGCGCATGGCCAAGGTTGGCGGTGCACCACGGCATAGCTAGATGGCTTGGTGGGAGTTTTGTGAAAAATTGAAATTACTGGTTTTTGAGATGTGAGGGATGGAAGGGCCTACAAATGTCCCCAAATGTATACCATGAAAGTCTTGGTGCACGAATGGTTTGAGTTCGGTGGGTTTTGCACATGGCCAAGCTTGGCGGTGCACCACGGCAGAGCTAGATGGTTTGGTGGGGAGTTTTATCAAAAAATGAAATTGGTGATTTTTGAGATGTGAGGGTTGAATTGGCCTCCAAATGCCCCCGAATGGATACCATGAAAGTGTTGGTGCACAAAAGTTTTAAGTTTGGTGGGTTTTGCACAAGGCCAACGTTGGCATTGCACCACGGCATAGCTAGATGGCTTGGTGGGGAGTTTTGTGAAAAAATGAAATTCGTGATTTTTGAGATGTGAGGGTTGGAAAGGCCTACAAATGTCCCGAAATGAGTACCATGAACGTCTTGGTGCACGAAAGTTTTGAGTTCGGTGGGTTTTGCACAGGGCCAAGTGGGTGGGTGCACCACGCATTGCTAGATGGCTTGGTGGAGAGTTTTGTGAAAAATTGAAATTCGTGGTTTTTGAGATGTGAGGGTTGGAAAGGCCTACAAATGTCCCCAAATGTATACCATGAAAGTCTTGGTGCACGAAAGGTTTGAGTTCGGTGGGTTTTGCACATGGCCAAGCTTGGCGGTGCACCACGGCAGAGCTAAGTTTTGTGAAAAAATGAAATTCGTGATTTTTAAGATGTGAGGGTTGGAAAGGCCTACAAGGGTCCATTAATGAGTACAATGAATGTCTTGGTGCACGAAAGTTTTGAGTTCGGTGGGTTTTGCACAGGGCCAAGTGGGTCGGTGCACCACGGCATAGCTAGATGGCTTGGTGGGGAGTTTTGTGAACAAATGAAATTCGTGATTTTTGAGATGTGAGGGTTGGAAAGGCCTCCAAATGTCCCCAAATGAATACCATGAAAGTCTTGGTGCACGAAAGTTTTGACTTCGGTGGGTTTTGCACATGGCCAAGGTTGGCGGTGCACCACGACATAGCTAGATGGCTTGGTGGGGAGTTTTGTGAAAAAATGAAAGTCGTGATTTTTGAGATGTGAGGGTTGGAAAGGCCTACAAATGTCGCCAAATGAATACCATGATAGTCTTGGTGCACGAAAGTTTTGAGTACGGTGGGTTTTGCACATGGCCAAGCTTGGCGGTGCACCACGGCATAGCTAGGTGGCTTGGTGGGGAGTATTGTGAAAAAATGAAATTCGTGATTTTTGAGATGTGAGGGTTGGAAAGGCCTAAAAATGTCCCCAAATGAATACCATGAAATTCTTGGTGCACTAAAGTTTTGAGTTTGGCTGGTTTTGCACATGGCCAAGTTGGTCGGTGCACCACGGCATAACTAGATGGCTTGGTGGGGAGTTTTGTGAAAAAATGAAATTCATGGTTTCTGAGATGTGATGGTTGGAAAGGCCTCCAAATGTCCCCAAATAAAGACCATGAAAGTCTTGGTGCACGAAAGTTTTGAGTTCGGTGGGTTTTGCACATGGCCAAGCTTGGCGGTGCACCACGGCATAGCTAGATGGCTTGGTGGGGAGTTTTATGAAAAAATGAAATTCGTGATTTTTGAGATGTGATGGTTGGCAAGGCCTCCAAATGTCCCCAAATGAATACCATGAAAGTCTTGGTGCACGAAAGTTTTGAGTTCGGTGGGTTTTGCACATGGCCAAGTTGGTCGGTGCACCACAACAAAGCTAGATGGCTTGGTGGGGAGTTTTGTGAAAAAATGAAATTCGTGGTTTTTGAGATGTGATGGTTGGAAAGGCCTCCAAATGTCCCCAAATGAATACCATGAAAGTCTTGGTGCACCAAAGTTTTGAGTTCGGTGGGTTTTGCACATGGCCAAGCTTGGCGATGCACCACGGCATAGCTAGATGGCTTGGTGGGGAGTTTTATGAAAAAATGCAATTCGTGATTTTTGAGATGTGATGGATGGAAAGGCCTCCAAATGTCCCCAAATGAATACCATGAGAGTCTTGGTGCACGAAAGTTTTAAGTTCGGTGGGTTTTGCACATGGCCAAGTTGGTCAGTGCACCACAGTAGAGCTAGATGGCTTGGTGGGGAGTTTTGTGAAAAAATGAAATTCGTTATTTTTGAGATGTGAGGGTTGGAAAGGCCTACAAATTTCCCCGAATGAATACCATGAAAGTCTTGGTGCACGAAAGTTTTGAGTTCGGTGGGTTTTGCACATGGCCAAGTTGGTCGGTGCACCACAACAAAGCTAGATGGCTTGGTGGGGAGTTTTGTGAAAAAATGAAATTCGTGGTTTTTGAGATGTGATGGTTGGAAAGGCCTCCAAATGTCCCCAAATGAATACCATGAAAGTCTTGGTGCACCAAAGTTTTGAGTTCGGTGGGTTTTGCACATGGCCAAGCTTGGCGATGCACCACGGCATAGCTAGATGGCTTGGTGGGGAGTTTTATGAAAAAATGCAATTCGTGATTTTTGAGATGTGATGGATGGAAAGGCCTCCAAATGTCCCCAAATGAATACCATGAGAGTCTTGGTGCACGAAAGTTTTAAGTTCGGTGGGTTTTGCACATGGCCAAGTTGGTCAGTGCACCACAGTAGAGCTAGATGGCTTGGTGGGGAGTTTTGTGAAAAAATGAAATTCGTTATTTTTGAGATGTGAGGGTTGGAAAGGCCTACAAATTTCCCCGAATGAATACCATGAAAGTCTTGGTGCACGAAAGTTTTGAGTTCGGTGGGTTTTGCACATGGCCAAGTTGGTCGGTGCACCACGGCACAGCTAGATGGCTTGTTGGGGAGTTTTGTGAAAAATTGAAATTCGTGGTTTTTGAGATGTGATGGTTGGATTGCCCTCCAAATGTCCCCAAATGAATACCATGAAAGTCTTGGTGCACGAAAGTGTTGAGTTTGGTGGGTTTTGCACATGGCCAAGTTGGTCGGTGCACCACGGCATAACTAGATGGCTTGTGGGGACTTTTGTGAAAAAATGAAATTCCTGGTTGTTGACATGTGATGGTTGGAAAGGCCTCCAGATGTCCCCAAATGAATACTATGAAAGTCTTGGTGCACGAAAGTTTTGAGTTTGGAGGGTTCTGCACTTGGCCAAGTTGGTCGGTGCACCACAACATAGTTAGATGGCGTGATGGGGAGTTTTGTGAAAAATTGAAATTCGTGGTTTTTGAGATGTGATGGTTGGATTGCCCTCCAAATGTGCCCAAATGAATACCATGAAAGTCTTGGTGCACGAAAGTTTTGAGTTTGGTGGCTTTTGCACATGGCCAAGTTGGGCGGTGCACCACGGCATAACTAGATGGCTTGGTGGGGACTTTTGTGAAAAAATGAAATTCGTGGCTGTTGACATGTGATGGTTGGAAAGGCCTCCAAATGTCCCCAACTGAATACCATGAAAGTCTTGGTGCACGAAAGCTTTGAGTACGGTGGGTTTTGCACATGCCCAAGCTTGGCGGTGCACCACGGCATAGCTAGATGGCTTGGAGTGGAGTTTTGTGAAAAATTGAAATTCGTCGTTTTTGAGATGTGATGGTTGGAAAGGCCTCCAAATGTCCCCAAATGAATACCATGAAAGTCTTGGTGCACGAAAGTTTTGAGTTCGGTGGGTTTTGCACATGGCCAAGCTTGGCGGTGCACCACGGCATAGCTAGATGGCTTGGTGGGGAGTTTTACGAAAAAATGCAATTGGTGATTTTTGAGATGTGATGGATGGAAAGGCCTCCAAATGTCCCCAAATGAATACTATGAAAGTCTTGGTGCACGAAAGTTTTGAGATCGGTGGGTTTTGCACATGGCCATGCTTGGCGGTGCACCATGGCATAGCTAGATGGCTTGGTGGGGAGTTTTATGAAAAAATGAAATTCGTGATTATTGCGATGTGAGGGTTTGAAAGGCCTACAAATGTCCCCAAATGAATACCATGAAAGTCTTGGTGCGCGGAAGTTTTGAGTTCGGTGGGTTTTGCACATGGCCAAGCTTGGCGGTGCAACACGGCATAGCTGGATGGCTTGGTGGGGAATTTGTGAAAAATTGAAATTCGTGGTTTTTGAGATGTGAGGGTTCGATTGGCCTCCAAATGCCCCCAAATGAATACCTTGAAAGTCATGGTGCACAAAAGTTTTGAGTTCTGAGGGTTTTGCACATGGCCAAGTTGGTCGGTGCACCACGGCATAGCTAGATGGCTTGGTGGGGAGTTTTGTGAAAAATTGAAATTCGTGGTTTTTGAGATGTGATGGTCGGATTGCCCTCCAAATGTCCCCAAATGAATACCATGAAAGTCTTGGTGCACGAAAGTTTTGAGTTTGGTGTGTTTTGCACATGGCCAAGTGGGTCGGTGCACCACGACATAACTAGATGCCTTGGTGGGGACTTTTGTGAAAAAATGAAATTCGTGGTTGTTGACATGTGATGGTTGGAAAAGCCTACAAATGTCCGCAAATGAATACCATGAAAGTCTTGGTGCACGAAAGTTTTGAGTTTGGTGGGTTTTGCACATGACCAAGGCTGGCGGTGCACCACGGCATAACTAGATGGCTTGGTGGGGATTTTTGTGAAAAAATGAAATTCGTGATTTTTGAGATGTGAGGGGTGAAAAGGCCTACAAATGTCCCCAAATGAATAGTATGAAAGTCTTGGTCCACGAAAGTTTTGAGATCGGTGGGTTTTGCACATGGCCAAGCTTGGCGGTGCAGCACGGCATAGCTAGATGGCTTGGTTGGGAGTTTTGTGAAAAATTGAAATTTGTGGTTTTTGAGATGTGAGGGTTCGATTGGCCTCCAAATGTCCCCAAATGAATACCATGAAAGTCTTGGTGCACGAAAGTTTTGAGTTTGGAGGGTTCTGCACTTGGCCAAGTTGGTCGGTGCACCACAACATAGCTAGATGGCGTGGTGGGGAGTTTTGTGAAAAATTGAAATTCGTGGTTTTTGAGATGTGATAGTTGGATTGCCCTCCAAATGTCCCCAAATGAATACCATGAAAGTCTTGGTGCGCGGAAGTTTTGAGTTCGGTGGGTTTTGCACATGGCCAAGCTTGGCGGTGCAACACGGCATAGCTGGATGGCTTGGTGGGGAATTTGTGAAAAATTGAAATTCGTGGTTTTTGAGATGTGAGGGTTCGATTGGCCTCCAAATGCCCCCAAATGAATACCTTGAAAGTCATGGTGCACAAAAGTTTTGAGTTCGGAGGGTTTTGCACATGGCCAAGTTGGTCGGTGCACCACGGCATAGCTAGATGGCTTGGTGGGGAGTTTTGTGAAAAATTGAAATTCGTGGTTTTTGAGATGTGATGGTCGGATTGCCCTCCAAATGTCCCCAAATGAATACCATGAAAGTCTTGGTGCACGAAAGTTTTGAGTTTGGTGTGTTTTGCACATGGCCAAGTGGGTCGGTGCACCACGACATAACTAGATGCCTTGGTGGGGACTTTTGTGAAAAAATGAAATTCGTGGTTGTTGACATGTGATGGTTGGAAAAGCCTACAAATGTCCGCAAATGAATACCATGAAAGTCTTGGTGCACGAAAGTTTTGAGTTTGGTGGGTTTTGCACATGACCAAGGCTGGCGGTGCACCACGGCATAACTAGATGGCTTGGTGGGGATTTTTGTGAAAAAATGAAATTCGTGATTTTTGAGATGTGAGGGGTGAAAAGGCCTACAAATGTCCCCAAATGAATAGTATGAAAGTCTTGGTCCACGAAAGTTTTGAGATCGGTGGGTTTTGCACATGGCCAAGCTTGGCGGTGCAGCACGGCATAGCTAGATGGCTTGGTGGGGAGTTTTGTGAAAAATTGAAATTTGTGGTTTTTGAGATGTGAGGGTTCGATTGGCCTCCAAATGTCCCCAAATGAATACCATGAAAGTCTTGGTGCACGAAAGTTTTGAGTTTGGAGGGTTCTGCACTTGGCCAAGTTGGTCGGTGCACCACAACATAGCTAGATGGCGTGGTGGGGAGTTTTGTGAAAAATTGAAATTCGTGGTTTTTGAGATGTGATGGTTGGATTGCCCTCCAAATGTGCCCAAATGAATACCATGAAAGTCTTGGTGCACGAAAGTTTTGAGTTTGGTGGCTTTTTCACATGGCCAAGTTGGGCGGTGCACCACGGCATAACTAGATGGCTTGGTGGGGACTTTTGTGAAAAAATGAAATTCGTGGTTGTTGACATGTGATGGTTGGAAAGGCTTCCAAATGTCCCCAACTGAATACCATGAAAGTCTTGGTGCACGAAAGCTTTGAGTACGGTGGGTTTTGCACATGCCCAAGCTTGGCGGTGCACCACGGCATAGCTAGATGGCTTGGAGTGGAGTTTTGTGAAAAATTGAAATTCGTCGTTTTTGAGATGTGATGGTTGGAAAGGCCTCCAAATGTCCCCAAATGAATACCATGAAAGTCTTGGTGCACGAAAGTTTTGAGTTCGGTGGGTTTTGCACATGGCCAAGCTTGGCGGTGCACCACGGCATAGCTAGATGGCTTGGTGGGGAGTTTTACGAAAAAATGCAATTCGTGATTTTTGAGATGTGATGGATGGAAAGGCCTCCAAATGTCCCCAAATGAATACTATAAAAGTCTTGGTGCACGAAAGTTTTGAGATCGGTGGGTTTTGCACATGGCCATGCTTGGCGGTGCACCATGGCATAGCTAGATGGCTTGGTGGGGAGTTTTATGAAAAAATGAAATTCGTGATTATTGCGATGTGAGGGTTTGAAAGGCCTACAAATGTCCCCAAATGAATACCATGAAAGTCTTGGTGCGCGGAAGTTTTGAGTTCGGTGGGTTTTGCACATGGCCAAGCTTGGCGGTGCAACACGGCATAGCTGGATGGCTTGGTGGGGAATTTGTGAAAAATTGAAATTCGTGGTTTTTGAGATGTGAGGGTTCGATTGGCCTCCAAATGCCCCCAAATGAATACCTTGAAAGTCATGGTGCACAAAAGTTTTGAGTTCGGAGGGTTTTGCACATGGCCAAGTTGGTCGGTGCACCACGGCATAGCTAGATGGCTTGGTGGGGAGTTTTGTGAAAAATTGAAATTCGTGGTTTTTGAGATGTGATGGTCGGATTGCCCTCCAAATGTCCCCAAATGAATACCATGAAAGTCTTGGTGCACGAAAGTTTTGAGTTTGGTGTGTTTTGCACATGGCCAAGTGGGTCGGTGCACCACGACATAACTAGATGCCTTGGTGGGGACTTTTGTGAAAAAATGAAATTCGTGGTTGTTGACATGTGATGGTTGGAAAAGCCTACAAATGTCCGCAAATGAATACCATGAAAGTCTTGGTGCACGAAAGTTTTGAGTTTGGTGGGTTTTGCACATGACCAAGGCTGGCGGTGCACCACGGCATAACTAGATGGCTTGGTGGGGATTTTTGTGAAAAAATGAAATTCGTGATTTTTGAGATGTGAGGGGTGAAAAGGCCTACAAATGTCCCCAAATGAATAGTATGAAAGTCTTGGTCCACGAAAGTTTTGAGATCGGTGGGTTTTGCACAAGGCCAAGCTTGGCGGTGCAGCACGGCATAGCTAGATGGCTTGGTGGGGAGTTTTGTGAAAAATTGAAATTTGTGGTTTTTGAGATGTGAGGGTTCGATTGGCCTCCAAATGTCCCCAAATGAATACCATGAAAGTCTTGGTGCACGAAAGTTTTGAGTTTGGTGGGTTTTGCACATGGCCAAGTTGGTCGGTGCACCACGACATATCTAGATGGCTTGGTGGGGACTTTTGTGAAAAAATGAAATTCGTGGTTGTTGACATGTGATGGTTGGAAAGGCCTCCAAATGTCCCCAAATGAATACTATGAAAGTCTTGGTGCACGAAAGTTTTGAGATCGGTGGGTTTTGCACATGGCCATGCTGGCGGTGCACCACGGCACAGCTAGATGGCTTGGTGGGGAGTTTTGTGAAAAAATGAAATTCGTGATTTTTGGGATGTGAGGGTTTGAAAGGCCTCCAAATGTCCCCAAATGAATACCCTGAAAGTCTTGGTGCACAAAAGTTTAAAGTTGGGTGGGTTTTGCACATGGCCAAGTTGGTCGGTGCACCACGGCATAGCTAGATGGCTTGGTGGGGAGTTTTTTGGAAAATTGAAATTCGTGGTTTTTGAGATGTGAGGTTTGGATTGGCCTCCAAATGCCCCCAAATGAATACCATGAAAGTCTTGGTGCACGAAAGTGTTGAGTTTGGTGGGTTTTGCACATGCCCAAGCTTGGCGGTGCACCACGGCATAGCTAGATGGCTTGGTGTGGAGTTTTGTGAAAAATTGAAATTCGTCGTTTTTGAGATGTGATGGTTGGAAAGGCCTCCAAATGTCCCCAAATGAATACCATGAAAGTCTTGGTGCACGAAAGTTTTGAGTTAGGTGGGTTTTGCACATGGCCAAGCTTGGCGGTGCACCACGGCATAGCTAGATGGCTTGGTGGGGAGTTTTACGAAAAAATGCAATTCGTGATTTTTGAGATTTGATGGATGGAAAGGCCTCCAAATGTCCCCAAATGAATACTATGAAAGTCTTGGTGCACGAAAGTTTTGAGATCGGTGGGTTTTGCACATGGCTATGCTTGGCGGTGCACCATGGCATAGCTAGATGGCTTGGTGGGGAGTTTTATGAAAAAATGAAATTCGTGATTTTTGCGATGTGAGGGTTTGAAAGGCCTACAAATGTCCCCAAATGAATACCATGAAAGTCTTGGTGCGCGGAAGTTTTGAGTTCGGTGGGTTTTGCACATGGCCAAGCTTGGCGGTGCAACACGGCATAGCTGGATGGCTTGGTGGGGAATTTGTGAAAAATTGAAATTCGTGGTTTTTGAGATGTGAGGGTTCGATTGGCCTCCAAATGCCCCCAAATGAATACCTTGAAAGTCATGGTGCACAAAAGTTTTGAGTTCGGAGGGTTTTGCACATGGCCAAGTTGGTCGGTGCACCACGGCATAGCTAGATGGCTTGGTGGGGAGTTTTGTGAAAAATTGAAATTCGTGGTTTTTGAGATGTGATGGTCGGATTGCCCTCCAAATGTCCCCAAATGAATACCATGAAAGTCTTGGTGCACGAAAGTTTTGAGTTTGGTGTGTTTTGCACATGGCCAAGTGGGTCGGTGCACCACGACATAACTAGATGCCTTGGTGGGGACTTTTGTGAAAAAATGAAATTCGTGGTTGTTGACATGTGATGGTTGGAAAAGCCTACAAATGTCCGCAAATGAATACCATGAAAGTCTTGGTGCACGAAAGTTTTGAGTTTGGTGGGTTTTGCACATGACCAAGGATGGCGGTGCACCACGGCATAACTAGATGGCTTGGTGGGGATTTTTGTGAAAAAATGAAATTCGTGATTTTTGAGATGTGAGGGGTGAAAAGGCCTACAAATGTCCCCAAATGAATATTATGAAAGTCTTGGTGCACGAAAGTTTATAGATCGGTGGGTTTTGCACATGGCCAAGCTTGGCGGTGCACCACGGCATACCTAGATGGCTTGGTGGGGAGTTTTGTGAAAAAATGAAATTCGTGATTTTTGAGATGTGAGTGTTGGGAAGGCCGACAAACGTCCCCAAATGAATACCATGAATGTCTTGGTGCACGAAAGCTTTGAGTTCGGTGGGTTTTGCACATGGCCAAGCTTGGCGGTGCACCACGGCATAGCTAGATGGCTTGGTGTGGAGTTTTGTGAGAAATAGAAATTCGTGATTTTTGAGATGTGAGGGTTGGAAAGGCCTACAAATGTCCCCAAATGAATACCATGAAAGTCTTGGTGCACGAAAGCTTTGAGTTCGGTGGGTTTTGCACATGCCCAAGCTTGGCGGTGCACCACGGCATAACTATGTGGCTTCGTGTGGAGTTTTGTGAAAAATTGAAATTCGTGATTTTTGAGATGTGAGGGTTGGAAAGGCCTACAAATGTCCCCAAATGAATACCATGAAAGTCTTGGTGCACGGAAGTTTTGGGTTCGGTGGGTTTTGCACACGGCCAAAGTTGGCGGTGCACCACGGCATAGCTAGATGGCTTGGTGGGGATTTTTGTGAAAAAATGAAATTCGTGATTTTTGAGATGTGAGGGGTGAAAAGGCCTACAAATGTCCCCAAATGAATACTATGAAAGTCTTGGTCCACGAAAGTTTTGAGATCGGTGGGTTTTGCACATGGCCAAGCTTGGCGGTGCAGCACGGCATAGCTAGATGGCTTGGTGGGGAGTTTTGTGAAAAATTGAAATTTGTGGTTTTTGAGATGTGAGGGTTCGATTGGCCTCCAAATGTCCCCAAATGAATACCATGAAAGTCTTGGTGCACGAAAGTTTTGAGTTTGGTGGGTTTTGCACATGGCCAAGTTGGTCGGTGCACCACGGCATAACTAGATGGCTTGGTGGGGACTTTTGTGAAAAAATGAAATTCGTGGTTGTTGACATGTGATGGTTGGAAAGGCCTCCAAATGTCCCCAAATGAATACTATGAAAGTCTTGGTGCACGAAAGTTTTTAGATCGGTGGGTTTTGCACATGGCCATGCTTGGCGGTGCACCACGGCACAGCTAGATGGCTTGGTGGGGAGTTTTGTGAAAAAATGAAAGTCGTGATTTTTGGGATGTGAGGGTTTGAAAGGCCTCCAAATGTCCCCAAATGAATACCCTGAAAGTCTTGGTGCACAAAAGTTTAAAGTTGGGTGGGTTTTGCACATGGCCAAGTTGGTCGGTGCACCACGGCATAGCTAGATGGCTTGGTGGGGAGTTTTTTGGAAAATTGAAATTCGTGGTTTTTGAGATGTGAGGTTTGGATTGGCCTCCAAATGCCCCCAAATGAATACCATGAAAGTCTTGGTGCACGAAAGTGTTGAGTTTGGTGGGTTTTGCACATGCCCAAGCTTGGCGGTGCACCACGGCATAGCTAGATGGCTTGGTGTGGAGTTTTGTGAAAAATTGAAATTCGTCGTTTTTGAGATGTGATGGTTTGAAAGGCCTCCAAATGTCCCCAAATGAATACCATGAAAGTCTTGGTGCACGAAAGTTTTGAGTTCGGTGGGTTTTGCACATGGCCAAGCTTGGCGGTGCACCACGGCATAGCTAGATGGCTTGGTGGGGAGTTTTACGAAAAAATGCAATTCGTGATTTTTGAGATGTGATGGATGGAAAGGCCTCCAAATGTCCCCAAATGAATACTATGAAAGTCTTGGTGCACGAAAGTTTTGAGATCGGTGGGTTTTGCACATGGCCATGCTTGGCGGTGCACCATGGCATAGCTAGATGGCTTGGTGGGGAGTTTTATGAAAAAATGAAATTCGTGATTTTTGCGATGTGAGGGTTTGAAAGGCCTACAAATGTCCCCAAATGAATACCATGAAAGTCTTGGTGCGCGGAAGTTTTGAGTTCGGTGGGTTTTGCACATGGCCAAGCTTGGCGGTGCAACACGGCATAGCTGGATGGCTTGGTGGGGAATTTGTGAAAAATTGAAATTCGTGGTTTTTGAGATGTGAGGGTTCGATTGGCCTCCAAATGCCCCCAAATGAATACCTTGAAAGTCATGGTGCACAAAAGTTTTGAGTTCGGAGGGTTTTGCACATGGCCAAGTTGGTCGGTGCACCACGGCATAGCTAGATGGCTTGGTGGGGAGTTTTGTGAAAAATTGAAATTCGTGGTTTTTGAGATGTGATGGTCGGATTGCCCTCCAAATGTCCCCAAATGAATACCATGAAAGTCTTGGTGCACGAAAGTTTTGAGTTTGGTGTGTTTTGCACATGGCCAAGTGGGTCGGTGCACCACGACATAACTAGATGCCTTGGTGGGGACTTTTGTGAAAAAATGAAATTCGTGGTTGTTGACATGTGATGGTTGGAAAAGCCTACAAATGTCCGCAAATGAATACCATGAAAGTCTTGGTGCACGAAAGTTTTGAGTTTGGTGGGTTTTGCACATGACCAAGGATGGGGGTGCACCACGGCATAACTAGATGGCTTGGTGGGGATTTTTGTGAAAAAATGAAATTCGTGATTTTTGAGATGTGAGGGGTGAAAAGGCCTACAAATGTCCCCAAATGAATATTATGAAAGTCTTGGTGCACGAAAGTTTATAGATCGGTGGGTTTTGCACATGGCCAAGCTTGGCGGTGCACCACGGCATAGCTAGATGGCTTGGTGGGGAGTTTTGTGAAAAAATGAAATTCGTGATTTTTGAGATGTGAGTGTTGGGAAGGCCGACAAACGTCCCCAAATGAATACCATGAATGTCTTGGTGCACGAAAGCTTTGAGTTCGGTGGGTTTTGCACATGGCCAAGCTTGGCGGTGCACCACGGCATAGCTAGATGGCTTGGTGTGGAGTTTTGTGAGAAATAGAAATTCGTGATTTTTGAGATGTGAGGGTTGGAAAGGCCTACAAATGTCCCCAAATGAATACCATGAAAGTCTTGGTGCACGAAAGCTTTGAGTTCGGTGGGTTTTGCACATGCCCAAGCTTGGCGGTGCACCACGGCATAACTATGTGGCTTCGTGTGGAGTTTTGTGAAAAATTGAAATTCGTGATTTTTGAGATGTGAGGGTTGGAAAGGCCTACAAATGTCCCCAAATGAATACCATGAAAGTCTTGGTGCACGGAAGTTTTGGGTTCGGTGGGTTTTGCACACGGCCAAAGTTGGCGGTGCACCACGGCATAGCTAGATGGCTTGGTGGGGATTTTTGTGAAAAAATAAAATTCGTGATTTTTGAGATGTGAGGGGTGAAAAGGCCTACAAATGTCCCCAAATGAATACTATGAAAGTCTTGGTCCACGAAAGTTTTGAGATCGGTGGGTTTTGCACATGGCCAAGCTTGGCGGTGCAGCACGGCATAGCTAGATGGCTTGGTGGGGAGTTTTGTGAAAAATTGAAATTTGTGGTTTTTGAGATGTGAGGGTTCGATTGGCCTCCAAATGTCCCCAAATGAATACCATGAAAGTCTTGGTGCACGAAAGTTTTGAGTTTGGTGGGTTTTGCACATGGCCAAGTTGGTCGGTGCACCACGGCATAACTAGATGGCTTGGTGGGGACTTTTGTGAAAAAATGAAATTCGTGGTTGTTGACATGTGATGGTTGGAAAGGCCTCCAAATATCCCCAAATGAATACTATGAAAGTCTTGGTGCACGAAAGTTTTGAGATCGGTGGGTTTTGCACATGGCCATGCTTGGCGGTGCACCACGGCACAGCTAGATGGCTTGGTGGGGAGTTTTGTGAAAAAATGAAATTCGTGATTTTTGCGATGTGAGGGTTTGAAAGGCCTCCAAATGTCCCCAAATGAATACCCTGAAAGTCTTGGTGCACAAAAGTTTAAAGTTGGGTGGGTTTTGCACATGGCCAAGTTGGTCGGTGCACCACGGCATAGCTAGATGGCTTGGTGGGGAGTTTTTTGGAAAATTGAAATTCATGGTTTTTGAGATGTGAGGTTTGGATTGGCCTCCAAATGCCCCCAAATGAATACCATGAAAGTCTTGGTGCACGAAAGTTTTGAGTTCGGTGGGTTTTGCACATGGCCAAGCTTGGCGGTGCACCACGGCATAGCTAGATGGCTTGGTGGGGAGCTTTATGAAAAAATGAAATTCGTTATTTTTGAGATGTTATGGTTGGAAAGGCCTCCAAACGTCCCCAAATGAATACCATGAAAGTCTTGGTGCACGAAAGTTTTGAGTTCGGTGGGTTTTCCACATGGCCAAGTTGGTCGGTGCACCATGGCATAGCCAAATGGCTTGGTGGGGAGTTTTGTGAAAAAATGAAATTCGTGGTTTTTGAGATGTGATGGTTGGAAAGGCCTCCAAATGTCCCTAAATGAATACCATGAAAGTCTTGGTGCACGAAAGTTTTGAGTTCGGTGGGTTTTGCACATGGCCAAGCTTGGCGGTGCACCATGGCATAGCTAGATGGCTTGGTGGGGAGTTTTATGAAAAAATGAAATTCGTGATTTTTGAGATGTGATGGATGGAAAGGCCTCCAAATGTCCCCGAATGAATACCATGAAAGTCTTGGTGCACGAAAGTTTTGAGTTCGGTGGGTTTTGCACATGGCCAAGTTGGTCAGTGCACCACGGCTTAGCTAGATGGCTTGGTGGGGAGTTTTGTGGAAAAATGAAATTCGTGATTTTTGAGATGTGAGGGTTGGATTGGCCTCCAAATGCCCCCAAATGAATACTGCGAAAGGCTTGGTGCACGAAAGTTTTGAGTTCGGAGGGTTTTGCACTGGGCCAAGTTGGTCGGTGCACCACAACATAGCTAGATGGCTTGGTGGGGAGTTTTGTGAAAAATTGAAATTCGTGGTTTTTGAGATGTGATGGTTGGATTGGCCTCCAAATGTGCCCAAATGAATACCATGAAAGTCTTGGTGCACGAAAGTTTTGAGTTTGGTGGGTTTTGCACATGGCCAAGTTGGTCGGTGCACCACGGCATAACTAGATGGCTTGGTGGGGACTTTTGTGAAAAAATGAAATTCGTGGTTGTTGACATGTGATGGTTGGAAAGGCCTCCAAATGTCCCCAAATGAATACTATGAAAGTCTTGGTGCACGAAAGTTTTGAGTTCGGAGGGTTTTGCACTTGGCCAAGTTGGTCGGTGCACCACGGCATAGCTAGATGGCTTGGTGGGGAGTTTTGTGAAAAAATGAAATTCGTGGTTTTTGAGATGTGATGGTTGGAAAGGCCTCCAAATGTCCCCAAATGAATACCATGAAAGTCTTGGTGCACGAAAGTTTTGAGTTCGGTGGGTTTTGCACATGGCCAAGCATGGCGGTGCACCACAGCATTGCTAGATGGCTTGGTGGGGAGTTTTATGAAAAAATAAAATTCGTGATTTTTGAGATGTGATGGTTGGAAAGGCCTCCAAATGTCCCCAAATGAATACCATGAAAGTCTTGGTGCACGAAAGTTTTGAGTTCGGTGGGTTTTGCACATGGCCAAGTTGGTCTGTGCACCACGGCATAGCTAGATGGCTTGGTGGGGAGTTTTATGAAAATATGAAATTCGTGGTTTTTGAGATGTGAAGCCTACAAATGTCCCCAAATGAATACCATGAAAGCCTTGGTGCACGAAAGTTTTGTGTTCGGTGGGTTTTGCACATGGCCAAGTTTGGCGGTGCACCACGCATAGCTAGATGGCTTGGTGGGGAGTTTTGTGAAAATTGAAATTCGTGGTTTTTGAGATGTGAGGGTTGGATTGGCCTCCAAATGCCCCCAAATTAATACCATGAAAGTCTTGGTGCACAAAAGTTTTGAGTTCGGTGGGTTTTGCACATGGCCAAGTTGGTCGGTGCACCACGGCATAGCTAGATGGCTTGGTGGGGAGTTTTGTGAAAAAAGGAAATTCGTGGTTTTTGAGATGTGATGGTTGGAAAGGCCTCCAAATGTCCCCAAATGAATACCATGAAAGTCTTGGTGCACGAAAGTTTTGAGTTCGGTGGGTTTTGCAGGTGGCCAAGTTGGTCGGTGCAGCAAGTCATAGCTAGATGACTTGGTGGGGAGTTTTATGAAAAAATGAAATTCGTGATTTTTGAGATGTGATGGATGGAAAGGCCTCCAAATGTCCCCAAATGAATACCATGAAAGGCTTGGTGCACGAAAGTTTTGAGTTCGGTGGGTTTTGCACATGGCCAAGTTGGTCGGTGCACCATGACACAGCTAGATGGCTTGGTGGGGAGTTTTGTGAAAAATTGAAATTCGTGGTTTTTGAGATGTGATGGTTGGATTGGCCTCCAAATGTGCCCAAATGAATACCATGAAAGTCTTGGTGCACGAAAGTTTTGAGTTCGGTGGGTTTTGCACATCGCCAAGTTGGTCGGTGCACCACGGCATAACTAGATGGCTTGGTGGGGACTTTTGTGAAAAAATGAAATTCGTGGTTTTTGACATGTGATGGTTGGAAAGGCCTCCAAATGTCCCCAAATGAATACTATGAAAGTCTTGGTGCACGAAAGTTTTGAGTTCGGAGGGTTTTGCACTTGGCCAAGTTGGTCGGTGCACCACAACATAGCTAGATGGCTTGGTGGGGAGTTTTGTGAAAAATTGAAATTCGTGGTTTTTGAGATGTGATGGTTGGATTGGCCTCCAAATGTGCCCAAATGAATACCATGAAAGTCTTGGTGCACGAAAGTTTTGAGTTTGGTGGGTTTTGCACATGGCCAAGTTGGTCGGTGCACCACGGCATAACTAGATGGCTTGGTGGGGACTTTTGTGAAAAAATGAAATTCGTGGTTGTTGACATGTGATGGTTGGAAAGGCCTCCAAATGTCCCCAAATGAACACTATGAAAGTCTCGGTGCACGAAAGTTTTGAGTTCGGAGGGTTTTGCACTTGGCCAAGTAGGTCGGTGCACCACGGCATAGCTAGATGGCTTGGTGGAGAGTTTTGTGAAAAAATGTAATTCCTGGTTTTTGAGATGTGATGGTTGGAAAGGCCTCCAAATGTCCCCAAATGAATACCATGAAAGTCTTGGTGCACGAAAGTTTTGAGTTCGGTGGGTTTTGCACATGGCCAAGCATGGCGGTGCACCACAGCATTGCTAGATGGCTTGGTGGGGAGTTTTATGAAAAAATAAAATTCGTGATTTTTGAGATGTGATGGTTGGAAAGGCCTCCAAATGTCCCCAAATGAATACCATGAAAGTCTTGGTGCACGAAAGTTTTGAGTTCGGTGGGTTTTGCACATGGCCAAGTTGGTCTGTGCACCACGGCATAGCTAGATGGCTTGGTGGGGAGTTTTATGAAAATATGAAATTCGTGGTTTTTGAGATGTGAAGCCTACAAATGTCCCCAAATGAATACCATGAAAGCCTTGGTGCACGAAAGTTTTGTGTTCGGTGGGTTTTGCACATGGCCAAGTTTGGCGGTGCACCACGCATAGCTAGATGGCTTGGTGGGGAGTTTTGTGAAAATTGAAATTCGTGGTTTTTGAGATGTGAGGGTTGGATTGGCCTCCAAATGCCCCCAAATTAATACCATGAAAGTCTTGGTGCACAAAAGTTTTGAGTTCGGTGGGTTTTGCACATGGCCAAGTTGGTCGGTGCACCACGGCATAGCTAGATGGCTTGGTGGGGAGTTTTGTGAAAAAAGGAAATTCGTGGTTTTTGAGATGTGATGGTTGGAAAGGCCTCCAAATGTCCCCAAATGAATACCATGAAAGTCTTGGTGCACGAAAGTTTTGAGTTCGGTGGGTTTTGCAGGTGGCCAAGTTGGTCGGTGCAGCAAGTCATAGCTAGATGACTTGGTGGGGAGTTTTATGAAAAAATGAAATTCGTGATTTTTGAGATGTGATGGATGGAAAGGCCTCCAAATGTCCCCAAATGAATACCATGAAAGGCTTGGTGCACGAAAGTTTTGAGTTCGGTGGGTTTTGCACATGGCCAAGTTGGTCGGTGCACCATGACACAGCTAGATGGCTTGGTGGGGAGTTTTGTGAAAAATTGAAATTCGTGGTTTTTGAGATGTGATGGTTGGATTGGCCTCCAAATGTGCCCAAATGAATACCATGAAAGTCTTGGTGCACGAAAGTTTTGAGTTCGGTGGGTTTTGCACATCGCCAAGTTGGTCGGTGCACCACGGCATAACTAGATGGCTTGGTGGGGACTTTTGTGAAAAAATGAAATTCGTGGTTTTTGACATGTGATGGTTGGAAAGGCCTCCAAATGTCCCCAAATGAATACTATGAAAGTCTTGGTGCACGAAAGTTTTGAGTTCGGAGGGTTTTGCACTTGGCCAAGTTGGTCGGTGCACCACAACATAGCTAGATGGCTTGGTGGGGAGTTTTGTGAAAAATTGAAATTCGTGGTTTTTGAGATGTGATGGTTGGATTGGCCTCCAAATGTGCCCAAATGAATACCATGAAAGTCTTGGTGCACGAAAGTTTTGAGTTTGGTGGGTTTTGCACATGGCCAAGTTGGTCGGTGCACCACGGCATAACTAGATGGCTTGGTGGGGACTTTTGTGAAAAAATGAAATTCGTGGTTGTTGACATGTGATGGTTGGAAAGGCCTCCAAATGTCCCCAAATGAACACTATGAAAGTCTCGGTGCACGAAAGTTTTGAGTTCGGAGGGTTTTGCACTTGGCCAAGTAGGTCGGTGCACCACGGCATAGCTAGATGGCTTGGTGGAGAGTTTTGTGAAAAAATGTAATTCCTGGTTTTTGAGATGTGATGGTTGGAAATGCCTCCAAATGTCCCCAAATGAATACCATGAAAGTCTTGGTGCACGAAAGTTTTGAGTTCGGTGGGTTTTGCACATGGCCAAGTTGGTCAGTGCACCACGTCATAGCTAGATGACTTGGTGGGGAGTTTTATGAAAAAATGAAATTCGTGATTTTTGAGATGTGATGGATGGAAAAGCCTACAAATGTCCCCAAATGAATACCATGAAAGTCTTGGTGCACGAAAGTTTTGCGTTCGGTGGGTTTTGCACATGGCCAAGTTGGTCGGTGCACCACGGCACAGCTAGATGGCTTGGTTGGGAGTTTTGTCAAAAAATGAAATTCGTGATTTTTGAGATGTGAGGGTTGGATTGGCCTCCAAATGCCACCAAATGAATACCTCGAAAGTCATGGTGCATGAAAGTTTTGAGTTCGGAGGGTTTTGCATATGGCCAAGTTGGTCGGTGCACCACAACATAGCTAGATGGCTTGGTGGGGAGTTTTGTGAAAAATTGAAATTCGTGGTTTTTGAGATTTGAGGGTTCGATTGGCCTCCAAATGCCCCCAAATGAATACCTTGAAAGTCATGGTGCACAAAAGTTTTGAGTTCGGAGGGTTTTGCACATGGCCAAGTTGGTCGGTGCACCACGGCATAGCTAGATGGCTTTTTGGAGAGTTTTGTGAAAAATTGAAATTCGTGGTTTTTGAGATGTGATGGTTGGATTGCCCTCCAAATGTCCCCAAATGAATACCTTGAAAGTCTTGGTGCACGAAAGTTTTGAGTTTGGTAGGTTTTGCACATGGCCAAGTTGGTCGGTGCACCACGGCATAACTAGATGGCTTGGTGGGGACTTTTGTGAAAAAATGAAATTCGTGGTTGTTGACATGTGATGGTTGGAAAGGCCTCCAAATGTCCCCAAATGAATACTATGAAAGTCTTGGTGCACGAAAGTTTTGAGTTCGGAGGGTTTTGCACTTGGCCAAGTTGGTCGGTGCACCACGGCGTAGCTAGATGGCTTGGTGGGGAGTTTTGTGAAAAAATGAAATTCGTGGTTTTTGAGATGTGATGGTTGGAAAGGCCTCCAATTGTCCCCAAATGAATACCATGAAAGTCTTGGTGCACGAAAGTTTTGAGTTCGGTGGGTTTTGCAGATGGCCAAGCTTGGCGGTGCACCACGGCATAGCTAGATGGCTTGGTGGGGAGTTTTATGAAAAAATGAAATTCGTGGTTTTTGAGATGTGATGGTTCGATTGGCCTCCAAATGCCCCCAAATGAAAACCTTGAAAGTCATGGTGCATAAAAGTTTTGAGTTCGGAGCGTTTTGCACATGGCCAACTTGGTCGGTGCACCACGGCATAGCTAGATGGCTTAGTGGGGAGTTTTGTGAAAAATTGAAATTCGTGGTTTTAGAGATGTGATGGTTGGATTGCCCTCCAAATGTCCCCAAATGAATACCATGAAAGTCTTGGTGCACGAAAGTTTTGAGTTCGGTGGGTTTTGCACATGGCCAAGCTTGGCGGTGTACCATGGCATAGCTAGATGGCTTGGTGGGGAGTTTTATGAAAAAATGATATTCTTGATTTTTGAGATGTGAGGGTTGGAAAGGCCTACAAATGTCCCCAAATGAATACCATGAAAGTCTTGGTGCACGGAAGTTTTGAGTTCGGTGGGTTTTGCACATGGTCAAGCTTGGCGGTGCAGCACGGCATAGCTAGATAGCTTGGTGGGGAGTTTTGTCAAAAATTGAAATTCGTGGTTTTTGAGATGTGAGGGTTCTATTGGCCTCCAAATGCCCCCAAATGAATACCTTGAAAGTCATGGTGCACAAAAGTTTTAAGTTCGGAGGGTTTTGCACATGGCCAAGTTGGTCGGTGCACCACGGCATAGCTAGATGGCTTGGTGGGGAGTTTTGTGAAAAATTGAAATTCGTGGTTTTAGAGATGTGATGGTTGGATTGCCCTCCAAATGTCCCCAAATGAATACCATGAAAGTCTTGGTGCACGAAAGTTTTGAGTTCGGTGGGTTTTGCACATGGCCAAGCTTGGCGGTGTACCACGGCATAGCTAGATGGCTTGGTGGGGAGTTTTATGAAAAAATGATATTCTTGATTTTTGAGATGTGAGGGTTGGAAAGGCCTACAAATGTCCCCAAATGAATACCATGAAAGTCTTGGTGCACGAAAGTTTTGAGTTCGGTGGGTTTTGCAGATGGCCAAGCTTGGCGGTGCACCACGGCATAGCTAGATGGCTTGGTGGGGAGTTTTATGAAAAAATGAAATTCGTGGTTTTTGAGATGTGATGGTTCGATTGGCCTCCAAATGCCCCCAAATGAAAACCTTGAAAGTCATGGTGCACAAAAGTTTTGAGTTCGGAGCGTTTTGCACATGGCCAACTTGGTCGGTGCACCACGGCATAGCTAGATGGCTTAGTGGGGAGTTTTGTGAAAAATTGAAATTCGTGGTTTTAGAGATGTGATGGTTGGATTGCCCTCCAAATGTCCCCAAATGAATACCATGAAAGTCTTGGTGCACGAAAGTTTTGAGTTCGGTGGGTTTTGCACATGGCCAAGCTTGGCGGTGCACCACGGCATAGCTAGATGGCTTGGTGGGGAGTTTTATGAAAAAATGAAATTCGTGATTTTTGAGATGTGAGGGTAGGAAAGGCCTACAAATGTCCCCAAATGAATACCATGAAAGTCTTGGTGCACGGAAGTTTTGAGTTCGGTGGGTTTTGCACATGGCCAAGCTTGGCGGTGCACCACGGCATAGCTAGATGGCTTGGTGGGGAGTTTTGTGAAAAATTGAAATTCGTGGTTTTTTAGATGTGAGGGTTCGATTGGCCTCCAAATGCCCCCAAATGAAAACCTTGAAAGTGATGGTGCACAAAAGTTTTGAGTTCGGCGCGTTTTGCACATGGCTAACTTGGTCGGTGCACCACGGCATAGCTAGATGGCTGTGTGGGGAGTTTTGTGAAAAATTGAAATTCGTGGTTTTAGAGATGTGATGGTCGGATTGCCCTCCAAATGTCCCCAAATGAATACCATGAAAGTCTTGGTGCACGAAAGTTTTGAGTTCGGTGGGTTTTGCACATGGCCAAGCTTGGCGGTGTACCACGGCATAGCTAGATGGCTTGGTGGGGAGTTTTATGAAAAAATGAAATTCTTGATTTTTGAGATGTGAGGGTTGGAAAGGCCTACAAATGTCCCCAAATGAATACCATGCAAGTCTTGGTGCACGGAAGTTTTGAGTTCGGTGGGTTTTGCACATGGTCAAGCTTGGCGGTGCAGCACGGCATAGCCATATAGCTTGGTGGGGAGTTTTGTCAAAAATTGAAATTCATGGTTTTTGAGATGTGAGGGTTCGATTGGCCTCCAAATGCCCCCAAATGAATACCTTGAAAGTCATGGTGCACAAAAGTTTTGAGTTCGGAGGGTTTTGCACATGGCCAAGTTGGTCGGTGCACCACGGCATAGCTAGATGGCTTGGTGGGGAGTTTTGTGAAAAATTGAAATTCGTGATTTTTGAGATGTGATGGTTGGATTGCCCTCCAAATGTCCCTAAATGAATACCATGAAAGTCTTGGTGCACGAAAGTTTTGAGTTTGGTGGGTTTTGCACATGGCCAAGCTTGGCGGTGCACCACGGCATAGCTAGATGGCTTGGTGGGGAGTTTTATGAAAAAATGAAATTCGTGATTTTAGAGATGGGATGGTTGGAAAGGCCTCCAAATGTCCCTAAATGAATACAATGAAAGTCTTGGTGCACGAAAGTTTTGAGTTCGGTGGGTTTTGCACATGGCCAAGTTGGTCGGTGCACCACGGCATAGCTAGATGGCTTGGTGGTGAGTTTTGTGAAAAAATGAAATTCGTGGTTTTTGAGATGTGATGGTTGGAAAGGCCTCCAAATGTCCCCAAATGAATACGATGAAAGTCTTGGTGCACCAAAGTTTTGAGTTCGGTGGGTTTTGCACATGGCCAAGCTTGGCGGTGCACCACGGCAGAGCTAGATGGCTTGGTGGGGAGTTTTATGAAAAAATGCAATTCGTGATTTTTGAGATGTGATGGTTGGAAAGGCCTCCAAATGTCCCCAAATGAATACCATGAAAGTCTTGGTGCACGAAAGTTTTGAGTTTGGTGGGTTTTGCACATGGCCAAGTTGGTCGGTGGACCACGGCATAACTAGATGGCTTGGTGGGGACTTTTGTGAAAAATTGAAATTCGTGGTTTTAGAGATGTGATGGTTGGATTGCCCTCTAAATGTCCCCAAATGAATACCATGAAAGTCTTGGTGCACAAAAGTTTTGAGTTCGGTGGGTTTTGCACATGGCTAAGCTTGGCGGTGCACCACGGCATAACTAGATGGCTTGGTGGGGAGTTTTATGAAAAAATGAAATTCTTGATTTTTGAGATGTGAGGGTTGGAAAGGCCTACAAATTTCCCCAAATGAATACCATGAAAGTCTTGGTGCACGGAAGTTTTGAGTTCGGTGGGTTTTGCACATGGTCAAGCTTGGCGGTGCAGCACGGCATAACTAGATAGCTTGGTGGGGAGTTTTGTGAAAAATTGAAATTCGTGGTTTTTGAGATGTGAGGGTTCGATTGGCCTCCAAATGCCCCCAAATGAATACCTTGAAAGTCATGGTGAACAAAAGTTTTGAGTTCGGAGGGTTTTGCACATGGCCAAGTTGGTCGGTGCACCACGGCATAGCTAGATGGCTTGGGGGGGAGTTTTGTGAAAAATTGAAATTCGTGATTTTTGAGATGTGATGGTTGGATTGCCCTCCAAATGTCCCCAAATGAATACCATGAAAGTCTTGGTGCACGAAAGTTTTGAGTTTGGTGGATTTTGCACATGGCCAAGCTTGGCGGTGCACCACGGCATAGCTAGAGGGCTTGGTGGGGAGTTTTATGAAAAAATGAAATTCGTGATTTTAGAGATGGGATGGTTGGAAAGGCCTCCAAATGTCCCTAAATGAATACCATGAAAGTCTTGGTGCACGAAAGTTTTGAGTTCGGTGGATTTTGCACATGGCCAAGTTGGTCGGTGCACCATGGCATAGCTAGATGGCTTGGTGGGGAGTTTTGTGAAAAAATGAAATTCGTGGATTTTGAGATGTGATGGTTGGAAAGGCCTCCAAATGTCCCCAAATGAATACGATGAAAGTCTTGGTGCACCAAAGTTTTGAGTTCGGTAGGTTTTGCACATGGCCAAGCTTGGCGGTGCACCACGGCATAGCTAGATGGCTTGGTGGGGAGTTTTATGAAAAAATGCAATTCGTGATTTTTGAGATGTGATGGTTGGAAAGGCCTCCAAATGTCCCCAAATAAATACCATGAAAGTCTTGGTGCACAAAAGTTTTGAGTTTGGTGGGGTTTGCACTTGGCCAAGTTGTCGGTGCACTACGGCATAACTAGATGGCTTGGTGGGGAGTTTTGTGAAAAAATGAAATTCGTCGTTTTTGAGATGTGATGGTTGGAAAGGCCTCCAAATGTCCCCAAATGAATACCATCAAAGTCTTGGTGCACGAAAGTTTTGAGTTCGGTGGGTTTTGCACATGGCCAAGCTTGCGGTGCACCATGGCATAGCTAGATGGCTTGGTGGGGAGTTTTATGAAAAAATGAAATTCGTGATTTTTGAGATGTGATGGTTGGAAAGGCCTCCAAATGTTCCCAAATGAATACCATGAAAGTCTTGGTGCACGAATGTTTTGAGTTCGGGGGTTTTGCACATGGCCAAGTTGGTCGGTGCACCACGGCATAGCTAGATGGCTTGGTGGGGAGTTTTGTGAAAAATTGAAATTCGTGATTTTTGAGATGTGATGGTTGGATTGCCCTCCAAATGTCCCTAAATGAATACCATGAAAGTCTTGGTGCACGAAAGTTTTGAGTTTGGTGGGTTTTGCACATGGCCAAGCTTGGCGGTGCACCACGGCATAGCTAGATGGCTTGGTGGGGAGTTTTATGAAAAAATGAAATTCGTGATTTTAGAGATGGGATGGTTGGAAAGGCCTCCAAATGTCCCTAAATGAATACAATGAAAGTCTTGGTGCACGAAAGTTTTGAGTTCGGTGGGTTTTGCACATGGCCAAGTTGGTCGGTGCACCACGGCATAGCTAGATGGCTTGGTGGTGAGTTTTGTGAAAAAATGAAATTCGTGGTTTTTGAGATGTGATGGTTGGAAAGGCCTCCAAATGTCCCCAAATGAATACGATGAAAGTCTTGGTGCACCAAAGTTTTGAGTTCGGTGGGTTTTGCACATGGCCAAGCTTGGCGGTGCACCACGGCAGAGCTAGATGGCTTGGTGGGGAGTTTTATGAAAAAATGCAATTCGTGATTTTTGAGATGTGATGGTTGGAAAGGCCTCCAAATGTCCCCAAATGAATACCATGAAAGTCTTGGTGCACGAAAGTTTTGAGTTTGGTGGGTTTTGCACATGGCCAAGTTGGTCGGTGGACCACGGCATAACTAGATGGCTTGGTGGGGACTTTTGTGAAAAATTGAAATTCGTGGTTTTAGAGATGTGATGGTTGGATTGCCCTCTAAATGTCCCCAAATGAATACCATGAAAGTCTTGGTGCACAAAAGTTTTGAGTTCGGTGGGTTTTGCACATGGCTAAGCTTGGCGGTGCACCACGGCATAACTAGATGGCTTGGTGGGGAGTTTTATGAAAAAATGAAATTCTTGATTTTTGAGATGTGAGGGTTGGAAAGGCCTACAAATTTCCCCAAATGAATACCATGAAAGTCTTGGTGCACGGAAGTTTTGAGTTCGGTGGGTTTTGCACATGGTCAAGCTTGGCGGTGCAGCACGGCATAACTAGATAGCTTGGTGGGGAGTTTTGTGAAAAATTGAAATTCGTGGTTTTTGAGATGTGAGGGTTCGATTGGCCTCCAAATGCCCCCAAATGAATACCTTGAATGTCATGGTGAACAAAAGTTTTGAGTTCGGAGGGTTTTGCACATGGCCAAGTTGGTCGGTGCACCACGGCATAGCTAGATGGCTTGGGGGGGAGTTTTGTGAAAAATTGAAATTCGTGATTTTTGAGATGTGATGGTTGGATTGCCCTCCAAATGTCCCCAAATGAATACCATGAAAGTCTTGGTGCACGAAAGTTTTGAGTTTGGTGGATTTTGCACATGGCCAAGTTGGTCGGTGCACCACGGCATAGCTAGATGGCTTGGTGGGGAGTTTTGTGAAAAATTGAAATTCGTGATTTTTGAGATGTGATGGTTGGATTGCCCTCCAAATGTCCCTAAATGAATACCATGAAAGTCTTGGTGCACGAAAGTTTTGAGTTTGGTGGGTTTTGCACATGGCCAAGCTTGGCGGTGCACCACGGCATAGCTAGATGGCTTGGTGGGGAGTTTTATGAAAAAATGAAATTCGTGATTTTAGAGATGGGATGGTTGGAAAGGCCTCCAAATGTCCCTAAATGAATACAATGAAAGTCTTGGTGCACGAAAGTTTTGAGTTCGGTGGGTTTTGCACATGGCCAAGTTGGTCGGTGCACCACGGGATAGCTAGATGGCTTGGTGGTGAGTTTTGTGAAAAAATGAAATTCGTGGTTTTTGAGATGTGATGGTTGGAAAGGCCTCCAAATGTCCCCAAATGAATACGATGAAAGTCTTGGTGCACCAAAGTTTTGAGTTCGGTGGGTTTTGCACATGGCCAAGCTTGGCGGTGCACCACGGCAGAGCTAGATGGCTTGGTGGGGAGTTTTATGAAAAAATGCAATTCGTGATTTTTGAGATGTGATGGTTGGAAAGGCCTCCAAATGTCCCCAAATGAATACCATGAAAGTCTTGGTGCACGAAAGTTTTGAGTTCGGTGGGTTTTGCACATGCCCAAGCTTGCGGTGCACCATGGCATAGCTAGATGGCTTGGTGGGGAGTTTTATGAAAAAATGAAATTCGTGATTTTTGAGATGTGATGGTTGGAAAGGCCTCCAAATGTTCCCAAATGAATACCATGAAAGTCTTGGTGCACGAATGTTTTGAGTTCGGGGGTTTTGCACATGGCCAAGTTGGTCGGTGCACCACGGCATAGCTAGATGGCTTGGTGGGGAGTTTTGTGAAAAAATGAATTTCGTGGTTTTTGAGATGTGATGGTCGGAAAGGCCTCCAAATGTCACCAAATAAATACCATGAAAGTCTTGGTGCACGAAAGTTTTGAGTTCGGTGGGTTTTGCACATGGCCAAGTTGCTCGGTGCACCACGGCATAGCTAGATGGCTTGGTGGGGAGTTTTGTGAAAAATTGAAATTCGTGATTTTTGAGATGTGATGGTTGGATTGCCCTCCAAATGTCCCCAAATGAATACCATGAAAGTCTTGGTGCACGAAAGTTTTGAGTTTGGTGGGTTTTGCACATGGCCAAGCTTGGCGGTGCACCACGACATAGCTAGATGGCTTGGTGGGGAGTTTTATGAAAAAATGAAATTCGTGATTTTTGAGATGTGAGGGTAGGAAAGGCCTACAAATGTCCCCAAATGAATACCATGAAAGTCTTGGTGCACGGAAGTTTTGAGTTCGGTGGGTTTTGCACATGGCCAAGTTGTCGGTGCACTACGGCATAACTAGATGGCTTGGTGGGGAGTTTTGTGAAAAAATGAAATTCGTCGTTTTTGAGATGTGATGGTTGGAAAGGCCTCCAAATGTCCCCAAATGAATACCATCAAAGTCTTGGTGCACGAAAGTTTTGAGTTCGGTGGGTTTTGCACATGGCCAAGCTTGCGGTGCACCATGGCATAGCTAGATGGCTTGGTGGGGAGTTTTATGAAAAAATGAAATTCGTGATTTTTGAGATGTGATGGTTGGAAAGGCCTCCAAATGTTCCCAAATGAATACCATGAAAGTCTTGGTGCACGAATGTTTTGAGTTCGGGGGTTTTGCACATGGCCAAGTTGGTCGGTGCACCACGGCATAGCTAGATGGCTTGGTGGGGAGTTTTGTGAAAAAATGAATTTCGTGGTTTTTGAGATGTGATGGTCGGAAAGGCCTCCAAATGTCACCAAATAAATACCATGAAAGTCTTGGTGCACGAAAGTTTTGAGTTCGGTGGGTTTTGCACATGGCCAAGTTGGTCGGTGCACCACGGCATAGCTAGATGGCTTGGTGGGGAGTTTTGTGAAAAATTGAAATTCGTGATTTTTGAGATGTGATGGTTGGATTGCCCTCCAAATGTCCCCAAATGAATACCATGAAAGTCTTGGTGCACGAAAGTTTTGAGTTTGGTGGGTTTTGCACATGGCCAAGCTTGGCGGTGCACCACGACATAGCTAGATGGCTTGGTGGGGAGTTTTATGAAAAAATGAAATTCGTGATTTTTGAGATGTGAGGGTAGGAAAGGCCTACAAATGTCCCCAAATGAATACCATGAAAGTCTTGGTGCACGGAAGTTTTGAGTTCGGTGGGTTTTGCACATGGCCAAGCTTGGCGGTGCAGCACGGCATAGCTAGATGGCTTGGTGGGGAGTTTTGTGAAAAATTGAAATTCGTGGTTTTTTAGATGTGAGGGTTCGATTGGCCTCCAAATGCCCCCAAATGAATACCTTGAAAGTCATGGTGCACAAAAGTTTTGAGTTCGGAGGGTTTTGCACATGGCCAAGTTGGTCGGTGCACCACGGCAGAGCTAGATGGCTTGGTGGGGAGTTTTGTGAAAAATTGAAATTCGTGATTTTTGAGATGTGATGGTTGGAAAGGCCTCCAAATGTTCCCAAATGAATACCATGAAAGTCTTGGTGCACGAATGTTTTGAGTTCGGGGGTTTTGCACATGGCCAAGTTGGTCGGTGCACCACGGCATAGCTAGATGGCTTGGTGGGGAGTTTTGTGAAAAAATGAATTTCGTGGTTTTTGAGATGTGATGGTCGGAAAGGCCTCCGAATGCCCCCAAATGAAAACCTTGAAAGTGATGGTTCACAAAAGTTTTGAGTTCGGCGCGTTTTGCACATGGCTAACTTGGTCGGTGCACCACGGCATAGCTAGATGGCTGTGTGGGGAGTTTTGTGAAAAATTGAAATTCGTGGTTTTAGAGATGTGATGGTCGGATTGCCCTCCAAATGTCCCCAAATGAATACCATGAAAGTCTTGGTGCACGAAAGTTTTGAGTTCGGTGGGTTTTGCACATGGCCAAGCTTGGCGGTGTACCACGGCATAGCTAGATGGCTTGGTGGGGAGTTTTATGAAAAAATGAAATTCTTGATTTTTGAGATGTGGGGGTTGGAAAGGCCTACAAATGTCCCCAAATGAATACCATGCAAGTCTTGGTGCACGGAAGTTTTGAGTTCGGTGGGTTTTGCACATGGTCAAGCTTGGCGGTGCAGCACGGCATAGCTAGATAGCTTGGTGGGGAGTTTTGTCAAAAATTGAAATTCGTGGTTTTTGAGATGTGAGGGTTCGATTGGCCTCCAAATGCCCCCAAATGAATACCTTGAAAGTCATGGTGCACAAAAGTTTTGAGTTCGGAGGGTTTTGCACATGGCCAAGTTGGTCGGTGCACCACGGCATAGCTAGATGGCTTGGTGGGGAGTTTTGTGAAAAATTGAAATTCGTGATTTTTGAGATGTGATGGTTGGATTGCCCTCCAAATGTCCCTAAATGAATACCATGAAAGTCTTGGTGCACGAAAGTTTTGAGTTTGGTGGGTTTTGCACATGGCCAAGCTTGGCGGTGCACCACAGCATAGCTAGATGGCTTGGTGGGGAGTTTTATGAAAAAATGAAATTCGTGATTTTAGAGATGGGATGGTTGGAAAGGCCTCCAAATGTCCCTAAATGAATACAATGAAAGTCTTGGTGCACGAAAGTTTTGAGTTCGGTGGGTTTTGCACATGGCCAAGTTGGTCGGTGCACCACGGCATAGCTAGATGGCTTGGTGGTGAGTTTTGTGAAAAAATGAAATTCGTGGTTTTTGAGATGTGATGGTTGGAAAGGCCTCCAAATGTCCCCAAATGAATACGATGAAAGTCTTGGTGCACCAAAGTTTTGAGTTCGGTGGGTTTTGCACATGGCCAAGCTTGGCGGTGCACCACGGCAGAGCTAGATGGCTTGGTGGGGAGTTTTATGAAAAATTGAAATTCGTGGTTTTAGAGATGTGATGGTTGGATTGCCCTCTAAATGTCCCCAAATGAATACCATGAAAGTCTTGGTGCACAAAAGTTTTGAGTTCGGTGGGTTTTGCACATGGCTAAGCTTGGCGGTGCACCACGGCATAACTAGATGGCTTGGTGGGGAGTTTTATGAAAAAATGAAATTCTTGATTTTTGAGATGTGAGGGTTGGAAAGGCTTACAAATGTCCCCAAATGAATACCATGAAAGTCTTGGTGCACGGAAGTTTTGAGTTCGGTGGGTTTTGCACATGGTCAAGCTTGGCGGTGCAGCACGGCATAGCTAGATAGCTTGGTGGGGAGTTTTGTGAAAAATTGAAATTCGTGGTTTTTGAGATGTGAGGGTTCGATTGGCCTCCAAATGCCCCCAAATGAATACCTTGAAAGTCATGGTGAACAAAAGTTTTGAGTTCGGAGTGTTTTGCACATGGCCAAGTTGGTCGGTGCACCACGGCATAGCTAGATGGCTTGGGGGGGAGTTTTGTGAAAAATTGAAATTCGTGATTTTTGAGATGTGATGGTTGGATTGCCTTCCAAATGGCCCCAAATGAATACCATGAAAGTCTTGGTGCACGAAAGTTTTGAGTTTGGTGGGTTTTGCACATGGCCAAGCTTGGCGGTGCACCACGGCATAGCTAGAGGGCTTGGTGGGGAGTTTTATGAAAAAATGAAATTCTTGATTTTTGAGATGTGAGGGTTGGAAAGGCCTACAAATGTCCCCAAATGAATACCATGCAAGTCTTGGTGCACGGAAGTTTTGAGTTCGGTGGGTTTTGCACATGGTCAAGCTTGGCGGTGCAGCACGGCATAGCTAGATAGCTTGGTGGGGAGTTTTGTCAAAAATTGAAATTCGTGGTTTTTGAGATGTGAGGGTTCGATTGGCCTCCAAATGCCCCCAAATGAATACCTTGAAAGTCATGGTGCACAAAAGTTTTGAGTTCGGAGGGTTTTGCACATGGCCAAGTTGGTCGGTGCACCACGGCATAGCTAGATGGCTTGGTGGGGAGTTTTGTGAAAAATTGAAATTCGTGATTTTTGAGATGTGATGGTTGGATTGCCCTCCAAATGTCCCTAAATGAATACCATGAAAGTCTTGGTGCACGAAAGTTTTGAGTTTGGTGGGTTTTGCACATGGCCAAGCTTGGCGGTGCACCACGGCATAGCTAGATGGCTTGGTGGGGAGTTTTATGAAAAAATGAAATTCGTGATTTTAGAGATGGGATGGTTGGAAAGGCCTCCATATGTCCCTAAATGAATACAATGAAAGTCTTGGTGCACGAAAGTTTTGAGTTCGGTGGGTTTTGCACATGGCCAAGTTGGTCGGTGCACCACGGCATAGCTAGATGGCTTGGTGGTGAGTTTTGTGAAAAAATGAAATTCGTGGTTTTTGAGATGTGATGGTTGGAAAGGCCTCCAAATGTCCCCAAATGAATACGATGAAAGTCTTGGTGCACCAAAGTTTTGAGTTCGGTGGGTTTTGCACATGGCCAAGCTTGGCGGTGCACCACGGCAGAGATAGATGGCTTGGTGGGGAGTTTTATGAAAAAATGCAATTCGTGATTTTTGAGATGTGATGGTTGGAAAGGCCTCCAAATGTCCCCAAATGAATACCATGAAAGTCTTGGTGCACGAAAGTTTTGAGTTTGGTGGGTTTTGCACATGGCCAAGTTGGTCGGTGCACCACGGCATAACTAGATGGCTTGGTGGGGACTTTTGTGAAAAATTGAAATTCGTGGTTTTAGAGATGTGATGGTTGGATTGCCCTCTAAATGTCCCCAAATGAATACCATGAAAGTCTTGGTGCACAAAAGTTTTGAGTTCGGTGGGTTTTGCACATGGCTAAGCTTGGCGGTGCACCACGGCATAACTAGATGGCTTGGTGGGGAGTTTTATGAAAAAATGAAATTCTTGATTTTTGAGATGTGAGGGTTGGAAAGGCCTACAAATGTCCCCAAATGAATACCATGAAAGTCTTGGTGCACGGAAGTTTTGAGTTCGGTGGGTTTTGCACATGGTCAAGCTTGGCGGTGCAGCACGGCAAAGCTAGATAGCTTGGTGGGGAGTTTTGTGAAAAATTGAAATTCGTGGTTTTTGAGATGTGAGGGTTCGATTGGCCTCCAAATGCCCCCAAATGAATACCTTGAAAGTCATGGTGAACAAAAGTTTTGAGTTCGGAGTGTTTTGCACATGGCCAAGTTGGTCGGTGCACCACGGCATAGCTAGATGGCTTGGGGGGGAGTTTTGTGAAAAATTGAAATTCGTGATTTTTGATATGTGATGGTTGGATTGCCCTCCAAATGTCCCCAAATGAATACCATGAAAGTCTTGGTGCACGAAAGTTTTGAGTTTGGTGGGTTTTGCACATGGCCAAGCTTGGCGGTGCACCACGGCATAGCTAGAGGGCTTGGTGGGGAGTTTTATGAAAAAATGAAATTCGTGATTTTAGAGATGGGATGGTTGGAAAGGCCTCCAAATGTCCCTAAATGAATACCATGAAAGTCTTGGTGCACGAAAGTTTTGAGTTCGGTGGGTTTTGCACATGGCCAAGTTGGTCGGTGCACCATGGCATAGCTAGATGGCTTGGTGGGGAGTTTTGTGAAAAAATGAAATTCGTGGATTTTGAGATGTGATGGTTGGAAAGGCCTCCAAATGTCCCCAAATGAATACGATGAAAGTCTTGGTGCACCAAAGTTTTGAGTTCGGTAGGTTTTGCACATGGCCAATTGTCGGTGCACCACGGCAAAACTAGATGGCTTGGTGGGGACTTTTGTGAAAAAATGAAATTCGTGGTTGTTGACATGTGATGGTTGAAAAGGCCTCCAAATGTCGCCAACTGAATACTATGAAAGTCTTGGTGCACGAAAGTTTTGAGTTCGGAGGGGTTTGCACTTGGCCAAGTTGTCGGTGCACTACGGCATAACTAGATGGCTTGGTGGGGAGTTTTGTGAAAAAATGAAATTCGTCGTTTTTGAGATGTGATGGTTGGAAAGGCCTCCAAATGTCCCCAAATGAATACCATCAAAGTCTTGGTGCACGAAAGTTTTGAGTTCGGTGGGTTTTGCTCATGGCCAAGCTTGCGGTGCACCATGGCATAGCTAGATGGCTTGGTGGGGAGTTTTATGAAAAAATGAAATTCGTGATTTTTGAGATGTGATGGTTGGAAAGGCCTCCAAATGTCCCCAAATGAATACCATGAAAGTCTTGGTGCACGAAAGTTTTGAGTTCGGTGGGTTTTGCACATGGCCAAGCTTGGCGGTGCACCACGGCATAGCTAGATGGCTTGGTGGGGAGTTTTATGAAAAAATGCAATTCGTGATTTTTGAGATGTGATGGTTGGAAAGGCCTCCAAATGTCCCCAAATGAATACCATGAAAGTCTTGGTGCACGAAAGTTTTGAGTTTGGTGGGTTTTGCAAATGGCCAAGTTGGTCGGTGCACCACGGCATAACTAGATGGCTTGGTGGGGACTTTTGTGAAAAAATGAAATTCGTGGTTGTTGACATGTGATGGTTGGAAAGGCCTCCAAATGTCCCCAACTGAATACTATGAAAGTCTTGGTGCACGAAAGTTTTGAGTTCGGAGGGTTTTGCACTTGGCCAAGTTGGTCGGTGCACTACGGCATAACTAGATGGCTTGTTGGGGAGTTTTGTGAAAAAATGAAATTCGTCGTTTTTGAGATGTGATGGTTGGAAAGGCCTCCAAATGTCCCCAAATGAATACCATGAAAGTCTTGGTGCACGAAAGTTTTGAGTTCGGTGGGTTTTGCACATGGCCAAGCTTGCGGTGCACCATGGCATAGCTAGATGGCTTGGTGGGGAGTTTTATGAAAAAATGAAATTCGTGATTTTTGAGATGTGATGGTTGGAAAGGCCTCCAAATGTCCCCAAATGCATACCATGAAAGTCTTGGTGCACGAATGTTTTCAGTTCGGCGGGTTTTGCACATGGCCAAGTTGGTCGGTGCACCACGGCATATCTAGATGGCTTGGTGGGGAGTTTTGTGAAAAAATGAATTTCGTGGTTTTTGAGATGTGATGGTCGGAAAGGCCTCCAAATGTCACCAAATGAATACCATGAAAGTCTTGGTGCACGAAAGTTTTGAGTTCGGTGGGTTTTGCACATGGCCAAGCTTGGCGGTGCACCACGGCATAGCTAGATGGCTTGGTGGGGAGTTTTATGAAAAAATGAAATTCGTGATTTTAGAGATGGGATGGTTGGAAAGGCTTCCAAATGTCCCTAAATGAATACCATGAAAGTCTTGGTGCACAAAAGTTTTGAGTTCGGTAGGTTTTGCACATGGCCAAGTTGGTCGGTGCACCACGGCATAGCTAGATGGCTTGGTGGGGAGTTTTGTGAAAAAATGAAATTCGTCGTTTTTGAGATGTGATGGTTGGAAAGGCCTCCAAATGTCCCCAAATGAATACCATGAAAGTTTTGGTGCACGAAAGTTTTGAGTTCGGTGGGTTTTGCACATGGCCAAGTTGGTCGGTGCACCACGGCATAACTAGATGGCTTGGTAGGGACTTTTGTGAAAAAATGAAATTCGTGGTTGTTGACATGTGATGGTTGGAAAGGCCTCCAAATGTCCTCAAATGAATACTATGAAAGTCTTGGTGCACGAAAGTTTTCGGTTCGTAGGGTTTTGCACTTGGCCAAGTTGGTTGGTGCACCACAACACAGCTAGATGGCTTGGTGGGGAGTTTTGTGAAAAATTGAAATTCGTGGTTTTTGAGATGTGATGGTTGGATTGGCCTCCAAATATGCCCAAATGAATATCATGAAAGTCTTGGTGCACGAAAGTTTTGAGTTTGGTGGGTTTTGCACATGGCCAAGTTGGTCGGTGCACCACGGCATAACTAGATGGCTTGGTGGGGACTTTTGTGAAAAAATGAAATTCGTGGTTTTTGAGATGTGATGGTTGGAAAGGCCTCCAAATGTCCCCAAATGAATAAAATGAAAGTCTTGGTGCACGAAAGTTTTGAGTTCGGTGGGTTTTGCACATGGCCAAGCTTGGCGGTGCACCACGGCATAGCTAGATGGCTTGGTGGGGAGTTTTATGAAAAAATGAAATTCGTGATTTTTGAGATGTGATGGTTGGAAAGGCCTCCAAATGGCCCCAAATGAATACCATGAAAGTCTTGGTGCACGAAAGTTTTGAGTTCGGTGGGTTTTGCACATGGCCAAGTTGGTCGGTGCACCGCGGCATAGCTAGATGGCTTGGTGGGGAGTTTTATGAAAAAATGAAATTCGTGATTTTAGAGATGGGATGGTTGGAAAGGCCTCCAAATGTCCCTAAATGAATACCATGAAAGTCTTGGTGCACGAAAGTTTTGAGTTCGGTGGGTTTTGCACATGGCCAAGTTGGTCGGTGCACCACGGCAAAGCTAGATGGCTTGGTGGGGAGTTTTGTGAAAAAATGAAATTCGTCGTTTTTGAGATGTGATGGTTGGAAAGGCCTCCAAATGTCCCCAAATGAATACCATGAAAGTTTTGGTGCACGAAAGTTTTGAGTTCGGTATGTTTTGCACATGGCCAAGTTGGTCGGTGCACCACGGCATAACTAGATGGCTTGGTAGGGACTTTTGTGAAAAAATGAAATTCGTGGTTGTTGACATGTGATGGTTGGAAAGGCCTCCAAATGTCCTCAAATGAACACTATGAAAGTCTTGGTGCACGAAAGTTTTCGGTTCGTAGGGTTTTGCACTTGGCCAAGTTGGTCGGTGCACCACAACACAGCTAGATGGCTTAGTGGGGTGTTTTGTGAAAAATTGAAATTCGTGGTTTTTGAGATGTGATGGTTGGATTGGCCTCCAAATATGCCCAATTGAATACCATGAAAGTCTTGGTGCACGAAAGTTTTGAGTTTGGTGGGTTTTGCACATGGCCAAGTTGGTCGGTGCACCACGGCATAACAAGATGGCTTGGTGGGGACTTTTGTGAAAAAATGAAATTCGTGGTTTTTGAGATGTGATGGTTGGAAAGGCCTCCAAATGTCCCCAAATGAATAAAATGAAAGTCTTGGTGCACGAAAGTTTTGAGTTCGGTGGGTTTTGCACATGGCCAAGCTTGGCGGTGCACCACGGCATAGCTAGATGGCTTGGTGGGGAGTTTTATGAAAAAATGAAATTCGTGATTTTTGAGATGTGATGGTCGGAAAGGCCTCCAAATGGCCCCAAATGAATACCATGAAAGTCTTGGTGCACCAAAGTTTTGAGTTCGGTGGGTTTTGCACATGGCCAAGCTTGGCGGTGCACCATGGCATAGCTAGATGGCTTGGTAGGGAGTTTTATGAAAAAATGAAATTCGTGATTTTTGAGATGTGAGGGTTGGAAAGGCCTACAAATGTCCCCAAATGAATACCATGAAAGTCTTGGTGCACGAAAGTTTTGAGTTCGATGGGTTTTGCACATGGCCAAGTTGGTCGGTGCACCACGGCATAGCTAGATGGCTTGGTGGGGAGTTTAGTGAAAAATTGAAATTCGTGGTTTTTGAGATGTGAGGGTTGGATTGGCCTCCAAATGCCCCCAAATGAATAACTTGAAAGTCATGGTGCACAAAAGTTTTGAGTTCGTAGGGTTTTGCATATGGCCAAGTTGGTCGGTGCACCACAACATAGCTAGATGACTTGGTGGGGAGTTTTTGTGAAAAATTGAAATTCGTGGTTTTTGAGATGTGATGGCTGGATTGGCCTCCAAATGTGCCCTAATGAATACCATGAAACTCTTGGTGCACGAAAGTTCTGAGTTCAGTGGGTTTTGCACATGGCCAAGTTGGTCGGTGCACCACGGCATAACTAGATTGCTTGGTGGGGACTTTTTTGAAAAAATGAAATTGGTGGTTGTTGACATGTGATGGTTGGAAAGGCCTCCAAATGTCCCCAAATGAATACTATGAAAGTCTTGGTGCACGAAAGTTTTGAGTTCGGTGGGTTTTGCACATGGCCAAGTTGGTCGGTGCACCACAACATAGCTAAATGGCTTGGTGGGGAGTTTTGTGAAAAATTGAAATTCGTGGTTTTTGAGATGTGATGGTTGGAAAGGCCTCCAAATGTCCCAAAATGAATACCATGAAAGTCTTGGTGCACGAAAGTTTTGAGTTTGGTGGGTTTTGCACATGGCCAAGTTGGTCGGTGCACCACGGCATAACAAGATGGCTTGGTCGGGACTTTTGTGAAAAAATGAAATTCGTGGTTTTTGAGATGTGATGGTTGGAAAGGCCTCCAAATGTCCTCAAATGAATAAAATGAAAGTCTTGGTGCACGAAAGTTTTGAGTTCGGTGGGTTTTGCACATGGCCAAGCTTGGCGGTGCACCATGGCATAGCTAGATGGCTTGGTGGGAGTTTTATGAAAAAATGAAATTCGTGATTTTTGAGATGTGATGGTTGGAAAGGCCTCCAAATGGCCCCAAATGAATACCATGAATGTTTTGGTGCACGAAAGTTTTGAGTTCGGTGGGTTTTGCGCATGGCCAAGTTGGTCGGTGCACCGCGGCATAGCTAGATGGCTTGGTGGGGAGTTTTGTGAAAAATTGAAATTCGTGGTTTTTGAGATGTGATGGTTGGATTGCCCTCCAAATGTCCCCAAATGAATACCATGAAAGTCTTGGTGCACGAAAGTTTTGAGTTCGGTGGGTTTTGCACATGGCCAAGTTGGTCGGTGCACCACGGCATAACTATATGGCTTGGTCGGGACTTTTGTGAAAAAATTAAATTCCTGCTTGTTGACATGTGATGGTTGGAAAGGCCTCCAAATGTCCCCAAATGAATACTATGAAAGTCTTGGTGCACGAAAGTTTTCAGTTCGTAGGGTTTTGCACTTGGCCAAGTTGGTCGGTGCACCACAACACAGCTAGATGGCTTGGTGGGGAGTTTTGTGAAAAATTGAAATTCGTGGTTTTTGAGATGTGATGGTTGGATTGGCCTCCAAATATGCCCAAATGAATACCATGAAAGTCTTGGTGCACCAAAGTTTTGAGTTTGGTGGGTTTTGCACATGGCCAAGTTGGTCGGTGCACCGGGGCATAGCTAGATGGCTTGGTAGGGAGTTTTGTGAAAAAATGAAATTCGTGGCTTTTGAGATGTAATGGTTGGAAAGGCCTCCAAATGTCCCCAAAGAATACCATGAAAGTCTTGGTGCACCAAAGTTTTGAGTTTGGTGGGTTTTGCACATGGCCAAGCTTGGCGGTGCACCATGGCGTAGCTAGATGACTTGGTGGGGAGTTTTATGAAAAAATGAAATTCGTGATTTTTGAGATGTGAGGGTTGGAAAGGCCTACAAATGTCCCCAAATGAATACCATGAAAGTCTTGGTGCACGAAAGTTTTGAGTTCGGTGGGTTTTGCACATGGCCAAGTTGGTCGGTGCACCACGGCATAGCTAGATGGCTTGGTGGGGAGTTTTGTGAAAAATTGAAATTCGTGGTTTTTGAGATGTGAGGGTTGGATTGGCCTCCAAATGCCCCCAAATGAATACCTTGCAAGTCATGGTGCACAAAAGATTTGATTTCGTAGGGTTTTGCATATGGCCAAGTTGGTCGGTGCACCACAACATAGCTAGATGGCTTGGTGGGGAGTTTTGTGAAAAATTGAAATTCGTGGTTTTTGAGATGTGATGGTTGGATTGGCCTCCAAATGTGCCCAAATGAATACCATGAAAGTCTTGGTGCACGAAAGTTTTGAGTTCGGTGGGTTTTGCACATGGCCAAGTTGGTCGGTGCACTACGGCATAACTAGATGGCTTGGTGGGGACTTTTGTGAAAAAATGAAATTCGTGGTTTTTGAGATGTGATGGTTGGAAAGGCCTCCAAATGTCCCTAAATGAATAAAATGAAAGTCTTGGTGCACGAAAGTTTTGAGTTCGGTGGGTTTTGCACATGGCCAAACTTGGGGGTGCAGCACGGCATAGTTGGATGGCTTGGTGGGGAGTTTTGTGAAAAATTAAAATTCGTGGTTTTTGAGATGTGAGGGTTCGATTGGCCTCCAAATCCCCCAAATGAATACCTTGAAAGTCATGGTGCACAAAAGTTTTGAGTTCGGAGGGTTTTGCAGATGGCCAAGTTGGTCGGTGCACCACGGCGTAGCTAGATGGCTTGGTGCGGAGTTTTGTGAAAAATTGAAATTCGTGGTTTTTGAGATATGATGGTTGGATTGCCCTCCAAATGTCCCCAAATGAATACCATGAAAGTCTTGGTGCACGAAAGTTTTGAGTTCGGTGGGTTTTGCACATGGCCAAGTTGGTCGGTGCACTGCAACATAGCTAGATGGCTTGGTGGGGAGTTTTGTGAAAAATTGAAATTCGTGGTTTTTGAGATGTGATGGTTGGAAAGGCCTCCAAATGTCCCCAAATGAATACCATGAAAGTCTTGGTGCACGAAAGTTTTGAGTTTGGTGGGTTTTGCACATGGCCAAGTTGGTAGGTGCACCACGGCATAACAAGATGGCTTGGTCGGGACTTTTGTGAAAAAATGAAATTCGTGGTTTTTGAGATGTGATGGTTAGAAAGGCCTCCAAATGTCCCCAAATGAATACCATGAAAGTCTTGGTGCACGAAAGTTTTGAGTTCGGTGGGTTTTGCACATGGCCAAGTTGGTCGGTGCACCACGGCATAACTATATGGCTTGGTGGGGACTTTTGTGAAAAAATGAAATTCGTGGTTTTTGAAATGTGATGGTTGGAAAGGCCTCCAAATGTCCCCAAATGAATAAAATGAAAGTCTTGGTGCACGAAAGTTTTGAGTTCGGTGGGTTTTGCACATGGCCAAGCTTGGCGGTGCACCACGGCATAGCTAGATGGCTTGGTGGGGAGTTTTATGAAAAAATGAAATTCGTGATTTTTGAGATGTGATGGTTGGAAAGGCCTCCAAATGGCCCCAAATGAATACCATGAAAGTCTTGGTGCACGAAAGTTTTGAGTTCGATGGGTTTTGCACATGGCCAAGTTGGTCGGTGCACCGCGGCATAGCTAGATGGCTTGGTGGGGAGTTTTGTGAAAAAATGAAATTCGTGGTTTTTGAGATGTGATGGTTGGAAAGGCCTCCAAATGTCCCCAAAGAATACTATGAAAGTCTTGGTGCACCAAAGTTTTGAGTTCGGTGGGTTTTGCACATGACCAAGCTTAGCGGTGCACCATGGCATAGCTAGATGGCTTGGTGGGGAGTTTTATGAAAAAATGAAATTCGTGATTTTTGAGATGTGAGGGTTGGAAAGGCCTACAAATGTCCCCAAATGAATACCATGAAAGTCTTGGTTCACGAAAGTTTTGAGTTCGGTGGGTTTTGCACATGGCCAAGTTGGTCGGTGCACCACGGTAAAGCTAGATGGCTTGCTGGGGAGTTTTGTGAAAAATTGAAATTCGTGGTTTTTGAGATGTGAGGGTTGGATTGGCCTCCAAATGCCCCCAAATGAATACCTTGAAAGTCATGGTGCACAAAAGTTTTGAGTTCGTAGGGTTTTGCATATGGCCAAGTTGGTCGGTGCACCACAACATAGCTAGATGGCTTGGTGGGGAGTTTTGTGAAAAAATGAAATTCGTGGTTTTTGAGATGTGATGGTTGGAAAGGCCTGCATATGTCCCCAAAGAATACCATGAAAGTCTTGGTGCACAAAAGTTTTGAGTTCGGTGGGTTTTGCACATGGCCAAGTTGGTCGGTGCACCACGGCATAACTAGATTGCTTGGTGGGGACTTTTTTGAAAAAATGAAATTGGTGGTTGTTGACATGTGATGGTTGGAAAGGCCTCCAAATGTTCCCAAATGAATACTATGAAAGTCTTGGTGCACGAAAGTTTTGAGTTCGGTGGGTTTTGCACATGGCCAAGTTGGTCGGTGCACCACAACATAGCTAGATGGCTTGGTGGGGAGTTTTATGAAAAATTGAAATTCGTGGTTTTTGAGAAGTGATGGTTGGAAAGGCCTCCAAATGTCCCCAAATGAATACCATGTAAGTTTTGGTGCACGAAAGTTTTGAGTTTGGTGGGTTTTGCACATGGCCAAGTTGGTCGGTGCACCACGGCATAACAAGATGGCTTGGTCGGGACTTTTGTGAAAAAATGAAATTCGTGGTTTTTGAGATGTGATGGTTAGAAAGGCCTCCAAATGTCCCCAAATGAATACCATGAAAGTCTTGGTGCACGAAAGTTTTGAGTTCGGTGGGTTTTGCACATGGCCAAGTTGGTCGGTGCACCACGGCATAACTATATGGCTTGGTGGGGACTTTTGTGAAAAAATGAAATTCGTGGTTTTTGAAATGTGATGGTTGGAAAGGCCTCCAAATGTCCCCAAATGAATAAAATGAAAGTCTTGGTGCACGAAAGTTTTGAGTTCGGTGGGTTTTGCACATGGCTAAGCTTGGCGGTGCACCACGGCATAGCTAGATGGCTTGGTGGGGATTTTTATGAAAAAATGAAATTCGTGATTTTTGAGATGTGATGGTTGGAAAGGCCTCCAAATGGCCCCAAATGAATACCATGAAAGTCTTGGTGCACGAAAGTTTTGAGTTCGATGGGTTTTGCACATGGCCAAGTTGGTCGGTGCACCGCGGCATAGCTAGATGGCTTGGTGGGGAGTTTTGTGAAAAAATGAAATTCGTGGTTTTTGAGATGTGATGGTTGGAAAGGCCTCCAAATGTCCCCAAAGAATACCATGAAAGTCTTGGTGCACCAAAGTTTTGAGTTCGGTGGGTTTTGCACATGGCCAAGCTTAGCGGTGCACCATGGCATAGCTAGATGGCTTGGTGGGGAGTTTTATGAAAAAATGAAATTCGTGATTTTTGAGATGTGAGGGTTGGAAAGGCCTACAAATGTCCCCAAATGAATACCATGAAAGTCTTGGTTCACGAAAGTTTTGAGTTCGGTGGGTTTTGCACATGGCCAAGTTGGTCGGTGCACCACGGTAAAGCTAGATGGCTTGCTGGGGAGTTTTGTGAAAAATTGAAATTCGTGGTTTTTGAGATGTGAGGGTTGGATTGGCCTCCAAATGCCCCCAAATGAATACCTTGAAAGTCATGGTGCACAAAAGTTTTGAGTTCGTAGGGTTTTGCATATAGCCAAGTTGGTCGGTGCACCACAACATAGCTAGATGGCTTGGTGGGGAGTTTTGTGAAAAAATGAAATTCGTGGTTTTTGAGATGTGATGGTTGGAAAGGCCTGCATATGTCCCCAAAGAATACCATGAAAGTCTTGGTGCACAAAAGTTTTGAGTTCGGTGGGTTTTGCACATGGCCAAGTTGGTCGGTGCACCACGGCATAACTAGATTGCTTGGTGGGGACTTTTTTGAAAAAATGAAATTGGTGGTTGTTGACATGTGATGGTTGGAAAGGCCTCCAAATGTTCCCAAATGAATACTATGAAAGTCTTGGTGCACGAAAGTTTTGAGTTCGGTGGGTTTTGCACATGGCCAAGTTGGTCGGTGCACCACAACATAGCTAGATGGCTTGGTGGTGAGTTTTATGAAAAATTGAAATTCGTGGTTTTTGAGAAGTGATGGTTGGAAAGGCCTCCAAATGTCCCCAAATGAATACCATGTAAGTTTTGGTGCACGAAAGTTTTGAGTTTGGTGGGTTTTGCACATGGCCAAGTTGGTCGGTGCACCACGGCATAACAAGATGGCTTGGTGGGGAGTTTTGTGAAAAAATGAAATTCGTGGTTTTTGAGATGTGATGGTTGGAAAGGCCTCCAAATTTCCTCAAATGAATAAAATGAAAGTCTTGGTGCACGAAAGTTTTGAGTTCGGTGGGTTTTGCACATGGCCGAGTTTGGCGGTGCACCATGGCATAGCTAGATGGCTTGGTGGGAGTTATATGAAAGAATGAAATTCGTGATTTTTGAGATGTGATGGTTGGAAAGGCCTCCAAATGGCCCCAAATGAATACCATGAAAGTCTTGGTGCACGAAAGTTTTGAGTTCGGTGGGTTTTGCACATGGCCAAGTTGGTCGGTGCACCGCGGCATAGCTAGATGGCTTGGTGGGGAGTTTTGTGAAAAAATGAAATTCGTGGTTTTTGAGATGTGATGGTTGGAAAGGCCTGCAAATGTCCCCAAAGAATACCATGAAAGTCTTGGTGCACGAAAGTTTTGAGTTCGGTGGGTTTTGCACATGGCCAAGCTTGGCGGCGCACCATGGCATAGCTAGATGGCTTGGTGGGGAGTTTTATGAAAAAATAAAATTCGTGATTTTTGAGATGTGAGGGTTGGAAAGGCCTACAAATGTCCCCAAATGAATACCATGAAAGTCTTGATGCACGGAAGTTTTGAGTTCGGTGGGTTTTGCACATGGCCAAGCTTGGCGGTGCAGCACGGCATAGCTGGATGGCTTGGTGGGGAGTTTTGTGAAAAATTGAAATTCGTGGTTTTTGAGATGTGAGGGTTCGATTGGCCTCCCAATCCCCCAAATGAATACCTTGAAAGTCATGGTGCACAAAAGTTTTGAGTTCGTAGGGTTTTGCATATGGCCAAGTTGGTCGGTGCACCACAACATAAGCTAGATGGCTTGGTGGGGAGTTTTGTGAAAAATTGAAATTCGTGGTTTTTGAGATGTGATGGTTGGATTGGCCTCCAAATATGCCCAAATGAATACCATGAAAGTCTTGGTGCACCAAAGTTTTGAGTTTGGTGGGTTTTGCACATGGCCAAGTTGGTCGGTGCACCGGGGCATAGCTAGATGGCTTGGTAGGGAGTTTTGTGAAAAAATGAAATTCGTGGTTTTTTAGATGTAATGGTTGGAAAGGCCTCCAAATGTCCCCAAAGAATACCATGAAAGTCTTGGTGCACCAAAGTTTTGAGTTCGGTGGGTTTGGCACATGGCCAAGCTTGGCGGTGCACCATGGCGTAGCTAGATGGCTTGGTGGGGAGTTTTATGAAAAAATGAAATTCGTGATTTTTGAGATGTGAGGGTTGGAAAGGCCAACAAATGTCCCCAAATGAATACCATGAAAGTCTTGGTGCACGAAAGTTTTGAGTTCGGTGGGTTTTGCACATGGCCAAGTTGGTCGGTGCACCACGGCATAGCTAGATGGCTTGGTGGGGAGTTTTGTGAAAAATTGAAATTCGTGGTTTTTGAGATGTGAGGGTTGGATTGGCCTCCAAATGCCCCCAAATGAATACCTTGCAAGTCATGGTGCACAAAAGTTTTGAGTTCGTAGGGTTTTGCATATGGCCAAGTTGGTCGGTGCACCACAACATAGCTAGATGGCTTGGTGGGGAGTTTTGTGAAAAATTGAAATTCGTGGTTTTTGAGATGTGATGGTTGGATTGGCCTCCAAATGTGCCCAAATGAATACCATGAAAGTCTTGGTGCACGAAAGTTTTGAGATCGGTGGGTTTTGCACATGGCCATGTTGGTCGGTGCTCTACGGCATAACTAGATGGCTTGGTGGGGACTTTTGTGAAAAAATGAAATTCGTGGTTTTTGAGATGTGATGGTTGGAAAGGCCTCCAAATGTCCCTAAATGAATAAAATGAAAGTCTTGGTGCACGAAAGTTTTGAGTTCGGTGGGTTTTGCACATGGCCAAACTTGGCGGTGCAGCACGGCATAGTTGGATGGCTTGGTGGGGAGTTTTGTGAAAAATTAAAATTCGTGGTTTTTGAGATGTGAGGGTTCGATTGGCCTCCAAATCCCCCAAATGAATACCTTGAAAGTCATGGTGCACAAAAGTTTTGAGTTCGGAGGGTTTTGCAGATGGCCAAGTTGGTCGGTGCACCACGGCGTAGCTAGATGGCTTGGTGGGGAGTTTTGTGAAAAATTGAAATTCGTGGTTTTTGAGATGTGATGGTTGGATTGCCTTCCAAATGTCCCCAAATAAATACCATGAAAGTCTTGGTGCACGAAAGTTTTGAGTTCGGTGGGTTTTGCACATGGCCAAGTTGGTCGGTGCACCACAACATAGCTAGATGGCTTGGTGGGGAGTTTTGTGAAAAATTGAAATTCGTGGTTTTTGAAATGTGATGGTTGGAAAGGCCTCCAAATGTCCCCAAATGAATAAAATGAAAGTCTTGGTGCACGAAAGTTTTGAGTTCGGTGGGTTTTGCACATGGCCAAGCTTGGCGGTGCACCACGGCATAGCTAGATGGCTTGGTGGGGAGTTTTATGAAAAAATGAAATTCGTGATTTTTGAGATGTGATGGTTGGAAAGGCCTCCAAATTGCCCCAAATGAATACCATGAAAGTCTTGGTGCACGAAAGTTTTGAGTTCGATGGGTTTTGCACATGGCCAAGTTGGTCGGTGCACCGCGGCATAGCTAGATGGCTTGGTGGGGAGTTTTGTGAAAAAATGAAATTCGTGGTTTTTGAGATGTGATGGTTGGAAAGGCCTCCAAATGTCCCCAAAGAATACCATGAAAGTCTTGGTGCACCAAAGTTTTGAGTTCGGTGGGTTTTGCACATGGCCAAGCTTAGCGGTGCACCATGGCATAACTAGATGGCTTGGTGGGGAGTTTTATGAAAAAATGAAATTCGTGATTTTTGAGATGTGAGGGTTGGAAAGGCCTACAAATGTCCCCAAATGAATACCATGAAAGTCTTGGTGCACGAAAGTTTTGAGTTCGGTGGGTTTTGCACATGGCCAAGTTGGTCGGTGCACCACGGTAAAGCTAGATGGCTTGCTGGGGAGTTTTGTGAAAAATTGAAATTCGTGGTTTTTGAGATGTGAGGGTTGGATTGGCCTCCAAATGCCCCCAAATGAATACCTTGAAAGTCATGGTGCACAAAAGTTTTGAGTTCGTAGGGTTTTGCATATGGCCAAGTTGGTCGGTGCACCACAACATAGCTAGATGGCTTGGTGGGGAGTTTTGTGAAAAAATGAAATTCGTGGTTTTTGAGATGTGATGGTTGGAAAGGCCTGCATATGTACCCAAAGAATACCATGAAAGTCTTGGTGCACAAAAGTTTTGACTTCGGTGGGTTTTGCACGCGGCCAAGTTGGTCGGTGCACCACGGCATAACTAGATTGCTTGGTGGGGACTTTTTTGAAAAAATGAAATTGGTGGTTGTTGACATGTGATGGTTGGAAAGGCCTCCAAATGTTCCCAAATGAATTCTATGAAAGTCTTGGTGCACGAAAGTTTTGAGTTCGGTGGGTTTTGCACATGGCCAAGTTGGTCGGTGCACCACAACATAGCTAGATGGCTTGGTGGGGAGTTTTGTGAAAAATTGAAATTCGTGGTTTTTTAGATGTGATGGTTGGATTGGCCTCCAAATGTGCCCAAATGAATACCATGAAAGTCTTGGTGCACGAAAGTTTTGAGTTCGGTGGGTTTTGCACATGGCCAAGCTTGGCGGTGCAGCACGGCATAGCTAGATAGCTTGGTGGGGAGTTTTGTGAAAAAATGAAATTCGTGGTTTTTGAGATGTGATGGTTGGAAAGGCCTCCACATGTCCTCAAATGAATAAAATGAAAGTCTTGGTGCACGAAAGTTTTGAGTTCGGTGGGTTTTGCACATGGCCGAGTTTGGCGGTGCACCATGGCATAGCTAGATGGCTTGGTGGGAGTTTTATGAAAGAATGAAATTCGTGATTTTTGAGATGTGATGGTTGGAAAGGCCTCCAAATGTCCCCAAATGAATACCATGTAAGTCTTGGTGCACGAAAGTTTTGAGTTTGGTGGGTTTTGCACATGGCCAAGTTGGTCGGTGCACCACGGCATAACAAGATGGCTTGGTGGGGAGTTTTGTGCAAAAATGAAATTCGTGGTTTTTGAGATGTGATGGTTGGAAAGGCCTCCAAATGTCCTCAAATGAATAAAATGAAAGTCTTGGTGCACGAAAGTTTTGAGTTCGGTGGGTTTTGCACATGGCCGAGTTTGGCGGTGCACCATGGCATAGCTAGATGGCTTGGTGGGAGTTTTATGAAAGAATGAAATTCGTGATTTTTGAGATGTGATGGTTGGAAAGGCCTCCAAATGGCCCCAAATGAATACCATGAAAGTCTTGGTGCACGAAAGTTTTGAGTTCGGTGGGTTTTGCACATGGCCAAGTTGGTCGGTGCACCGCGGCATAGCTACATGGCTTGGTGGGGAGTTTTGTGAAAAAATGAAATTCGTGGTTTTTGAGATGTGATGGTTGGAAAGGCCTGCAAATGTCCCCAATGAATACCATGAAAGTCTTGGTGCACGAAAGTTTTGAGTTCGGTGGGTTTTGCACATGGCCAAGCTTGGCGGCGCACCATGGCATAGCTAGATGGCTTGGTGGGGAGTTTTATGAAAAAATAAAATTCGTGATTTTTGAGATGTGAGGGTTGGAAAGGCCTACAAATGTCCCCAAATGAATACCATGAAAGTCTTGGTGCACGGAAGTTTTGAGTTCGGTGGGTTTTGCACATGGCCAAGCTTGGCGGTGCAGCACGGCATAGTTGGATGGCTTGGTGGGGAGTTTTGTGAAAAATTGAAATTCGTGGTTTTTGAGATGTGAGGGTTCGATTGGCCTCCCAATCCCCCAAATGAATACCTTGAAAGTCATGGTGCACAAAAGTTTTGAGTTCGTAGGGTTTTGCATATGGCCAAGTTGGTCGGTGCACCACAACATAGCTAGATGGCTTGGTGGGGAGTTTTGTGAAAAATTGAAATTCGTGGTTTTTTAGATGTGATGGTTGGATTGGCCTCCAAATGTGCCCAAATGAATACCATGAAAGTCTTGGTGCACGAAAGTTTTGAGTTCGGTGGGTTTTGCACATGGCCAAGCTTGGCGGTGCAGCACGGCATAGCTAGATAGCTTGGTGGGGAGTTTTGTGAAAAAATGAAATTCGTGGTTTTTGAGATGTGATGGTTGGAAAGGCCTCCACATGTCCTCAAATGAATAAAATGAAAGTCTTGGTGCACGAAAGTTTTGAGTTCGGTGGGTTTTGCACATGGCCGAGTTTGGCGGTGCACCATGGCATAGCTAGATGGCTTGGTGGGAGTTTTATGAAAGAATGAAATTCGTGATTTTTGAGATGTGATGGTTGGAAAGGCCTCCAAATGGCCCCAAATGAATACCATGAAAGTCTTGGTGCACGAAAGTTTTGAGTTCGGTGGGTTTTGCACATGGCCAAGTTGGTCGGTGCACCGCGGCATAGCTAGATGGCTTGGTGGGGAGTTTTGTGAAAAAATGAAATTCGTGGTTTTTGAGATGTGATGGTTGGAAAGGCCTGCAAATGGCCCCAAAGAATACCATGAAAGTCTTGGTGCACGAAAGTTTTGAGTTCGGTGGGTTTTGCACATGGCCAAGCTTGGCGGCGCACCATGGCATAGCTAGATGGCTTGGTGGGGAGTTTTATGAAAAAATAAAATTCGTGATTTTTGAGATGTGAGGGTTGGAAAGGCCTACAAATGTCCCCAAATGAATACCATGAAAGTCTTGGTGCACGGAGGTTTTGAGTTCGGTGGGTTTTGCACATGGCCAAGCTTGGCGGTGCAGCACGGCATAGCTGGATGGCTTGGTGGGGAGTTTTGTGAAAAATTGAAATTCGTGGTTTTTGAGATGTGAGGGTTCGATTGGCCTCCCAATCCCCCAAATGAATACCTTGAAAGACATGGTGCACAAAAGTTTTGAGTTCGTAGGGTTTTGCATATGGCCAAGTTGGTCGGTGCACCACAACATAGCTAGATGGCTTGGTGGGGAGTTTTGTGAAAAATTGAAATTCGTGGTTTTTGAGATGTGATGGTTGGATTGGCCTCCAAATGTGCCCAAATGAATACCATGAAAGTCTTGGTGCACGAAAGTTTTGAGTTCGGTGGGTTTTGCACATGGCCAAGCTTGGCGGTGCAGCACGGCATAGCTAGATAGCTTGGTGGGGAGTTTTGTGAAAAATTGAAATTCGTGGTTTTTGAGATGTGAGGGTTCGATTGGCCTCCAAATCCCCCAAATGAATACCTTGAAAGTCATGGTGCACAAAAGTTTTGAGTTCGGAGGGTTTTGCACATGGCCAAGTTGGTCGGTGCACCACGGCATAGCTAGATTGGTGGGGAGTTTTGTGCAAAATTGTAATTCGTGGTTTTTGAGATGTGATGGTTGGATTGCCCTCCAAATGTCCCCAAATGAATACCATGAAAGTCTTGGTGCACGAAAGTTTTGAGTTCGGTGGGTTTTGCACATGGCCAAGTTGGTCGGTGCACTACGGCATAACTAGATGGCTTGGTGGGGACTTTTGTGAAAAAATTAAATTCGTGGTTGTTGACATGTGATGGTTGGAAAAGCCTCCAAATGTCCCCAAATGAATACTATGAAAGTCTTGGTGCACGAAAGCTTTCAGTTCGTAGGGTTTTGCACTTGGCCAAGTTGGTCGGTGCACCACAACACAACTAGATGGCTTGGTGGGGAGTTTTGTGAAAAATTGAAATTCGTGGTTTTTGAGATGTGATGGATGGATTGGCCTCCAAATATGCACAAATGAATACCATGAAAGTCTTGGTGCACGAAAGTTTTGAGTTTGGTGGGTTTTGCACATGGCCAAGTTGGTCGGTCCACCACGGCATAACTAGATGGCTTGGTGGGGACTTTTGTGAAAAAATGAAATACGTGGTTTTTAAGATGTGATGGTTGGAAAGGCCTCCAAATGTTCCCAAATGAATACTATGAAAGTCTTGGTGCACGAAAGTTTTGAGTTCCGTGGGTTTTGCACATGGCCAAGTTGGTTGGTGCACCACAACATAGCTAGATGGCTTGGTGGGGAGTTTTGTGAAAAATTGAAATTCGTGGTTTTTGAGATGTGAGGGTTCGATTGGCCTCCCAATCCCCCAAATGAATACCTTGAAAGTCATGGTGCACAAAAGTTTTGAGTTCGTAGGGTTTTGCATATGGCCAAGTTGGTCGGTGCACCACAACATAGCTAGATGGCTTGGTGGGGAGTTTTGTGAAAAATTGAAATTCGTGGTTGTTGAGATGTGATGGTTGGATTGGCCTCCAAATGTGCCCAAATGAATACCATGAAAGTCTTGGTGCACGAAAGTTTTGAGTTCGGTGGGTTTTGCACATGGCCAAGCTTGGCGGTGCAGCACGGCATAGCTAGATGGCTTGGTGGGGAGTTTTGTGCAAAATTGTAATTCGTGGTTTTTGAGATGTGATGGTTGGATTGCCCTCCAAATGTCCCCAAATGAATACCATGAAAGTCTTGGTGCACGAACGTTTTGAGTTCGGTGGGTTTTGCACATGGCCAAGTTGGTCGGTGCACTACGGCAAAACTAGATGGCTTGGTGGGGACTTTTGTGAAAAAATTAAATTCGTGGTTGTTGACATGTGATGGTTGGAAAGGCCTCCAAATGTCCCCAAATGAATACTATGAAAGTCTTGGTGCACGAAAGCTTTCAGTTCGTAGGGTTTTGCACTTGGCCAAGTTGGTCGGTGCACCACAACACAGCTAGATGGCTTGGTGGGGAGTTTTGTGAAAAATTGAAATTCGTGGTTTTTGAGATGTGATGGTTGGATTGGCCTCCAAATATGCACAAATGAATACCATGAAAGTCTTGGTGCACGAAAGTTTTGAGTTTGGTGGGTTTTGCACATGGCCAAGTTGGTCGGTGCACCACGGCATAACTAGATGGCTTGGTGGGGACTTTTGTGAAAAAATGAAATTCGTGGTTTTTAAGATGTGATGGTTGGAAAGGCCTCCAAATGTTCCCAAATGAATACTATGAAAGTCTTGGTGCACGAAAGTTTTGAGTTCGATGGGTTTTGCACATGGCCAAGTTGGTCGGTGCACCACAACAAAGCTAGATGGCTTGGTGGGGAGTTTTGTGAAAAATTGAAATTCGTGGTTTTTGAGATGTGATGGTTGGAAAGGCCTCCAAATGTCCCCATATGAATACCATGTAAGTCTTGGTGCACGAAAGTTTTGAGTTTGGTGGGTTTTGCACATGGCCAAGTTGGTCGGTGCACCACGGCATAACAAGATGGCTTGGTCGGGACTTTTGTGAAAAAATGAAATTCGTGGTTTTTGAGATGTGATGGTTGGAAAGGCCTCCAAATGGCCCCAAATGAATACCATGAAAGTCTTGGTGCACGAAAGTTTTGAGTTCGGTGGGTTTTGCACATGGCCAAGTTGGTCGGTGCACCGCGGCATAGCTAGATGGCTTGGTGGGGAGTTTTGTGAAAAAATGAAATTCGTGGTTTTTGAGATGTGATGGTTGGAAAGGCCTGCAAATGTCCCAAAAGAATACCATGAAAGTCTTGGTGCACGAAAGTTTTGAGTTCGGTGGGTTTTGCACATGGCCAAGCTTGGCGGCGCACCATGGCATAGCTAGATGGCTTGGTGGGGAGTTTTATGAAAAAATAAAATTCGTGATTTTTGAGATGTGAGGGTTGGAAAGGCCTACAAATGTCCCCAAATGAATACCATGAAAGTCTTGGTGCACGAAAGTTTTGAGTTCGGTGGGTTTTGCACATGGCCAAGCTTGGCGGTGCAGCACGGCATAGCTGGATGGCTTGGTGGGGAGTTTTGTGAAAAATTGAAATTCGTGGTTTTTGAGATGTGAGGGTTCGATTGGCCTCCAAATCCCCCAAATGAATACCTTGAAAGTCATGGTGCACAAAAGTTTTGAGTTCGGAGGGTTTTGCACATGGCCAAGTTGGTCGGTGCACCACGGCATAGCTAGATGGCTTGGTGGGGAGTTTTGTGCAAAATTGTAATTCGTGGTTTTTGAGATGTGATGGTTGGATTGGCCTCCAAATGTCCCCAAATGAATACCATGAAAGTCTTGGTGCACGAAAGTTTTGAGTTCGGTGGGTTTTGCACATGGCCAAGTTGGTCGGTGCACCACGGTAAAGCTAGATGGCTTGCTGGGGAGTTTTGTGAAAAATGTAAATTCGTGGTTTTTGAGATGTGAGGGTTGGATTGGCCTCCAAATGCCCCCAAATGAATACCTTGAAAGTCATGGTGCACAAAAGTTTTGAGTTCGTAGGGTTTTGCATATGGCCAAGTTGGTCGGTGCACCACAACATAGCTAGATGGCTTGGTGGGGAGTTTTGTGAAAAAATGAAATTCGTGGTTTTTGAGATGTGATGGTTGGAAAGGCCTGCATATGTCCCCAAAGAATACCATGAAAGTCTTGGTGCACAAAAGTTTTGAGTTCGGTGGGTTTTGCACATGGCCAAGTTGGTCGGTGCACCACGGCATAACTAGATTGCTTGGTGGGGACTTTTTTGAAAAAATGAAATTGGTGGTTGTTGACATGTGATGGTTGGAAAGGCCTCCAAATGTTCCCAAATGAATACTATGAAAGTCTTGGTGCACGAAAGTTTTGAGTTCGGTGGGTTTTGCACATGGCCAAGTTGGTCGGTGCACCACAACATAGCTAGATGGCTTGGTGGGGAGTTTTATGAAAAATTGAAATTCGTGGTTTTTGAGATGTGATGGTTGGAAAGGCCTCCAAATGTCCCCAAATGAATACCATGTAAGTCTTGGTGCACGAAAGTTTTGAGTTTGGTGGGTTTTGCACATGGCCAAGTTGGTCGGTGCACCACGGCATAACAAGATGGCTTGGTCAGGATTTTTGTGAAAAAATGAAATTCGTGGTTTTTGAGATGTGATGGTTGGAAAGGCCTCCAAATGTCCTCAAATGAATAAAATGAAAGTCTTGGTGCACGAAAGTTTTGAGTTCGGTGGGTTTTGTACATGGCCGAGTTTGGCGGTGCACCATGGCATAGCTAGATGGCTTGGTGGGAGTTTTATGAAAGAATGAAATTTGTGATTTTTGAGATGTGATGGTTGGAAAGGCCTCCAAATGTCCCCAAATGAATACAATGAAAGTCTTGGTGCACGAAAGTTTTGAGTTCGGTGGGTTTTGCACTTGGCCACGTTGTTCGGTGCACCACGGCATAGCTAGATGGCTTGGTGGGGAGTTTTGTGAAAAAATGAAATTCGTGATTTTTGAGATGTGAGGTTTGGAAAGGCCTACAAATGTCCCCAAATGAAAACCATGAAAGTCTTGGTGCACGAAAGTTTTGAGTTCGGTGGGTTTTGCACATGGCCAAGTTGGTCGGTGCACTACGGCATAACTAGATGGCTTGGTGGGGACTTTTGTGAAAAAATTAAATTCGTGGTTGTTGACATGTGATGGTTGGAAAAGCCTCCAAATGTCCCCAAATGAATACTATGAAAGTCTTGGTGCACGAAAGCTTTCAGTTCGTAGGGTTTTGCACTTGGCCAAGTTGGTCGGTGCACCACAACACAACTAGATGGCTTGGTGGGGAGTTTTGTGAAAAATTGAAATTCGTGGTTTTTGAGATGTGATGGTTGGATTGGCCTCCAAATATGCACAAATGAATACCATGAAAGTCTTGGTGCACGAAAGTTTTGAGTTTGGTGGGTTTTGCACATGGTCAAGTTGGTCGGTGCACCACGGCATAACTAGATGGCTTGGTAGGGACTTTTGTGAAAAAATGAAATACGTGGTTTTTAAGATGTGATGGTTGGAAAGGCCTCCAAATGTTCCCAAATGAATACTATGAAAGTCTTGGTGCGCGAAAGTTTTGAGTTCGGTGGGTTTTGCACATGGCCAAGTTGGTCGGTGCACCACAACATAGCTAGATGGCTTGGTGGGGAGTTTTGTGAAAAATTGAAATTCGTGGTTTTTGAGATGTGATGGTTGGAAAGGCCTCCAAATGTCCCCAAATGAATACCATGTAAGTCTTGGTGCACGAAAGTTTTGAGTTTGGTGGGTTTTGCACATGGCCAAGTTGGTCGGTGCACCACGGCATAACAAGATGGCTTGGTCGGGACTTTTGTGAAAAAATGAAATTCGTGGTTTTTGAGATGTGATGGTTGGAAAGGCCTCCAAATGTCCTCAAATGAATAAAATGAAAGTCTTGGTGCATGAAAGTTTTGAGTTCGGTGGGTTTTGCACAGGGCCGAGCTTGGCGGTGCACCATGGCATAGCTAGATGGCTTGGTGGGAGTTTTATGAAAAAATGAAATTCGTGATTTTTGAGATGTGATGGTTGGAAAGGCCTCCAAATGGCCCCAAATGAATACCATGAAAGTCTTGGTGCACGAAAGTTTTGAGTTCGGTGGGTTTTGCACATGGCCAAGTTGGTCGGTGCACCGCGGCATAGCTAGATGGCTTGGTGGGGAGTTTTGTGAAAAAATGAAATTCGTGGTTTTTGAGATGTGATGGTTGGAAAGGCCTGCAAATGTCCCCAAAGAATACCATGAAAGTCTTGGTGCACGAAAGTTTTGAGTTCGGTGGGTTTTGCACATGGCCAAGCTTGGCGGCGCACCATGGCATACCTAGATGGCTTGGTGCGGAGTTTTAAGAAAAAATAAAATTCGTGATTTTTGAGATGTGAGGGTTTGAAAGGCCTACAAATGTCCCCAAATGAATACCATGAAAGTCTTGGTGCATGAAAGTTTTGAGTTCGGTGGGTTTTGCACATGGCCAAGCTTGGCGGTGCAGCACGGCATAGCTGGATGGCTTGGTGGGGAGTTTTGTGAAAAATTGAAATTCGTGGTTTTTGAGATGTCAGGGTTCGATTGGCCTCCCAATCCCCCAAATGAATACCTTGAAAGTCATGGTGCACAAAAGTTTTGAGTTCGTAGGGTTTTGCATATGGCCAAGTTGGTCGGTGCACCACAACATAGCTAGATGGCTTGGTGGGGAGTTTTGTGAAAAATTGAAATTCGTGGTTGTTGAGATGTGATGGTTGGATTGGCCTCCAAATGTGCCCAAATGAATACCATGAAAGTCTTGGTGCACGAAAGTTTTGAGTTCGGTGGGTTTTGCACATGGCCAAGCTTGGCGGTGCAGCACGGCATAGCTAGATAGCTTGGGAGGGAGTTTTGTGAAAAATTGAAATTCGTGGTTTTTGAGATGTGAGGGTTCGATTGGCCTCCAAATCCCCCAAATGAATACCTTGAAAGTCATGGTGCACAAAAGTTTTGAGTTCGTAGGGTTTTGCATATGGCCAAGTTGGTCGGTGCACCACAACATAGCTAGATGGCTTGGTGGGGAGTTTTGTGAAAAATTGAAATTCGTGGTTGTTGAGATGTGATGGTTGGATTGGCCTCCAAATGTGCCCAAATGAATACCATGAAAGTCTTGGTGCACGAAAGTTTTGAGTTCGGTGGGTTTTGCACATGGCCAAGCTTGGCGGTGCAACACGGCATAGCTAGATAGCTTGGTGGGGAGTTTTGTGAAAAATTGAAATTCGTGGTTTTTGAGATGTGAGGGTTCGATTGGCCTCCAAATCCCCCAAATGAATACCTTGAAAGTCATGGTGCACAAAAGTTTTGAGTTCGCAGGGTTTTGCACATGGCCAAGTTGGTCGGTGCACCACGGCATAGCTAGATGGCTTGGTGGGGAGTTTTGTGCAAAATTGTAATTCGTGGTTTTTGAGATGTGATGGTTGGATTGCCCTCCAAATGTCCCCAAATGAATACCATGAAAGTCTTGGTGCACGAACGTTTTGAGTTCGGTGGGTTTTGCACATGGCCAAGTTGGTCGGTGCACTACGGCATAACTAGATGGCTTGGTGGGGACTTGTGAAAAAATTAAATTCGTGGTTGTTGACATGTGATAGTTGGAAAGGCCTCCAAATGTCCCCAAATGAATACTATGAAAGTCTTGGTGCACGAAAGCTTTCAGTTCGTAGGGTTTTGCACTTGGCCAAGTTGGTCGGTGCACCACAACACAGCTAGATGGCTTGGTGGGGAGTTTTGTGAAAAATTGAAATTCGTGGTTTTTGAGATGTGATGGTTGGATTGGCCTCCAAATATGCACAAATGAATACCATGAAAGTCTTGGTGCACGAAAGTTTTGAGTTTGGTGGGTTTTGCACATGGCCAAGTTGGTCGGTGCACCACGGCATAACTAGATGGCTTGGTGGGGACTTTTGTGAAAAAATGAAATTCGTGGTTTTTAAGATGTGATGGTTGGAAAGGCCTCCAAATGTTCCCAAATGAATACTATGAAAGTCTTGGTGCACGAAAGTTTTGAGTTCGGTGGGTTTTGCACATGGCCAAGTTGGTCGGTGCACCACAACATAGCTAGATGGCTTGGTGGGGAGTTTTGTGAAAAATTGAAATTCGTGGTTTTTGAGATGTGATGGTTGGAAAGGCCTCCAAATGTCCCTAAATGAATACCATGTAAGTCTTGGTGCACGAAAGTTTTGAGTTTGGTGGGTTTTGCACATGGCCAAGTTGGTCGGTGCACCACGGCATAACAAGATGGCTTGGTCGGGACTTTTGTGAAAAAATGAAATTCGTGGTTTTTGAGATGTGATGGTTGGAAAGGCCTCCAAATGTCCTCAAATGAATAAAATGAAAGTCTTGGTGCACGAAAGTTTTGAGTTCGGTGGGTTTTGCACATGGCCGAGCTTGGCGGTGCACCATGGCATAGCTAGATGGCTTGGTGGGAGTTTTATGAAAAAATGAAATTCGTGATTTTTGAGATGTGATGGTTGGAAAGGCCTCCAAATGGCCCCAAATGAATACCATGAAAGTCTTGGTGCACGAAAGTTTTGAGTTCGGTGGGTTTTGCACAAGGCCAAGTTGGTCGGTGCACCGCGGCATAGCTAGATGGCTTGGTGGGGAGTTTTGTGAAAAAATGAAATTCGTGGTTTTTGAGATGTGATGGTTGGAAAGGCCTGCAAATGTCCCAAAAGAATACCATGAAAGTCTTGGTGCACGAAAGTTTTGAGTTCGGTGGGTTTTGCACATGGCCAAGCTTGGCGGCGCACCATGGCATAGCTAGATGGCTTGGTGGGTAGTTTTATGAAAAAATAAAATTCGTGATTTTTGATATGTGAGGGTTGGAAAGGCCTACAAATGTCCCCAAATGAATACCATGAAAGTCTTGGTGCACGGAAGTTTTGAGTTCGGTGGGTTTTGCACATGGCCAAGCTTGGCGGTGCAGCACGGCCTAGCTGGATGGCTTGGTGGGGAGTTTTGTGCAAAATTGAAATTCGTGGTTTTTGAGATGTGAGGGTTCGATTGGCCTCCCAATCCCCCAAATGAATACCTTGAAAGTCATGGTGCACAAAAGTTTTGAGTTCGTAGGGTTTTGCATATGGCCAAATTGGTCGGTGCACCACAACATAGCTAGATGGCTTGGTGGGGAGTTTTGTGAAAAATTGAAATTCGTGGTTTTTGAGATGTGATGGTTGGATTGGCCTCCAAATGTGCCCAAATGAATACCTTGAAAGTCTTGGTGCACGAAAGTTTTGAGTTCGGTGGGTTTTGCACATGGCCAAGCTTGCCGGTGCAGCACGGCATAGCTAGATAGCTTGGTGGGGAGTTTTGTGAAAAATTGAAATTCGTGGTTTTTGAGATGTGAGGGTTCAATTGGCCTCCAAATCCCCCAAATGAATACCTTGAAAGTCATGGTGCACAAAAGTTTTGAGTTCGGAGGGTTTTGCACATGGCCAAGTTGGTCGGTGCACCACGGCATAGCTAGATGGCTTGGTGGGGAGTTTTGTGCAAAATTGTAATTCGTGGTTTTTGAGATGTGATGGTTGGATTGCCCTCAAATGTCCCCAAATGAATACCATGAAAGTCTTGGTGCACGAAAGTTTTGAGTTCGGTGGGTTTTGCACATGGCCAAGTTGGTCGGTGCACTACGGCATAACTAGATGGCTTGGTGGGGACTTTTGTGAAAAAATTAAATTCGTGGTTGTTGACATGTGATGGTTGGAAAGGCCTCCAAATGTCCCCAAATGAATACTATGAAAGTCTTGGTGCACGAAAGCTTTCAGTTCGTAGGGTTTTGCACTTGGCCAAGTTGGTCGGTGCACCACAACACAGCTAGATGGCTTGGTGGGGAGTTTTGTGAAAAATTGAAATTCGTGGTTTTTGAGATGTGATGGTTGGATTGGCCTCCAAATATGCACAAATGAATACCATGAAAGTCTTGGTGCACGAAAGTTTTGAGTTTGGTGGGTTTTGCACATGGCCAAGTTGGTCGGTGCACCACGGCATAACTAGATGGCTTGGTGGGGACTTTTGTGAAAAAATGAAATTCGTGGTTTTTGAGATGTGATGGTTGGAAAGGCCTCCAAATGTCCCCAAATGAATACCATGAAAGTCTTGGTGCACGAAAGTTTTGAGTTTGGTGGGTTTTGCACATGGCCAAGTTGGTCGGTGCACAACGGCATAACAAGATGGCTTGGTCGGGACTTTTGTGAAAAAATGAAATTCGTGGTTTTTGAGATGTGATGGTTGGGAAGGCCTCCAAATGTCCCCAAATAAATACCATGAAAGTCTTGGTGCACGAAAGTTTTGAGTTTGTTGGGTTTTGCACATGGCCAAGTTGGTCGGTGCACCACGGCATAACTAGATGGCTTGGTGGGGACTTTTGTGAAAAAATGAAATTCGTGGTTTTTGAGATGTGATGGTTGGAAAGGCCTCCAAATGTCCCCAAATGAATACCATGTAAGTCTTGGTGCACGAAAGTTTTGAGTTTGGTGGGTTTTGCACATGGCCAAGTTGGTCGGTGCACCACGGCATAACAAGATGGCTTGGTCGGGACTTTTGTGAAAAAATGAAATTCGTGGTTTTTGAGATGTGATGGTTGGAAAGGCCTCCAAATGTCCTCAAATGAATAAAATGAAAGTCTTGGTGCATGAAAGTTTTGAGTTCGGTGGGTTTTGCACATGGCCGAGCTTGGCGGTGCACCATGGCATAGCTAGATGGCTTGGTGGGAGTTTTATGAAAAAATGAAATTCGTGATTTTTGAGATGTGATGGTTGGAAAGGCCTCCAAATGGCCCCAAATGAATACCATGAAAGTCTTGGTGCACGAAAGTTTTGAGTTTGGTGGGTTTTGCACATGGCCAAGTTGGTCGGTGCACCGCGGCATAGCTAGATGGCTTGGTGGGGAGTTTTGTGAAAAAATGAAATTCGTGGTTTTTGAGATGTGATGGTTGGAAAGGCCTGCAAATGTCCCCAAAGAATACCATGAAAGTCTTGGTGCACGAAAGTTTTGAGTTCGGTGGGTTTTGCACATGGCCAAGCTTGGCGGCGCACCATGGCATACCTAGATGGCTTGGTGGGGAGTTTTATGAAAAAATAAAATTCGTGATTTTTGAGATGTGAGGGTTGGAAAGGCCTACAAATGTCCCCAAATGAATACCATGAAAGTCTTGGTGCACGAAAGTTTTGAGTTCGGTGGGTTTTGCACATGGCCAAGCTTGGCGGTGCAGCACGGCATAGCTGGATGGCTTGGTGGGGAGTTTTGTGAAAAATTGAAATTCGTGGTTTTTGAGATGTCAGGGTTCGATTGGACTCCCAATCCCCCAAATGAATACCTTGAAAGTCATGGTGCACAAAAGTTTTGAGTTCGTAGGGTTTTGCATATGGCCAAGTTGGTCGGTGCACCACAACATAGCTAGATGGCTTGGTGGGGAGTTTTGTGAAAAATTGAAATTCGTGGTTGTTGAGATGTGATGGTTGGATTGGCCTCCAAATGTGCCCAAATGAATACCATGAAAGTCTTGGTGCACGAAAGTTTTGAGTTCGGTGGGTTTTGCACATGGCCAAGCTTGGCGGTGCAGCACGGCATAGCTAGATAGCTTGGTGGGGAGTTTTGTGAAAAATTGAAATTCGTGGTTTTTGAGATGTGAGGGTTCGATTGGCCTCCAAATCCCCCAAATGAATACCTTGAAAGTCATGGTGCACAAAAGTTTTGAGTTCGGAGGGTTTTGCACATGGCCAAGTTGGTCGGTGCACCACGGCATAGCTAGATGGCTTGGTGGGGAGTTTTGTGCAAAATTGTAATTCGTGGTTTTTGAGATGTGATGGTTGGATTGCCCTCCAAATGTCCCCAAATGAATACCATGAAAGTCTTGGTGCACGAACGTTTTGAGTTCGGTGGGTTTTGCACATGGCCAAGTTGGTCGGTGCACTACGGCATAACTAGATGGCTTGGTGGGGACTTGTGAAAAAATTAAATTCGTGGTTGTTGACATGTGATGGTTGGAAAGGCCTCCAAATGTCCCCAAATGAATACTATGAAAGTCTTGGTGCACGAAAGCTTTCAGTTCGTAGGGTTTTGCACTTGGCCAAGTTGGTCGGTGCACCACAACACAGCTAGATGGCTTGGTGGGGAGTTTTGTGAAAAATTGAAATTCGTGGTTTTTGAGATGTGATGGTTGGATTGGCCTCCAAATGTGCCCAAATGAATACCTTGAAAGTGTTGGTGCACGAAAGTTTTGAGTTCGGTGGGTTTTGCACATGGCCAAGCTTGCCGGTGCAGCACGGCATAGCTAGATAGCTTGGTGGGGAGTTTTGTGAAAAATTGAAATTCGTGGTTTTTGAGATGTGAGGGTTCGATTGGCCTCCAAATCCCCCAAATGAATACCTTGAAAGTCATGGTGCACAAAAGTTTTGAGTTCGGAGGGTTTTGCACATGGCCAAGTTGGTCGGTGCACCACGGCATAACTAGATGGCTTGGTGGGGAGTTTTGTGCAAAATTGTAATTCGTGGTTTTTGAGATGTGATGGTTGGATTGCCCTCCAAATGTCCCCAAATGAATACCATGAAAGTCTTGGTGCACGAAAGTTTTGAGTTCGGTGGGTTTTGCACATGGCCAAGTTGGTCGGTGCACTACGGCATAACTAGATGGCTTGGTGGGGACTTTTGTGAAAAAATTAAATTCGTGGTTGTTGACATGTGATGGTTGGAAAGGCCTCCAAATGTCCCCAAATGAATACTATGAAAGTCTTGGTGCACGAAAGCTTTCAGTTCGTAGGGTTTTGCACTTGGCCAAGTTGGTCGGTGCACCACAACACAGCTAGATGGCTTGGTGGGGAGTTTTGTGAAAAATTGAAATTCGTGGTTTTTGAGATGTGATGGTTGGATTGGCCTCCAAATATGCACAAATGAATACCATGAAAGTCTTGGTGCACGAAAGTTTTGAGTTTGGTGGGTTTTGCACATGGCCAAGTTGGTCGGTGCACCACGGCATAACTAGATGGCTTGGTGGGGACTTTTGTGAAAAAATGAAATTCGTGGTTTTTGAGATGTGATGGTTGGAAAGGCCTCCAAATGTCCCCAAATGAATACCATGAAAGTCTTGGTGCACGAAAGTTTTGAGTTTGGTGGGTTTTGCACATGGCCAAGTTGGTCGGTGCACAACGGCATAACAAGATGGCTTGGTCGGGACTTTTGTGAAAAAATGAAATTCGTGGTTTTTGAGATGTGATGGTTGGGAAGGCCTCCAAATGTCCCCAAATAAATACCATGAAAGTCTTGGTGCACGAAAGTTTTGAGTTTGTTGGGTTTTGCACATGGCCAAGTTGGTCGGTGCACCACGGCATAACTAGATGGCTTGGTGGGGACTTTTGTGAAAAAATGAAATTCGTGGTTTTTGAGATGTGATGGTTGGAAAGGCCTCCAAATGTCACCAAATGAATACCATGTAAGTCTTGGTGCACGAAAGTTTTGAGTTTGGTGGGTTTTGCACATGGCCAAGTTGGTCGGTGCACCACGGCATAACAAGATGGCTTGGTCGGGACTTTTGTGAAAAAATGAAATTCGTGGTTTTTGAGATGTGATGGTTGGAAAGGCCTCCAAATGTCCTCAAATGAATAAAATGAAAGTCTTGGTGCATGAAAGTTTTGAGTTCGGTGGGTTTTGCACATGGCCGAGCTTGGCGGTGCACCATGGCATAGCTAGATGGCTTGGTGGGAGTTTTATGAAAAAATGAAATTCGTGATTTTTGAGATGTGATGGTTGGAAAGGCCTCCAAATGGCCCCAAATGAATACCATGAAAGTCTTGGTGCACGAAAGTTTTGAGTTTGGTGGGTTTTGCACATGGCCAAGTTGGTCGGTGCACCGCGGCATAGCTAGATGGCTTGGTGGGGAGTTTTGTGAAAAAATGAAATTCGTGGTTTTTGAGATGTGATGGTTGGAAAGGCCTGCAAATGTCCCCAAAGAATACCATGAAAGTCTTGGTGCACGAAAGTTTTGAGTTCGGTGGGTTTTGCACATGGCCAAGCTTGGCGGCGCACCATGGCATACCTAGATGGCTTGGTGGGGAGTTTTATGAAAAAATAAAATTCGTGATTTTTGAGATGTGAGGGTTGGAAAGGCCTACAAATGTCCCCAAATGAATACCATGAAAGTCTTGGTGCACGAAAGTTTTGAGTTCGGTGGGTTTTGCACATGGCCAAGCTTGGCGGTGCAGCACGGCATAGCTGGATGGCTTGGTGGGGAGTTTTGTGAAAAATTGAAATTCGTGGTTTTTGAGATGTCAGGGTTCGATTGGACTCCCAATCCCCCAAATGAATACCTTGAAAGTCATGGTGCACAAAAGTTTTGAGTTCGTAGGGTTTTGCATATGGCCAAGTTGGTCGGTGCACCACAACATAGCTAGATGGCTTGGTGGGGAGTTTTGTGAAAAATTGAAATTCGTGGTTGTTGAGATGTGATGGTTGGATTGGCCTCCAAATGTGCCCAAATGAATACCATGAAAGTCTTGGTGCACGAAAGTTTTGAGTTCGGTGGGTTTTGCACATGGCCAAGCTTGGCGGTGCAGCATGGCATAGCTAGATAGCTTGGGGGGGAGTTTTGTGAAAAATTGAAATTCGTGGTTTTTGAGATGTGAGGGTTCGATTGGCCTCCAAATCCCCCAAATGAATACCTTGAAAGTCATGGTGCACAAAAGTTTTGAGTTCGTAGGGTTTTGCATATGGCCAAGTTGGTCGGTGCACCACAACATAGCTAGATGGCTTGGTGGGGAGTTTTGTGAAAAATTGAAATTCGTGGTTGTTGAGATGTGATGGTTGGATTGGCCTCCAAATGTGCCCAAATGAATACCATGAAAGTCTTGGTGCACGAAAGTTTTGAGTTCGGTGGGTTTTGCACATGGTCAAGCTTGGCGGTGCAGCACGGCATAGCTAGATAGCTTGGTGGGGAGTTTTGTGAAAAATTGAAATTCGTGGTTTTTGAGATGTGAGGGTTCGATTGGCCTCCAAATCCCCCAAATGAATACCTTGAAAGTCATGGTGCACAAAAGTTTTGAGTTCGGAGGGTTTTGCACATGGCCAAGTTGGTCGGTGCACCACGGCATAGCTAGATGGCTTGGTGGGGAGTTTTGTGCAAAATTGTAATTCGTGGTTTTTGAGATGTGATGGTTGGATTGCCCTCCAAATGTCCCCAAATGAATACCATGAAAGTCTTGGTGCACGAACGTTTTGAGTTCGGTGGGTTTTGCACATGGCCAAGTTGGTCGGTGCACTACGGCATAACTAGATGGCTTGGTGGGGACTTGTGAAAAAATTAAATTCGTGGTTGTTGACATGTGATGGTTGGAAAGGCCTCCAAATGTCCCCAAATGAATACTATGAAAGTCTTGGTGCACGAAAGCTTTCAGTTCGTAGGGTTTTGCACTTGGCCAAGTTGGTCGGTGCACCACAACACAGCTAGATGGCTTGGTGGGGAGTTTTGTGAAAAATTGAAATTCGTGGTTTTTGAGATGTGATGGTTGGATTGGCCTCCAAATATGCACAAATGAATACCATGAAAGTCTTGGTGCACGAAAGTTTTGAGTTTGGTGGGTTTTGCACATGGCCAAGTTGGTCGGTGCACCACGGCATAACTAGATGGCTTGGTGGGGACTTTTGTGAAAAAATGAAATTCGTGGTTTTTAAGATGTGATGGTTGGAAAGGCCTCCAAATGTTCCCAAATGAATACTATGAAAGTCTTGGTGCACGAAAGTTTTGAGTTCGGTGGGTTTTGCACATGGCCAAGTTGGTCGGTGCACCACAACATAGCTAGATGGCTTGGTGGGGAGTTTTGTGAAAAATTGAAATTCGTGGTTTTTGAGATGTGATGGTTGGAAAGGCCTCCAAATGGCCCCAAATGAATACCATGAAAGTCTTGGTGCACGAAAGTTTTGAGTTCGGTGGGTTTTGCACATGGCCAAGTTGGTCGGTGCACCGCGGCATAGCTACATGGCTTGGTGGGGAGTTTTGTGAAAAAATGAAATTCGTGGTTTTTGAGATGTGATGGTTGGAAAGGCCTGCAAATGTCCCAAAAGAATACCATGAAAGTCTTGGTGCACGAAAGTTTTGAGTTCGGTGGGTTTTGCACATGGCCAAGCTTGGCGGCGCACCATGGCATAGCTAGATGGCTTGGTGGGGAGTTTTATGAAAAAATAAAATTCGTGATTTTTGAGATGTGAGGGTTGGAAAGGCCTACAAATGTCCCCAAATGAATACCATGAAAGTCTTGGTGCACGGAAGTTTTGAGTTTGGTGGGTTTTGCACATGACCAAGCTTGGCGGTGCAGCACGGCCTAGCTGGATGGCTTGGTGGGGAGTTTTGTGCAAAATTGAAATTCGTGGTTTTTGAGATGTGAGGGTTCGATTGGCCTCCCAATCCCCCAAATGAATACCTTGAAAGTCATGGTGCACAAAAGTTTTGAGTTCGTAGGGTTTTGCATATGGCCAAGTTGGTCGGTGCACCACAACATAGCTAGATGGCTTGGTGGGGAGTTTTGTGAAAAATTGAAATTCGTGGTTTTTGAGATGTGATGGTTGGATTGGCCTCCAAATGTGCCCAAATGAATACCTTGAAAGTCTTGGTGCACGAAAGTTTTGAGTTCGGTGGGTTTTGCACATGGCCAAGCTTGCCGGTGCAGCACGGCATAGCTAGATAGCTTGGTGGGGAGTTTTGTGAAAAATTGAAATTCGTGGTTTTTGAGATGTGAGGGTTCGATTGGCCTCCAAATCCCCCAAATGAATACCTTGAAAGTCATGGTGCACAAAAGTTTTGAGTTCGGAGGGTTTTGCACATGGCCAAGTTGGTCGGTGCACCACGGCATAGCTAGATGGCTTGGTGGGGAGTTTTGTGCAAAATTGTAATTCGTGGTTTTTGAGATGTGATGGTTGGATTGCCCTCCAAATGTCCCCAAATGAATACCATGAAAGTCTTGGTGCACGAAAGTTTTGAGTTCGGTGGGTTTTGCACATGGCCAAGTTGGTCGGTGCACTACGGCATAACTAGATGGCTTGGTGGGGACTTTTGTGAAAAAATTAAATTCGTGGTTGTTGACATGTGATGGTTGGAAAGGCCTCCAAATGTCCCCAAATGAATACTATGAAAGTCTTGGTGCACGAAAGCTTTCAGGTCGTAGGGTTTTGCACTTGGCCAAGTTGGTCGGTGCACCACAACACAGCTAGATGGCTTGGTGGGGAGTTTTGTGAAAAATTGAAATTCGTGGTTTTTGAGATGTGATGGTTGGATTGGCCTCCAAATATGCACAAATGAATACCATGAAAGTCTTGGTGCACGAAAGTTTTGAGTTTGGTGGGTTTTGCACATGGCCAAGTTGGTCGGTGCACCACGGCATAACTAGATGGCTTGGTGGGGACTTTTGTGAAAAAATGAAATTCGTGGTTTTTGAGATGTGATGGTTGGAAAGGCCTCCAAATGTCCCCAAATGAATACCATGAAAGTCTTGGTGCACGAAAGTTTTGAGTTTGGTGGGTTTTGCACATGGCCAAGTTGGTCGGTGCACAACGGCATAACAAGATGGCTTGGTCGGGACTTTTGTGAAAAAATGAAATTCGTGGTTTTTGAGATGTGATGGTTGGGAAGGCCTCCAAATGTCCCCAAATAAATACCATGAAAGTCTTGGTGCACGAAAGTTTTGAGTTTGTTGGGTTTTGCACATGGCCAAGTTGGTCGGTGCACCACGGCATAACTAGATGGCTTGGTGGGGACTTTTGTGAAAAAATGAAATTCGTGGTTTTTAAGATGTGATGGTTGGAAAGGCCTCCAAATGTTCCCAAATGAATACTATGAAAGTCTTGGTGCACGAAAGTTTTGAGTTCGGTGGGTTTTGCACATGGCCAAGTTGGTCGGTGCACCACAACATAGCTAGATGGCTTGGTGGGGAGTTTTGTGAAAAATTGAAATTCGTGGTTTTTGAGATGTGATGGTTGGAAAGGCCTCCAAATGGCCCCAAATGAATACCATGAAAGTCTTGGTGCACGAAAGTTTTGAGTTCGGTGGGTTTTGCACATGGCCAAGTTGGTCGGTGCACCGCGGCATAGCTACATGGCTTGGTGGGGAGTTTTGTGAAAAAATGAAATTCGTGGTTTTTGAGATGTGATGGTTGGAAAGGCCTGCAAATGTCCCAAAAGAATACCATGAAAGTCTTGGTGCACGAAAGTTTTGAGTTCGGTGGGTTTTGCACATGGCCAAGCTTGGCGGCGCACCATGGCATAGCTAGATGGCTTGGTGGGGAGTTTTATGAAAAAATAAAATTCGTGATTTTTGAGATGTGAGGGTTGGAAAGGCCTACAAATGTCCCCAAATGAATACCATGAAAGTCTTGGTGCACGGAAGTTTTGAGTTTGGTGGGTTTTGCACATGACCAAGCTTGGCGGTGCAGCACGGCCTAGCTGGATGGCTTGGTGGGGAGTTTTGTGCAAAATTGAAATTCGTGGTTTTTGAGATGTGAGGGTTCGATTGGCCTCCCAATCCCCCAAATGAATACCTTGAAAGTCATGGTGCACAAAAGTTTTGAGTTCGTAGGGTTTTGCATATGGCCAAGTTGGTCGGTGCACCACAACATAGCTAGATGGCTTGGTGGGGAGTTTTGTGAAAAATTGAAATTCGTGGTTTTTGAGATGTGATGGTTGGATTGGCCTCCAAATGTGCCCAAATGAATACCTTGAAAGTCTTGGTGCACGAAAGTTTTGAGTTCGGTGGGTTTTGCACATGGCCAAGCTTGCCGGTGCAGCACGGCATAGCTAGATAGCTTGGTGGGGAGTTTTGTGAAAAATTGAAATTCGTGGTTTTTGAGATGTGAGGGTTCGATTGGCCTCCAAATCCCCCAAATGAATACCTTGAAAGTCATGGTGCACAAAAGTTTTGAGTTCGGAGGGTTTTGCACATGGCCAAGTTGGTCGGTGCACCACGGCATAGCTAGATGGCTTGGTGGGGAGTTTTGTGCAAAATTGTAATTCGTGGTTTTTGAGATGTGATGGTTGGATTGCCCTCCAAATGTCCCCAAATGAATACCATGAAAGTCTTGGTGCACGAAAGTTTTGAGTTCGGTGGGTTTTGCACATGGCCAAGTTGGTCGGTGCACTACGGCATAACTAGATGGCTTGGTGGGGACTTTTGTGAAAAAATTAAATTCGTGGTTGTTGACATGTGATGGTTGGAAAGGCCTCCAAATGTCCCCAAATGAATACTATGAAAGTCTTGGTGCACGAAAGCTTTCAGTTCGTAGGGTTTTGCACTTGGCCAAGTTGGTCGGTGCACCACAACACAGCTAGATGGCTTGGTGGGGAGTTTTGTGAAAAATTGAAATTCGTGGTTTTTGAGATGTGATGGTTGGATTGGCCTCCAAATATGCACAAATGAATACCATGAAAGTCTTGGTGCACGAAAGTTTTGAGTTTGGTGGGTTTTGCACATGGCCAAGTTGGTCGGTGCACCACGGCATAACTAGATGGCTTGGTGGGGACTTTTGTGAAAAAATGAAATTCGTGGTTTTTGAGATGTGATGGTTGGAAAGGCCTCCAAATGTCCCCAAATGAATACCATGAAAGTCTTGGTGCACGAAAGTTTTGAGTTTGGTGGGTTTTGCACATGGCCAAGTTGGTCGGTGCACAACGGCATAACAAGATGGCTTGGTCGGGACTTTTGTGAAAAAATGAAATTCGTGGTTTTTGAGATGTGATGGTTGGGAAGGCCTCCAAATGTCCCCAAATAAATACCATGAAAGTCTTGGTGCACGAAAGTTTTGAGTTTGTTGGGTTTTGCACATGGCCAAGTTGGTCGGTGCACCACGGCATAACTAGATGGCTTGGTGGGGACTTTTGTGAAAAAATGAAATTCGTGGTTTTTGAGATGTGATGGTTGGAAAGGCCTCCAAATGTCCCCAAATGAATAAAATGAAAGTCTTGGTGCACGAAAGTTTTGAGTTCGGTGGGTTTTGCACATGGCCAAGCTTGGCGGTGCACCACGGCATAGCTAGATGGCTTGGTGGGGAGTTTTATGAAAAAATGAAATTCGTGATTTTTGAGATGTGATGGTTGGAAAGGCCTCCAAATGGCCCCAAATGAATACCATGAAAGTCTTGGTGCACGAAATTTTTGAGTTCGGTGGGTTTTGCACATGGCCAAGTTGGTCGGTGCACCGCGGCATAGCTAGATGGCTTGGTGGGGAGTTTTATGAAAAAATGAAATTCGTGGTTTTTGAGATGTGATGGTTGGAAAGGCCTCCAAATGTCCCCAAAGAATACCATGAAAGTCTTGGTGCACGAAATTTTTGAGTTCGGTGGGTTTTGCACATGGCGAAGTTGGTCGGTGCACCGCGGCATAGCTAGATGGCTTGGTGGGGCGTTTTGTGAAAAAATGAAATTCGTGGTTTTTGAGATGTGATGGTTGGAAAGGCCTCCAAATGTCCCCAAAGAATACCATGAAAGTCTTGGTGCACCAAAGTTTTGAGTTCGGTGGGTTTTGCACATGGCCAAGCTTGGCGGTGCACCATGGCATAACTAGATGGCTTGGTGGGGAGTTTTATGAAAAAATGAAATTCGTGATTTTTGAGATGTGAGGGTTGGAAAGGCCTACAAATGTCCCCAAATGAATACCATGAAAGTCTTGGTGCACGAAAGTTTTGAGTTCGGTGGGTTTTGCACATGGCCAAGTTGGTCGGTGCACAACGGCAAAGCTAGATGGCTTGGTGGGGAGTTTTGTGAAAAATTGAAATTCGTGGTTTTTGAGATGTGAGGGTTGGATTGGCCTCCAAATGCCCCCAAATGAATACCTCGAAAGTCATGGTGCATAAAAGTTTTGAGTTCGTAGGGTTTTGCATATGGCCAAGTTGGTCGGTGCACCACAACATAGCTAGATGGCTTGGTGGGGAGTTTTATGAAAAAATGAAATTCGTGATTTTTGAGATGTGATGGTTGGAAAGGCCTCCAAATGGACACAAATGAATACCATGAAAGTCTTGGTGCACGAAATTTTTGAGTTCGGTGGGTTTTGCACATGGCCAAGTTGGTCGGTGCACCGCGGCATAGCTAGATGGCTTGGTGGGGACTTTTGTGAAAAAATGAAATTCGTGGTTTTTGAGATGTGATGGTTGGAAAGGCCTCCAAATGGCCCCAAATGAATACCATGAAAGTCTTGGTGCACGAAATTTTTGAGTTCGGTGGGTTTTGCACATGGCCAAGTTGGTCGGTGCACCGCGGCATAGCTAGATGGCTTGGTGGGGAGTTTTGTGAAAAAATGAAATTCGTGGTTTTTGAGATGTGAGGGTTGGAAAGGCCTCCAAATGGCCCCAAATGAATACCATGAAAGTCTTGGTGCACGAAAGTTTTGAGTTCGGTGGGTTTTGCACATGGCCAAGCTTGGTGGTGCACCACGGCATAGCTAGATGGCTTGGTGGGGAGTTTTATGAAAAAATGAAATTCGTGATTTTTGAGATGTGATGGTTGGAAAGGCCTCCAAATGGCCCCAAATGAATACCATGAAAGTCTTGGTGAACGAAAGTTTTGAATTCGGTGGGTTTTGCACATGGCCAAGTTGGTCGGTGCACCGGGGCATAGCTAGATGGCTTGGTAGGGAGTTTTCTGAAAAAATGAAATTCGTGGTTTTTGAGATGTGATGGTTGGAAAGGCCTCCAAATGTCCCCAAAGAATACCATGAAAGTCTTAGTGCACCAAAGTTTTGAGTTTGGTGGGTTTTGCACATGGCCAAGCCTGGCGGTGCACCATGGCATAACTAGATGGCTTGGTGGGGAGTTTTATGAAATAATGAAATTCGTGATTTTTGAGATGTAAGGGTTGGAAAGGCCTACAAATGTCCCCAAATGAATACCATGAAAGTCTTGGTGCACGAAAGTTTTGAGTTCGGTAGGTTTTGCACATGGCCAAGATGGTCGGTGCACCACGGCATAGCTAGATAGCTTGGTGGGGAGTTTTGTGAAAAATTGAAATTCATGGTTTTTGAGATGTGAGGGTTGGATTGGCCTCCAAATGCCCCCAAATGAATACCTTGCAAGTCATGGTGCACAAAAGTTTTGAGTTCGTAGGGTTTTGCATATGGCCAAGTTGGTCGGTGCACCACAACATAGCTAGATGGCTTGGTGGGGAGTTTTGTGAAAAATTGAAATTCGTGGTTTTTGAGATGTGATGGTTGGATTGGCCTCCAAATGTGCCCAAATGAATACCATGAAAGTCTTGGTGCACCAAAGTGTTGAGTTCGGTGGGTTTTGCACATGGCCAAGCTTGGCGGTGCAGCACGGCATAGCTAGATAGCTTGGTGGGGAGTTTTGTGAAAAATGGAAATTCGTGGTTTTTGAGATGTGAGGGTTCGATTGGCCTCCAAATCCCCCAAATGAATACCTTGAAAGTCATGGTGCACAAAAGTTTTGAGTTCGGAGGGTTTTGCACATGGCCAAGTTGGTCGGTGCACCGCGGCATAGCTAGATGGCTTGGTGGGGAGTTTTGTGAAAAATTGTAATTTGTGGTTTTTGAGATGTGATGGTTGGATTGCCCTCCAAATGTCCCCAAATGAATACCATGAAAGTCTTGGTGCACGAAAGTTTTGAGTTCGGTGGGTTTTGCACATGGCCAAGTTGGTCGGTGCACTACGGCATAACTAGATGGCTTGGTGGGGACTTTTGTGAAAAAATTAAATTCGTGGTTGTTGACATGTGATGGTTGGAAAGGCCTCCAAATGTCCCCAAATGAATACTATGAAAGTCTTGGTGCACGAAAGCTTTCAGTTCGTAGGGTTTTGCACTTGGCCAAGTTGGTCGGTGCACCACAACACAGATAGATGGCTTGGTGGGGAGTTTTGTGAAAAATTGAAATTCGTGGTTTTTGAGATGTGATGGTTGGAAAGGCCTCCAAATGGCCCCAAATGAATACCATGAAAGTCTTGGTGCACGAAATTTTTGAGTTCGGTGGGTTTTGCACATGGCCAAGTTGGTCGGTGCACCGCGGCATAGCTAGATGGCTTGGTGGGGAGTTTTGTGAAAAAATGAAATTCGTGGTTTTTGAGATGTGAGGGTTGGAAAGGCCTCCAAATGGCCCCAAATGAATACCATGAAAGTCTTGGTGCACGAAAGTTTTGAGTTCGGTGGGTTTTGCACATGGCCAAGCTTGGTGGTGCACCACGGCATAGCTAGATGGCTTGGTGGGGAGTTTTATGAAAAAATGAAATTCGTGATTTTTGAGATGTGATGGTTGGAAAGGCCTCCAAATGGCCCCAAATGAATACCATGAAAGTCTTGGTGAACGAAAGTTTTGAATTCGGTGGGTTTTGCACATGGCCAAGTTGGTCGGTGCACCGGGGCATAGCTAGATGGCTTGGTAGGGAGTTTTCTGAAAAAATGAAATTCGTGGTTTTTGAGATGTGATGGTTGGAAAGGCCTCCAAATGTCCCCAAAGAATACCATGAAAGTCTTAGTGCACCAAAGTTTTGAGTTTGGTGGGTTTTGCACATGGCCAAGCCTGGCGGTGCACCATGGCATAACTAGATGGCTTGGTGGGGAGTTTTATGAAATAATGAAATTCGTGATTTTTGAGATGTAAGGGTTGGAAAGGCCTACAAATGTCCCCAAATGAATACCATGAAAGTCTTGGTGCACGAAAGTTTTGAGTTCGGTAGGTTTTGCACATGGCCAAGTTGGTCGGTGCACCACGGCATAGCTAGATAGCTTGGTGGGGAGTTTTGTGAAAAATTGAAATTCATGGTTTTTGAGATGTGAGGGTTGGATTGGCCTCCAAATGCCCCCAAATGAATACCTTGCAAGTCATGGTGCACAAAAGTTTTGAGTTCGTAGGGTTTTGCATATGGCCAAGTTGGTCGGTGCACCACAACATAGCTAGATGGCTTGGTGGGGAGTTTTGTGAAAAATTGAAATTCGTGGTTTTTGAGATGTGATGGTTGGATTGGCCTCCAAATGTGCCCAAATGAATACCATGAAAGTCTTGGTGCACCAAAGTGTTGAGTTCGGTGGGTTTTGCACATGGCCAAGCTTGGCGGTGCAGCACGGCATAGCTAGATAGCTTGGTGGGGAGTTTTGTGAAAAATGGAAATTCGTGGTTTTTGAGATGTGAGGGTTCGATTGGCCTCCAAATCCCCCAAATGAATACCTTGAAAGTCATGGTGCACAAAAGTTTTGAGTTCGGAGGGTTTTGCACATGGCCAAGTTGGTCGGTGCACCGCGGCATAGCTAGATGGCTTGGTGGGGAGTTTTGTGAAAAATTGTAATTTGTGGTTTTTGAGATGTGATGGTTGGATTGCCCTCCAAATGTCCCCAAATGAATACCATGAAAGTCTTGGTGCACGAAAGTTTTGAGTTCGGTGGGTTTTGCACATGGCCAAGTTGGTCGGTGCACTACGGCATAACTAGATGGCTTGGTGGGGACTTTTGTGAAAAAATTAAATTCGTGGTTGTTGACATGTGATGGTTGGAAAGGCCTCCAAATGTCCCCAAATGAATACTATGAAAGTCTTGGTGCACGAAAGCTTTCAGTTCGTAGGGTTTTGCACTTGGCCAAGTTGGTCGCTGCACCACAACACAGATAGATGGCTTGGTGGGGAGTTTTGTGAAAAATTGAAATTCGTGGTGTTTGAGATGTGATGGTTGGATTGGCCTCCAAATATGCCCAAATGAATACCATGAAAGTCTTGGTGCACTAAAGTTTTGAGTTTGGTGGGTTTTGCACATGGCCAAGTTGGTCGGTGCACCACGGCAAAACTAGATGGCTTGGTGGGGACTTTTGTGAAAAAATGAAATTCGTGGTTTTTGAGATGTGATGGTTGGAAAGGCCTCCAAATGTCCCCAAACGAATAAAATGAAAGTCTTGGTGCACGAAAGTTTTGAGTTCGGTGGGTTTTGCACATGGCCAAACTTGGCGGTGCAGCACGGCATAGCTGGATGGCTTGGTGGGGAGTTTTGTGAAAAATTTAAATTCGTGGTTTTTGAGATGTGAGGGATCGATTGGCCTCCAAATCCCCCAAATGAATACCTTGAAAGTCATGGTGCACAAAAGTTTTGAGTTCGGAGGGTTTTGCAAATGGCCAAGTTGGTCGGTGCACCATGGCATAGCTAGATGGCTTGGCGGGGAGTTTTGAGAAAAATTGAAATTCGTGGTTTTTGAGATGTGATGGTTGGTTGCCCTCCAAATGTCCCCAAATGAATACCATGAAAGTCTTGGTGCACGAAAGTTTTGAGTTCGGTGGGTTTTGCACATGGCCAAGTTGCTCGGTGCACCACAACATAGCTAGATGGCTTGGTGGGGAGTTTTGTGAAAAATTGAAATTCGTGGTTTTTGAGATGTGATGGTTGGAAAGGCCTCCAAATGTCCCCAAATGAATACCATGAAAGTCTTGGTGCACGAAAGTTTTGAGTTTGGTGGGTTTTGCACATGGCCAAGTTGGTCGGTGCACCACGGCATAACAAGATGGCTTGGTCGGGACTTTTGTGAAAAAATGAAATTCGTGGTTTTTGAGATGTGATGGTTGGAAAGGCCTCCAAATGGCCCCAAATGAATACCATGAAAGTCTTGGTGCACGAAAGTTTTGAGTTCGGTGGGTTTTGCACATGGCCAAGTTGGTCGGTGCACCGCGGCATAGCTAGATGGCTTGGTGGGGAGTTTTGTGAAAAAATGAAATTCGTGGTTTTTGAGATGTGATGGTTGGAAAGGCCTCCAAATGTCCCCAAAGAATACCATGAAAGTCTTGGTGCACCAAAGTTTTGAGTTCGGTGGGTTTTGTACATGGCCAAGCTTGGCGGTGCACCATGGCATAGCTAGATGGCTTGGTGGGGAGTTTTATGAAAAAATGAAATTCGTGATTTTTGAGATGTGAGGGTTGGAAAGGCCTACAAATGTCCCCAAATGAATACAATGAAAGTCTTGGTGCACGAAAGTTTTGAGTTCGGTGGGTTTTGCACATGGCCAAGTTGGTCGGTGCACCACGGCAAAGCTAGATGGCTTGGTGGGGAGTTTTTTGAAAAATTGAAATTCGTGGTTTTTGAGATGTGACGGTTGGATTGGCCTCCAAATGCCCCCAAATGAATACCTTGAAAGTCATGGTGCACAAAAGTTTTGAGTTCGGTGGGTTTTGCACATGGCCAAGTTGGTCGGTGCACCACGGCAAAGCTAGATGGCTTGGTGGGGAGTTTTGTGAAAAATTGAAATTCGTGGTTTTTGAGATGTGAGGGTTGGATTGGCCTCCAAATGCCCCCAAATGAATACCTTGAAAGTCATGGTGCACAAAAGTTTTGAGTTCGTAGGGTTTTGCATATGGCCAAGTTGGTCGGTGCACCACAACATAGCTAGATGGCTTGGTGGGGAGTTTTGTGAAAAATTGAAATTCGTGGTTTTTGAGATGTGATGGTTGGATTGGCCTCCAAATGTGCCCAAATGAATGCCATGAAAGTCTTGGTGCACGAAAGTTTTGAGTTCGGTGGGTTTTGCACATGGCCAAGTTGGTCGGTGCACCACAGCATAACTAGATGACTTTTTTGAAAAAATGAAATTGGTGGTTGTTGACATGTGATGGTTGGAAAGGCCTCTAAATGTCCCCAAATGAATACTATGAAAGTCTTGGTGCACGAAAGTTTTGAGTTCGGTGGGTTTTGCACATGGCCAATCTTGGCGGTGCACCATGGCATAACTAGATGGCTTGGTGGGGAGTTTTATGAAAAAATGAAATTCGTGATTTTTGAGATGTGATGGCTGGAAAGGCCTCCAAATGGCCCCAAATGAATACCATGAAAGTCTTGGTGCATGAAAGTTTTGAGTCGGTGGGTTTTGCACATGGCCAAGCTTGGCGGTGCACCATGGCATAGCTAGATGGCTTGGTGGGGAGTTTTATGAAAAAATGAAATTCATGATTTTTGAGATGTGATGGTTGGAAAGGCCTCCAAATGGCCCCAAATGAATACCATGAAAGTCTTGGTGCACGAAAGTTTTGAGTTCGGTGGGTTTTGCACATGGCCAAGTTTGTCGGTGCACCGCGGCAGAGCTAGATGGCTTGATGGGGAGTTTTGTGAAAAAATGAAATTCATGGTTTTTGAGATATGATGGTTGGAAAGGCCTGTAAAAGTCCCCAAAGAATACCATGAAAGTCTTGGTGCACGAAAGTTTTGAGTTCGGTAGGTTTTGCACATGGCCATGCTTGGCAGTGCACCACGGCACAGCTAGATGGCTTGGTGGGGAGTTTTGTGAAAAAATGAAATTCGTGATTTTTCAGATGTGAGGGTTTGAAAGGCCTCCAAATGTCCCCATATGAATACCATGAAAGTCTTGGTGCAAAAAAGTTTTGAGTTGGGTGGGTTTTGCACATGGCCAAGTTGGTCGGTGCACCATGGCATAACTAGATGGCTTGGTGGGGACTTTTGTGAAAAAATGAAATTCGTGGTTGTTGACATGTGATGGTTGGAAAGGCCTCCAAATGTCCCCGAATGAATACTATGAAAGTCTTGGTGCACGAAAGTTTTGAGTTCGAAGGGTTTTTCACTTGGCAAAGTTGGTCGGTGCACCACGGCATAGCTGGATGGCTTGGTGGGCAGTTTTGTGAAAAAATGAAATTCGTGGTTTTTGAGATGTGATAGTTGGAAAGGCCTACAAATGTCCCCAAATGAATACCATGAAAGTCTTGGTGCACGAAAGTTTTGAGTTCGGTGGGTTTTGCACATGGCCAAGCTTGGCGGTGCACCACGGCAAAGCTAGATGGCTTGGTGGGGAGTTTTATGAAAAAATGAAATTCGTGATTTTTGAGATGTGATGGTTGGAAAGGCCTCCAAATTTCCCCCAATGAATACCATGAAAGTCTTGGTTCACGAAAGTTTTCAATTCGGTGGGTTTTGCACATGGCCAAGGTGGGCGGTGCACCACGGCATAGTTAGATGGCTTCGTGGGGAGTTTTGTGAAAAAATGAAATTCGTGATTTTTGAGATGTGAGGGTTTGAAAGGCCTACAAATATCCCCAAATGAATACCATGAAAGTCTTGGTGCACGAAAGGTATGAGTTCCGTGGGTTTTGCACATGGCCAAGCTTGGCGGTGCACCACGGCAAAGCTAGATGGCTTGGTAGGTAGTTTTATGAAAAAATGAAATTCGTGATTTTTGAGATGTGAGGGTTGGAAAGGCCTACAAATGTCCCCAAATGAATACCATGAAAGTCTTGGTGCACGGAAGTTTTGAGTTGGGTGGGTTTTGCACATGGCCAAGTTTAGCGGTGCAACAGCGCATAGCTGGATGGCTTGGTGGGGAGTTTTGTGAAAGATTGAAATTCGTGGTTTTTGAGATGTGAGGGTTTGATTGGCCTCCAAATGCCCCCAAATGAATACCTTGAAAGTCATGGTGCATAAAAGTTTTGAGTTCGGAGGGTTTTGCACATGGCCAAGTTGGTCGGTGCACCACGGCATAGCTAGATGGCTTGGTGGGGAGTTTTGTGAAAAATTCAAATTCGTGGTTTTTGAGATATGATGGTTGGATTGCCCTCCAAATGTCCCCAAATGAATACCATGAAAGTCTTGGTGGACGAAAGTTTTGAGTTTGGTGGGTTTTGCACATGGCCAAGTGGGTCGGTGCACCACGGCATAACTAGATGGCTTGGTGGGGACTTTTGTGAAAAAATGAAATTCGTGGTTGTTGACATTTGATGGTTGGAAAAGCCTACAAATGTCCCCAAATGAATACCATAAAAGTCTTGGTGCACGAAAGTTTTGAGTTCGGTGGGTTTTGCACATGACCAAGGTTGGCGGTGCACCACGGCATAGCTAGTGGCTTAGTGGGGAGTTTTGTGAAAAAATGAAATTCGTGATTTTTGAGATGTGAGTGTTGGGAAGGCCTACAAACGTCCCCAAATGAATACCATCAATGTCTTGGTGCACGAAAGCTTTGAGTTTGGTGGGTTTTGCACATGGCCAAGCTTGGCGGGGCACCACGGCATAGCTAGATGGCTTGGTGTGGAGTTTTGTGAAAATTGAAATTCGTGATTTTTGAGATGTAAGGGTTGGAAAGGCCTACAAATGTCCCCAAATGAATACCATGAAAGTCTTGGTGCACGAAAGTTTTGAGTTCGGTGGGTTTTGCACATGGCCAAGGTTGGCGGTGCACCACGACATAGCTAGATGGCTTGGTGGGGAGTTTTGGGAAAAAATGAAAGTCGTGATTTTGAGATGTGAGGGTTGGAATGGCCTACAAGTGTCCCCAAATGAGTACCATGAAAGTCTTGGTGCACGAAAGTTTTGAGTTCGGTGGGTTTTGCACAGGGCCAAGTGGGTCGGTGCACCACGGCATAGCTAGATGGCTTGGTGGGGAGTTTTGTGAAAAATTGAAATTCGTGGTTTTTGAGATGTGAGGGTTGGATTGGCCTCCAAATGTGCCCAAATGAATGCCATGAAAGTCTTGGTGCACGAAAGTTTTGAGTTCGGTGGGTTTTGCACATGGCCAAGTTGGTCGGTGCACCACGGCATAACTAGATGACCTTTGTGAAAAAATGAAATTGGTGGTTGTTGACATGTGATGGTTGGAAAGGCCTCTATATGTCCCCAAATGAATACTATGAAAGTCTTGGTGCACGAAAGTTTTGAGTTCGGTGGGTTTTGCACATGGCCAATCTTGGCGGTGCACCATGGCATAGCTAGATGGCTTGGTGGGGAGTTTTATCAAAAAATGAAATTCGTGATTTTTGAGATGTGATGGCTGGAAAGGCCTCCAAATGGCCCCAAATGAATACCATGAAAGTCTTGGTGCATGAAAGTTTTGAGTCGGTGGGTTTTGCACATGGCCAAGCTTGGCGGTGCACCATGGCATAGCTAGATGGCTTGGTGGGGAGTTTTATGAAAAAATGAAATTCGTGATTTTTGAGATGTGATGGTTGGAAAGGCCTCCAAATGGCCCCAAATGAATACCATGAAAGTCTTGGTGCACGAAAGTTTTGAGTTCGGTGGGTTTTGCACATGGCCAAGTTGGTCGGTGCACCGCGGCAGAGCTAGATGGCTTGATGGGGAGTTTTGTGAAAAAATGAAATTCGTGGTTTTTGAGATATGATGGTTGGAAAGGCCTGTAAAAGTCCCCAAAGAATACCATGAAAGTCTTGGTGCACGAAAGTTTTGAGTTCGGTAGGTTTTGCACATGGCCATGCTTGGCGGTGCACCACGGCACAGCTAGATGGCTTGGTGGGGAGTTTTGTGAAAAAATGAAATTCGTGATTTTTCAGATGTGAGGGTTTGAAAGGCCTCCAAATGTCCCCAAATGAATACCATGAAAGTCTTGGTGCACAAAAGTTTTGAGTTGGGTGGGTTTTGCACATGGCCAAGTTGGTCGGTGCACCATGGCATAACTAGATGGCTTGGTGGGGACTTTTGTGAAAAAATGAAATTCGTGGTTGTTGACATGTGATGGTTGGAAAGGCCTCCAAATGTCCCCAAATGAATACTATGAAAGTCTTGGTGCACGAAAGTTTTGAGTTCAGAGGGTTTTGCACTTGGCAAAGTTGGTCGGTGCACCACGGCATAGCTGGATGGCTTGGTGGGCAGTTTTGTGAAAAAATGAAATTCGTGGTTTTTGAGATGTGATAGTTGGAAAGGCCTACAAATGTCCCCAAATGAATACCATGAAAGTCTTGGTGCACGAAAGTTTTGAGTTCGGTGGGTTTTGCACATGGCCAAGCTTGACGGTGCACCACGGCATAGCTAGATGGCTTGGTGGGGAGTTTTATGAAAAAATGAAATTCGTGATTTTTGAGATGTGATGGTTGGAAAGGCCTCCAAATGTCCCCAAATGAATACCATGAAAGTCTTGGTTCACGAAAGTTTTCAATTCGGTGGGTTTTGCACATGGCCAAGGTGGGCGGTGCACCACGGCATAGTTAGATGGCTTCGTGAGGAGTTTTGTGAAAAAATGAAATTCGTGATTTTTGAGATGTGAGGGTTTGAAAGGCCTACAAATATCCCCAAATGAATACCATGAAAGTCTTGGTGCACGAAAGTTTTGAGTTCCGTGGGTTTTGCACATGGCCAAGCTTGGCGGTGCACCACGGCAAAGCTAGATGGCTTGGTAGGTAGTTTTATGAAAAAATGAAATTCGTGATTTTTGAGATGTGAGGGTTGGAAAGGCCTACAAATGTCCCCAAATGAATACCATGAAAGTCTTGGTGCACGGAAGTTTTGAGTTCGGTGGGTTTTGCACATGGCCAAGCTTAGCGGTGCAACACGGCATAGCTGGATGGCTTGGTGGGGAGTTTTGTGAAAGATTGAAATTCGTGGTTTTTGAGATGTGAGGGTTTGATTGGCCTCCAAATGCCCCCAAATGAATACCTTGAAAGTCATGGTGCACAAAAGTTTTGAGTTCGGAGGGTTTTGCACATGGCCAAGTTGGTCGGTGCACCACGGCACAGCTAGATGGCTTAGTTGGGAGTTTTGTGAAAAATTGAAATTCGTGGTTTTTGAGATATGATGGTTGGATTGCCCTCCAAATGTCCCCAAATGAATACCATGAAAGTCTTGGTGGACGAAAGTTTTGAGTTTGGTGGGTTTTGCACATGGCCAAGTGGGTCGGTGCACCACGGCATAACTAGATGGCTTGGTGGGGACTTTTGTGAAAAAATGAAATTCGTGGTTGTTGACATGTGATGGTTGGAAAAGCCTACAAATGTCCCCAAATGAATACCATGAAAGTCTTGGTGCACGAAAGTTTTGAGTTCGGTGGGTTTTGCACATGGCCAAGTTGGTCGGTGCACCACGGTAAAGCTAGATGGCTTGCTGGGGAGTTTTGTGAAAAATTGAAATTCGTGGTTTTTGAGATGTGAGGGTTGGATTGGCCTCCAAATGCCCCCAAATGAATACCTTGAAAGTCATGGTGCACAAAAGTTTTGAGTTCGTAGGGTTTTGCATATGGCCAAGTTGGTCGGTGCACCACAACATAGCTAGATGGCTTGGTGGGGAGTTTTGTGAAAAAATGAAATTCGTGGTTTTTGAGATGTGATGGTTGGAAAGGCCTGCATATGTCCCCAAAGAATACCATGAAAGTCTTGGTGCACGAAAGTTTTGAGTTCGGTGGGTTTTGCACATGGCCAAGTTGGTCGGTGCACCACAACATAGCTAGATGGCTTGGTGGGGAGTTTTATGAAAAATTGAAATTCGTGGTTTTTGAGATGTGATGGTTGGAAAGGCCTCCAAATGTCCCCAAATGAATACCATGTAAGTCTTGGTGCACGAAAGTTTTGAGTTTGGTGGGTTTTGCACATGGCCAAGTTGGTCGGTGCACCACGGCATAACAAGATGGCTTGGTGGGGAGTTTTGTGCAAAAATGAAATTCGTGGTTTTTGAGATGTGATGGTTGGAAAGGCCTCCAAATGTCCTCAAATGAATAAAATGAAAGTCTTGGTGCACGAAAGTTTTGAGTTCGGTGGGTTTTGCACATGGCCGAGTTTGGCGGTGCACCATGGCATAGCTAGATGGCTTGGTGGGAGTTTTATGAAAGAATGAAATTCGTGATTTTTGAGATGTGATGGTTGGAAAGGCCTCCAAATGGCCCCAAATGAATACCATGAAAGTCTTGGTGCACGAAAGTTTTGAGTTCGGTGGGTTTTGCACATGGCCAAGTTGGTCGGTGCACCGCGGCATAGCTACATGGCTTGGTGGGGAGTTTTGTGAAAAAATGAAATTCGTGGTTTTTGAGATGTGATGGTTGGAAAGGCCTGCAAATGTCCCCAAAGAATACCATGAAATTCTTGGTGCACGAAAGTTTTGAGTTCGGTGGGTTTTGCACATGGCCAAGCTTGGCGGCGCACCATGGCATAGCTAGATAGCTTGGTGGGGAGTTTTATGAAAAAATAAAATTCGTGATTTTTGAGATGTGAGGGTTGGAAAGCCCTACAAATGTCCCCAAATGAATACCATGAAAGTCTTGGTGCACGGAAGTTTTGAGTTCGGTGGGTTTTGCACATGGCCAAGCTTGGCGGTGCAGCACGGCATAGCTGGATGGCTTGGTGGGGAGTTTTGTGAAAAATTGAAATTCGTGGTTTTTGAGATGTGAGGGTTCGATTGGCCTCCCAATCCCCCAAATGAATACCTTGAAAGTCATGGTGCACAAAAGTTTTGAGTTCGTAGGGTTTTGCATATGGCCAAGTTGGTCGGTGCACCACAACATAGCTAGATGGCTTGGTGGGGAGTTTTGTGAAAAATTGAAATTCGTGGTTTTTTAGATGTGATGGTTGGATTGGCCTCCAAATGTGCCCAAATGAATACCATGAAAGTCTTGGTGCACGAAAGTTTTGAGTTCGGTGGGTTTTGCACATGGCCAAGCTTGGCGGTGCAGCACGGCATAGCTAGATAGCTTGGTGGGGAGTTTTGTGAAAAAATGAAATTCGTGGTTTTTGAGATGTGATGGTTGGAAAGGCCTCCAAATGTCCTCAAATGAATAAAATGAAAGTCTTGGTGCACGAAAGTTTTGAGTTCGGTGGGTTTTGCACATGGCCGAGTTTGGCGGTGCACCATGGCATAGCTAGATGGCTTGGTGGGAGTTTTATGAAAGAATGAAATTCGTGATTTTTGAGATGTGATGGTTGGAAAGGCCTCCAAATGGCCCCAAATGAATACCATGAAAGTCTTGGTGCACGAAAGTTTTGAGTTCGGTGGGTTTTGCACATGGCCAAGTTGGTCGGTGCACCGCGGCATAGCTAGATGGCTTGGTGGGGAGTTTTGTGAAAAAATGAAATTCGTGGTTTTTGAGATGTGATGGTTGGAAAGGCCTGCAAATGTCCCCAAAGAATACCATGAAAGTCTTGGTGCACGAAAGTTTTGAGTTCGGTGGGTTTTGCACATGGCCAAGCTTCGCGGCGCACCATGGCATAGCTAGATGGCTTGGTGGGGAGTTTTATGAAAAAATAAAATTCGTGATTTTTGAGATGTGAGGGTTGGAAAGGCCTACAAATGTCCCCAAATGAATACCATGAAAGTCTTGGTGCACGGAAGTTTTGAGTTCGGTGGGTTTTGCACATGGCCAAGCTTGGCGGTGCAGCACGGCATAGCTGGATGGCTTGGTGGGGAGTTTTGTGAAAAATTGAAATTCGTGGTTTTTGAGATGTGAGGGTTCGATTGGCCTCCCAATCCCCCAAATGAATACCTTGAAAGACATGGTGCACAAAAGTTTTGAGTTCGTAGGGTTTTGCAAATGGCCAAGTTGGTCGGTGCACCACAACATAGCTAGATGGCTTGGTGGGGCGTTTTGTGAAAAATTGAAATTCGTGGTTTTTGAGATGTGATGGTTGGATTGGCCTCCAAATGTGCCCAAATGAATACCATGAAAGTCTTGGTGCACGAAAGTTTTGAGTTCGGTGGGTTTTGCACATGGCCAAGCTTGGCGGTGCAGCACGGCATAGCTAGATAGCTTGGTGGGGAGTTTTGTGAAAAAATGAAATTCGTGGTTTTTGAGATGTGATGGTTGGAAAGGCCTCCAAATGTCCTCAAATGAATAAAATAAAAGTCTTGGTGCACGAAAGTTTTGAGTTCGGTGGGTTTTGCACATGGCCGAGTTTGGCGGTGCACCATGGCATAGCTAGATGGCTTGGTGGGAGTTTTATGAAAGAATGAAATTCGTGATTTTTGAGATGTGATGGTTGGAAAGGCCTCCAAATGGCCCCAAATGAATACCATGAAAGTCTTGGTGCACGAAAGTTTTGAGTTCGGTGGGTTTTGCACATGGCCAAGCTTGGCGGTGCAGCACGGCATAGCTGGATGGCTTGGTGGGGAGTTTTGTGAAAAATTGAAATTCGTGGTTTTTGAGATGTGAGGGTTCGATTGGCCTCCCAATCCCCCAAATGAATACCTTGAAAGACATGGTGCACAAAAGTTTTGAGTTCGTAGGGTTTTGCATATGGCCAAGTTGGTCGGTGCACCACAACATAGCTAGATGGCTTGGTGGGGAGTTTTGTGAAAAATTGAAATTCGTGGTTTTTGAGATGTGATGGTTGGATTGGCCTCCAAATGTGCCCAAATGAATACCATGAAAGTCTTGGTGCACGAAAGTTTTGAGTTCGGTGGGTTTTGCACATGGCCAAGCTTGGCGGTGTAGCACGGCATAGCTAGATAGCTTGGTGGGGAGTTTTGTGAAAAATTGAAATTCGTGGTTTTTGAGATGTGAGGGTTCGATTGGCCTCCAAATCCCCCAAATGAATACCTTGAAAGTCATGGTGCACAAAAGTTTTGAGTTCGGAGGGTTTTGCACATGGCCAAGTTGGTCGGTGCACCACGGCATAGCTAGATTGGTGGGGAGTTTTGTGCAAAATTGTAATTCGTGGTTTTTGAGATGTGATGGTTGGATTGCCCTCCAAATGTCCCCAAATGAATACCATGAAAGTCTTGGTGCACGAAAGTTTTGAGTTCGGTGGGTTTTGCACATGGCCAAGTTGGTCGGTGCACTACGGCATAACTAGATGGCTTGGTGGGGACTTTTGTGAAAAAATTAAATTCGTGGTTGTTGACATGTGATGGTTGGAAAAGCCTCCAAATGTCCCCAAATGAATACTATGAAAGTCTTGGTGCACGAAAGCTTTCAGTTCGTAGGGTTTTGCACTTGGCCAAGTTGGTCGGTGCACCACAACACAACTAGATGGCTTGGTGGGGAGTTTTGTGAAAAATTGAAATTCGTGGTTTTTGAGATGTGATGGATGGATTGGCCTCCAAATATGCACAAATGAATACCATGAAAGTCTTGGTGCACGAAAGTTTTGAGTTTGGTGGGTTTTGCACATGGCCAAGTTGGTCGGTGCACCACGGCATAACTAGATGGCTTGGTGGGGACTTTTGTGAAAAAATGAAATACGTGGTTTTTAAGATGTGATGGTTGGAAAGGCCTCCAAATGTTCCCAAATGAATACTATGAAAGTCTTGGTGCACGAAAGTTTTGAGTTCGGTGGGTTTTGCACATGGCCAAGTTGGTCGGTGCACCACAACATAGCTAGATGGCTTGGTGGGGAGTTTTGTGAAAAATTGAAATTCGTGGTTTTTGAGATGTGAGGGTTCGATTGGCCTCCCAATCCCCCAATTGAATACCTTGAAAGTCATGGTGCACAAAAGTTTTGAGTTCGTAGGGTTTTGCATATGGCCAAGTTGGTCGGTGCACCACAACATAGCTAGATGGCTTGGTGGGGAGTTTTGTGAAAAATTGAAATTCGTGGTTGTTGAGATGTGATGGTTGGATTGGCCTCCAAATGTGCCCAAATGAATACCATGAAAGTCTTGGTGCATGAAAGTTTTGAGTTCGGTGGGTTTTGCACATGGCCAAGCTTGGCGGTGCAGCACGGCATAGCTAGATAGCTTGGTGGGGAGTTTTGTGAAAAATTGAAATTCGTGGTTTTTGAGATGTGAGGGTTCGATTGGCCTCCAAATCCCCCAAATGAATACCTTGAAAGTCATGGTGCACAAAAATTTTGAGTTCGGAGGGTTTTGCACATGGCCAAGTTGGTCGGTGCACCACGGCATAGCTAGATGGCTTGGTGGGGAGTTTTGTGCAAAATTGTAATTCGTGGTTTTTGAGATGTGATGGTTGGATTGCCCTCCAAATGTCCCCAAATGAATACCATGAAAGTCTTGGTGCACGAACGTTTTGAGTTCGGTGGGTTTTGCACATGGCCAAGTTGGTCGGTGCACTACGGCAAAACTAGATGGCTTGGTGGGGACTTTTGTGAAAAAATTAAATTCGTGGTTGTTGACATGTGATGGTTGGAAAGGCCTCCAAATGTCCCCAAATGAATACTATGAAAGTCTTGGTGCACGAAAGCTTTCAGTTCGTAGGGTTTTGCACTTGGCCAAGTTGGTCGGTGCACCACAACACAGCTAGATGGCTTGGTGGGGAGTTTTGTGAAAAATTGAAATTCGTGGTTTTTGAGATGTGATGGTTGGATTGGCCTCCAAATATGCACAAATGAATACCATGAAAGTCTTGGTGCACGAAAGTTTTGAGTTTGGTGGGTTTTGCACATGGCCAAGTTGGTCGGTGCACCACGGCATAACTAGATGGCTTGGTGGGGACTTTTGTGAAAAAATGAAATTCGTGGTTTTTAAGATGTGATGGTTGGAAAGGCCTCCAAATGTTCCCAAATGAATACTATGAAAGTCTTGGTGCACGAAAGTTTTGAGTTCGGTGGGTTTTGCACATGGCCAAGTTGGTCGGTGCACCACAACATAGCTAGATGGCTTGGTGGGGAGTTTTGTGAAAAATTGAAATTCGTGGTTTTTGAGATGTGATGGTTGGAAAGGCCTCCAAATGTCCCCAAATGAATACCATGTAAGTCTTGGTGCACGAAAGTTTTGAGTTTGGTGGGTTTTGCACATGGCCAAGTTGGTCGGTGCACCACGGCATAACAAGATGGCTTGGTCGGGACTTTTGTGAAAAAATGAAATTCGTGGTTTTTGAGATGTGATGGTTGGAAAGGCCTCCAAATGGCCCCAAATAAATACCATGAAAGTCTTGGTGCACGAAAGTTTTGAGTTCGGTGGGTTTTGCACATGGCCAAGTTGGTCGGTGCACCGCGGCATAGCTAGATGGCTTGGTGGGGAGTTTTGTGAAAAAATGAAATTCGTGGTTTTTGAGATGTGATGGTTGGAAAGGCCTGCAAATGTCCCCAAATGAATACAATGAAAGTCTTGGAGCACGAAAGTTTTGAGTTCGGTGGGTTTTGCACATGGCCACATTGTTCGGTGCACCACGGCATAGCTAGATGGCTTGGTGGGGAGTTTTGTGAAAAAATGAAATTCGTGATTTTTGAGATGTGAGGTTTGGAAAGGCCTACAAATGTCCCCAAATGAAAACCATGAAAGTCTTGGTGCACGAAAGTTTTGAGTTCGGTGGGTTTTGCACATGGCCAAGCTTGGCGGCGCACCATGGCATAGCTAGATGGCTTGGTGGGGAGTTTTATGAAAAAATAAAATTCGTGATTTTTGAGATGTGAGGGTTGGAAAGGCCTACAAATGTCCCCAAATGAATACCATGAAAGTCTTGGTGCACGGAAGTTTTGAGTTCGGTGGGTTTTGCACATGGCCAAGCTTGGCGGTGCAGCACGACATAGCTGGATGGCTTGGTGGGGAGTTTTGTGAAAAATTGAAATTCGTGGTTTTTGAGATGTGAGGGTTCGATTGGCCTCCCAATCCCCCAAATGAATACCTTGAAAGTCATGGTGCACAAAAGTTTTGAGTTCGTAGGGTTTTGCATATGGCCAAGTTGGTCGGTGCACCACAACATAGCTAGATGGCTTGGTGGGGAGTTTTGTGAAAAATTGAAATTCGTGGTTTTTGAGATGTGATGGTTGGATTGGCCTCCAAATGTGCCCAAATGAATACCATGAAAGTCTTGGTGCACGAAAGTTTTGAGTTCGGTGGGTTTTGCACATGGCCAAGCTTGGCGGTGCAGCACGGCATAGCTAGATAGCTTGGTGGGGAGTTTTGTGAAAAAATGAAATTCGTGGTTTTTGAGATGTGATGGTTGGAAAGGCCTCCAAATGTCCTCAAATGAATAAAATGAAAGTCTTGGTGCACGAAAGTTTTGAGTTCGGTGGGTTTTGCACATGGCCGAGTTTGGCGGTGCACCATGGCATAGCTAGATGGCTTGGTGGGAGTTTTATGATAGAATGAAATTCGTGATTTTTGAGATGTGATGGTTGGAAAGGCCTCCAAATGGCCCCAAATGAAAACCATGAAAGTCTTGGTGCACGAAAGTTTTGAGTTCGGTGGGTTTTGCACATGGCCAAGTTGGTCGGTGCACTACGGCATAACTAGATGGCTTGGTGGGGACTTTTGTGAAAAAATTAAATTCGTGGTTGTTGACAAGTGATGGTTGGAAAAGCCTCCAAATGTCCCCAAATGAATATTATGAAAGTCTTGGTGCACGAAAGCTTTCAGTTCGTAGGGTTTTGCACTTGGCCAAGTTGGTCGGTGCACCACAACACAACTAGATGGCTTGGTGGGGAGTTTTGTGAAAAATTGAAATTCGTGGTTTTTGAGATGTGATGGTTGGATTGGCCTCCAAATATGCACAAATGAATACCATGAAAGTCTTGGTGCACGAAAGTTTTGAGTTTGGTGGGTTTTGCACATGGCCAAGTTGGTCGGTGCACCACGGCATAACTAGATGGCTTGGTAGGGACTTTTGTGAAAAAATGAAATACGTGGTTTTTAAGATGTGATGGTTGGAAAGGTCTCCAAATGTTCCCAAATGAATACTATGAAAGTCTTGGTGCACGAAAGTTTTGAGTTCGGTGGGTTTTGCACATGGCCAAGTTGGTCGGTGCACCACAACATAGCTAGATGGCTTGGTGGGGAGTTTTGTGAAAAATTGAAATTCGTGGTTTTTGAGATGTGATGGTTGGAAAGGCCTCCAAATGTCCCCAAATGAATACCATGTAAGTCTTGGTGCACGAAAGTTTTGAGTTTGGTGGGTTTTGCACATGGCCAAGTTGGTCGGTGCACCACGGCATAACAAGATGGCTTGGTCGGGACTTTTGTGAAAAAATGAAATTCGTGGTTTTTGAGATGTGATGGTTGGAAAGGCCTCCAAATGTCCTCAAATGAATAAAATGAAAGTCTTGGTGCATGAAAGTTTTGAGTTCGGTGGGTTTTGCACATGGCCGAGCTTGGCGGTGCACCATGGCATAGCTAGATGGCTTGGTGGGAGTTTTATGAAAAAATGAAATTCGTGATTTTTGGGATGTGATGGTTGGAAAGGCCTCCAAATGGCCCCAAATGAATACCATGAAAGTCTTGGTGCACGAAAGTTTTGAGTTCGGTGGGTTTTGCACATGGCCAAGTTGGTCGGTGCACCGCGGCATAGCTAGATGGCTTGGTGGGGAGTTTTGTGAAAAAATGAAATTCGTGGTTTTTGAGATGTGATGGTTGGAAAGGCCTGCAAATGTCCCCAAAGAATACCATGAAAGTCTTGGTGCACGAAAGTTTTGAGTTCGGTGGGTTTTGCACATGGCCAAGCTTGGCGGCGCACCATGGCATACCTAGATGGCTTGGTGGGGAGTTTTATGAAAAAATAAAATTCGTGATTTTTGAGATGTGAGGGTTGGAAAGGCCTACAAATGTCCCCAAATGAATACCATGAAAGTCTTGGTGCACGAAAGTTTTGAGTTCGGTGGGTTTTGCACATGGCCAAGCTTGGCGGTGCAGCACGGCATAGCTGGATGGCTTGGTGGGAGAGTTTTGTGAAAAATTGAAATTCGTGGTTTTTGAGATGTGAGGGTTCGATTGGCCTCCCAATCCCCCAAATGAATACCTTGAAAGTCATGGTGCACAAAAGTTTTGAGTTCGTAGGGTTTTGCATATGGCCAAGTTGGTCGGTGCACCACAACATAGCTAGATGGCTTGGTGGGGAGTTTTGTGAAAAATTGAAATTCGTGGTTGTTGAGATGTGATGGTTGGATTGGCCTCCAAATATGCACAAATGAATACCATGAAAGTCTTGGTGCACGAAAGTTTTGAGTTTGGTGGGTTTTGCACATGGCCAAGTTGGTCGGTGCACCACGGCATAACTAGATGGCTTGGTGGGGACTTTTGTGAAAAAATGAAATTCGTGGTTTTTAAGATGTGATGGTTGGAAAGGCCTCCAAATGTTCCCAAATGAATACTATGAAAGTCTTGGTGCACGAAAGTTTTGAGTTCGGTGGGTTTTGCACATGGCCAAGTTGGTCGGTGCACCACAACATAGCTAGATGGCTTGGTGGGGAGTTTTGTGAAAAATTGAAATTCGTGGTTTTTGAGATGTGATGGTTGGAAAGGCCTCCAAATGTCCCCAAATGAATACCATGTAAGTCTTGGTGCACGAAAGTTTTGAGTTTGGTGGGTTTTGCACATGGCCAAGTTGGTCGGTGCACCACGGCATAACAAGATGGCTTGGTCGGGACTTTTGTGAAAAAATGAAATTCGTGGTTTTTGAGATGTGATGGTTGGAAAGGCCTCCAAATGGCCCCAAATGAATACCATGAAAGTCTTGGTGCACGAAAGTTTTGAGTTCGGTGGGTTTTGCACATGGCCAAGTTGGTCGGTGCACCGCGGCATAGCTAGATGGCTTGGTGGGGAGTTTTGTGAAAAAATGAAATTCGTGGTTTTTGAGATGTGATGGTTGGAAAGGCCTGCAAATGTCCCCAAATGAATACAATGAAAGTCTTGGTGCACGAAAGTTTTGAGTTCGGTGGGTTTTGCACTTGGCCACATTGTTCGGTGCACCACGGCATAGCTAGATGGCTTGGTGGGGAGTTTTGTGAAAAAATGAAATTCGTGATTTTTGAGATGTGAGGTTTGGAAAGGCCTACAAATGTCCCCAAATGAAAACCATGAAAGTCTTGGTGCACGAAAGTTTTGAGTTCGGTGGGTTTTGCACATGGCCAAGCTTGGCGGCGCACCATGGCATAGCTAGATGGCTTGGTGGGGAGTTTTATGAAAAAATAAAATTCGTGATTTTTGAGATGTGAGGGTTGGAAAGGCCTACAAATGTCCCCAAATGAATACCATGAAAGTCTTGGTGCACGGAAGTTTTGAGTTCGGTGGGTTTTGCACATGGCCAAGCTTGGCGGTGCAGCACGACATAGCTGGATGGCTTGGTGGGGAGTTTTGTGAAAAATTGAAATTCGTGGTTTTTGAGATGTGAGGGTTCGATTGGCCTCCCAATCCCCCAAATGAATACCTTGAAAGTCATGGTGCACAAAAGTTTTGAGTTCGTAGGGTTTTGCATATGGCCAAGTTGGTCGGTGCACCACAACATAGCTAGATGGCTTGGTGGGGAGTTTTGTGAAAAATTGAAATTCGTGGTTTTTGAGATGTGATGGTTGGATTGGCCTCCAAATGTGCCCAAATGAATACCATGAAAGTCTTGGTGCACGAAAGTTTTGAGTTCGGTGGGTTTTGCACATGGCCAAGCTTGGCGGTGCAGCACGGCATAGCTAGATAGCTTGGTGGGGAGTTTTGTGAAAAAATGAAATTCGTTGTTTTTGAGATGTGATGGTTGGAAAGGCCTCCAAATGTCCTCAAATGAATAAAATGAAAGTCTTGGTGCACGAAAGTTTTGAGTTCGGTGGGTTTTGCACATGGCCGAGTTTGGCGGTGCACCATGGCATAGCTAGATGGCTTGGTGGGAGTTTTATGAAAGAATGAAATTCGTGATTTTTGAGATGTGATGGTTGGAAAGGCCTCCAAATGGCCCCAAATGAAAACCATGAAAGTCTTGGTGCACGAAAGTTTTGAGTTCGGTGGGTTTTGCACATGGCCAAGTTGGTCGGTGCACTACGGCATAACTAGATGGCTTGGTGGGGACTTTTGTGAAAAAATTAAATTCGTGGTTGTTGACAAGTGATGGTTGGAAAAGCCTCCAAATGTCCCCAAATGAATATTATGAAAGTCTTGGTGCACGAAAGCTTTCAGTTCGTAGGGTTTTGCACTTGGCCAAGTTGGTCGGTGCACCACAACACAACTAGATGGCTTGGTGGGGAGTTTTGTGAAAAATTGAAATTCGTGGTTTTTGAGATGTGATGGTTGGATTGGCCTCCAAATATGCACAAATGAATACCATGAAAGTCTTGGTGCACGAAAGTTTTGAGTTTGGTGGGTTTTGCACATGGCCAAGTTGGTCGGTGCACCACGGCATAACTAGATGGCTTGGTAGGGACTTTTGTGAAAAAATGAAATACGTGGTTTTTAAGATGTGATGGTTGGAAAGGCCTCCAAATGTTCCCAAATGAATACTATGAAAGTCTTGGTGCACGAAAGTTTTGAGTTCGGTGGGTTTTGCACATGGCCAAGTTGGTCGGTGCACCACAACATAGCTAGATGGCTTGGTGGGGAGTTTTGTGAAAAATTGAAATTCGTGGTTTTTGAGATGTGATGGTTGGAAAGGCCTCCAAATGTCCCCAAATGAATACCATGTAAGTCTTGGTGCACGAAAGTTTTGAGTTTGGTGGGTTTTGCACATGGCCAAGTTGGTCGGTGCACCACGGCATAACAAGATGGCTTGGTCGGGACTTTTGTGAAAAAATGAAATTCGTGGTTTTTGAGATGTGATGGTTGGAAAGGCCTCCAAATGTCCTCAAATGAATAAAATGAAAGTCTTGGTGCATGAAAGTTTTGAGTTCGGTGGGTTTTGCACATGGCCGAGCTTGGCGGTGCACCATGGCATAGCTAGATGGCTTGGTGGGAGTTTTATGAAAAAATGAAATTCGTGATTTTTGGGATGTGATGGTTGGAAAGGCCTCCAAATGGCCCCAAATGAATACCATGAAAGTCTTGGTGCACGAAAGTTTTGAGTTCGGTGGGTTTTGCACATGGCTAAGTTGGTCGGTGCACCGCGGCATAGCTAGATGGCTTGGTGGGGAGTTTTGTGAAAAAATGAAATTCGTGGTTTTTGAGATGTGATGGTTGGAAAGGCCTGCAAATGTCCCCAAAGAATACCATGAAAGTCTTGGTGCACGAAAGTTTTGAGTTCGGTGGGTTTTGCACATGGCCAAGCTTGGCGGCGCACCATGGCATACCTAGATGGCTTGGTGGGGAGTTTTATGAAAAAATAAAATTCGTGATTTTTGAGATGTGAGGGTTGGAAAGGCCTACAAATGTCCCCAAATGAATACCATGAAAGTCTTGGTGCACGAAAGTTTTGAGTTCGGTGGGTTTTGCACATGGCCAAGCTTGGCGGTGCAGCACGGCATAGTTGGATGGCTTGGTGGGGAGTTTTGTGAAAAATTGAAATTCGTGGTTTTTGAGATGTGAGGGTTCGATTGGCCTCCCAATCCCCCAAATGAATACCTTGAAAGTCATGGTGCACAAAAGTTTTGAGTTCGTAGGGTTTTGCATATGGCCAAGTTGGTCGGTGCACCACAACATAGCTAGATGGCTTGGTGGGGAGTTTTGTGAAAAATTGAAATTCGTGGTTGTTGAGATGTGATGGTTGGATTGGCCTCCAAATATGCACAAATGAATACCATGAAAGTCTTGGTGCACGAAAGTTTTGAGTTTGGTGGGTTTTGCACATGGCCAAGTTGGTCGGTGCACCACGGCATAACTAGATGGCTTGGTGGGGACTTTTGTGAAAAAATGAAATTCGTGGTTTTTAAGATGTGATGGTTGGAAAGGCCTCCAAATGTTCCCAAATGAATACTATGAAAGTCTTGGTGCACGAAAGTTTTGAGTTCGGTGGGTTTTGCACATGGCCAAGTTGGTCGGTGCACCACAACATAGCTAGATGGCTTGGTGGGGAGTTTTGTGAAAAATTGAAATTCGTGGTTTTTGAGATGTGATGGTTGGAAAGGCCTCCAAATGTCCCCAAATGAATACCATGTAAGTCTTGGTGCACGAAAGTTTTGAGTTTGGTGGGTTTTGCACATGGCCAAGTTGGTCGGTGCACCACGGCATAACAAGATGGCTTGGTCGGGACTTTTGTGAAAAAATGAAATTCGTGGTTTTTGAGATGTGATGGTTGGAAAGGCCTCCAAATGGCCCCAAATGAATACCATGAAAGTCTTGGTGCACGAAAGTTTTGAGTTCGGTGGGTTTTGCACATGGCCGAGTTTGGCGGTGCACCATGGCATAGCTAGATGGCTTGGTGGGAGTTTTATGAAAGAATGAAATTCGTGATTTTTGAGATGTGATGGTTGGAAAGGCCTCCAAATGGCCCCAAATGAAAACCATGAAAGTCTTGGTGCACGAAAGTTTTGAGTTCGGTGGGTTTTGCACATGGCCAAGTTGGTCGGTGCACTACGGCATAACTAGATGGCTTGGTGGGGACTTTTGTGAAAAAATTAAATTCGTGGTTGTTGACAAGTGATGGTTGGAAAAGCCTCCAAATGTCCCCAAATGAATATTATGAAAGTCTTGGTGCACGAAAGCTTTCAGTTCGTAGGGTTTTGCACTTGGCCAAGTTGGTCGGTGCACCACAACACAACTAGATGGCTTGGTGGGGAGTTTTGTGAAAAATTGAAATTCGTGGTTTTTGAGATGTGATGGTTGGATTGGCCTCCAAATATGCACAAATGAATACCATGAAAGTCTTGGTGCACGAAAGTTTTGAGTTTGGTGGGTTTTGCACATGGCCAAGTTGGTCGGTGCACCACGGCATAACTAGATGGCTTGGTAGGGACTTTTGTGAAAAAATGAAATACGTGGTTTTTAAGATGTGATGGTTGGAAAGGCCTCCAAATGTTCCCAAATGAATACTATGAAAGTCTTGGTGCACGAAAGTTTTGAGTTCGGTGGGTTTTGCACATGGCCAAGTTGGTCGGTGCACCACAACATAGCTAGATGGCTTGGTGGGGAGTTTTGTGAAAAATTGAAATTCGTGGTTTTTGAGATGTGATGGTTGGAAAGGCCTCCAAATGTCCCCAAATGAATACCATGTAAGTCTTGGTGCACGAAAGTTTTGAGTTTAGTGGGTTTTGCACATGGCCAAGTTGGTCGGTGCACCACGGCATAACAAGATGGCTTGGTCGGGACTTTTGTGAAAAAATGAAATTCGTGGTTTTTGAGATGTGATGGTTGGAAAGGCCTCCAAATGTCCTCAAATGAATAAAATGAAAGTCTTGGTGCATGAAAGTTTTGAGTTCGGTGGGTTTTGCACATGGCCGAGCTTGGCGGTGCACCATGGCATAGCTAGATGGCTTGGTGGGAGTTTTATGAAAAAATGAAATTCGTGATTTTTGGGATGTGATGGTTGGAAAGGCCTCCAAATGGCCCCAAATGAATACCATGAAAGTCTTGGTGCACGAAAGTTTTGAGTTCGGTGGGTTTTGCACATGGCTAAGTTGGTCGGTGCACCGCGGCATAGCTAGATGGCTTGGTGGGGAGTTTTGTGAAAAAATGAAATTCGTGGTTTTTGAGATGTGATGGTTGGAAAGGCCTGCAAATGTCCCCAAAGAATACCATGAAAGTCTTGGTGCACGAAAGTTTTGAGTTCGGTGGGTTTTGCACATGGCCAAGCTTGGCGGCGCACCATGGCATACCTAGATGGCTTGGTGGGGAGTTTTATGAAAAAATAAAATTCGTGATTTTTGAGATGTGAGGGTTGGAAAGGCCTACAAATGTCCCCAAATGAATACCATGAAAGTCTTGGTGCACGAAAGTTTTGAGTTCGGTGGGTTTTGCACATGGCCAAGCTTGGCGGTGCAGCACGGCATAGTTGGATGGCTTGGTGGGGAGTTTTGTGAAAAATTGAAATTCGTGGTTTTTGAGATGTGAGGGTTCGATTGGCCTCCCAATCCCCCAAATGAATACCTTGAAAGTCATGGTGCACAAAAGTTTTGAGTTCGTAGGGTTTTGCATATGGCCAAGTTGGTCGGTGCACCACAACATAGCTAGATGGCTTGGTGGGGAGTTTTGTGAAAAATTGAAATTCGTGGTTGTTGAGATGTGATGGTTGGATTGGCCTCCAAATATGCACAAATGAATACCATGAAAGTCTTGGTGCACGAAAGTTTTGAGTTTGGTGGGTTTTGCACATGGCCAAGTTGGTCGGTGCACCACGGCATAACTAGATGGCTTGGTGGGGACTTTTGTGAAAAAATGAAATTCGTGGTTTTTAAGATGTGATGGTTGGAAAGGCCTCCAAATGTTCCCAAATGAATACTATGAAAGGCTTGGTGCACGAAAGTTTTGAGTTCGGTGGGTTTTGCACATGGCCAAGTTGGTCGGTGCACCACAACATAGCTAGATGGCTTGGTGGGGAGTTTTGTGAAAAATTGAAATTCGTGGTTTTTGAGATGTGATGGTTGGAAAGGCCTCCAAATGTCCCCAAATGAATACCATGTAAGTCTTGGTGCACGAAAGTTTTGAGTTTGGTGGGTTTTGCACATGGCCAAGTTGGTCGGTGCACCACGGCATAACAAGATGGCTTGGTCGGGACTTTTGTGAAAAAATGAAATTCGTGGTTTTTGAGATGTGATGGTTGGAAAGGCCTCCAAATGGCCCCAAATGAATACCATGAAAGTCTTGGTGCACGAAAGTTTTGAGTTCGGTGGGTTTTGCACATGGCCAAGTTGGTCGGTGCACCGCGGCATACCTAGATGGCTTGGTGGGGAGTTTTGTGAAAAAATGAAATTCGTGGTTTTTGAGATGTGATGGTTGGAAAGGCCTGCAAATGTCCCCAAATGAATACAATGAAAGTCTTGGTGCACGAAAGTTTTGAGTTCGGTGGGTTTTGCACTTGGCCACATTGTTCGGTGCACCACGGCATAGCTAGATGGCTTGGTGGGGAGTTTTGTGAAAAAATGAAATTCGTGATTTTTGAGATGTGAGGTTTGGAAAGGCCTACAAATGTCCCCAAATGAAAACCATGAAAGTCTTGGTGCACGAAAGTTTTGAGTTCGGTGGGTTTTGCACATGGCCAAGCTTGGCGGTGCAGCACGGCATAGTTGGATGGCTTGGTGGGGAGTTTTGTGAAAAATTGAAATTCGTGGTTTTTGAGATGTGAGGGTTCGATTGGCCTCCCAATCCCCCAAATGAATACCTTGAAAGTCATGGTGCACAAAAGTTTTGAGTTCGTAGGGTTTTGCATATGGCCAAGTTGGTCGGTGCACCACAACATAGCTAGATGGCTTGGTGGGGAGTTTTGTGAAAAATTGAAATTCGTGGTTGTTGAGATGTGATGGTTGGATTGGCCTCCAAATATGCACAAATGAATACCATGAAAGTCTTGGTGCACGAAAGTTTTGAGTTTGGTGGGTTTTGCACATGGCCAAGTTGGTCGGTGCACCACGGCATAACTAGATGGCTTGGTGGGGACTTTTGTGAAAAAATGAAATTCGTGGTTTTTAAGATGTGATGGTTGGAAAGGCCTCCAAATGTTCCCAAATGAATACTATGAAAGGCTTGGTGCACGAAAGTTTTGAGTTCGGTGGGTTTTGCACATGGCCAAGTTGGTCGGTGCACCACAACATAGCTAGATGGCTTGGTGGGGAGTTTTGTGAAAAATTGAAATTCGTGGTTTTTGAGATGTGATGGTTGGAAAGGCCTCCAAATGTCCCCAAATGAATACCATGTAAGTCTTGGTGCACGAAAGTTTTGAGTTTGGTGGGTTTTGCACATGGCCAAGTTGGTCGGTGCACCACGGCATAACAAGATGGCTTGGTCGGGACTTTTGTGAAAAAATGAAATTCGTGGTTTTTGAGATGTGATGGTTGGAAAGGCCTCCAAATGGCCCCAAATGAATACCATGAAAGTCTTGGTGCACGAAAGTTTTGAGTTCGGTGGGTTTTGCACATGGCCAAGTTGGTCGGTGCACCGCGGCATACCTAGATGGCTTGGTGGGGAGTTTTGTGAAAAAATGAAATTCGTGGTTTTTGAGATGTGATGGTTGGAAAGGCCTGCAAATGTCCCCAAATGAATACAATGAAAGTCTTGGTGCACGAAAGTTTTGAGTTCGGTGGGTTTTGCACTTGGCCACATTGTTCGGTGCACCACGGCATAGCTAGATGGCTTGGTGGGGAGTTTTGTGAAAAAATGAAATTCGTGATTTTTGAGATGTGAGGTTTGGAAAGGCCTACAAATGTCCCCAAATGAAAACCATGAAAGTCTTGGTGCACGAAAGTTTTGAGTTCGGTGGGTTTTGCACATGGCCAAGCTTGGCGGCGCACCATGGCATAGCTAGATGGCTTGGTGGGGAGTTTTATGAAAAAATAAAATTCGTGATTTTTGAGATGTGATGGTTGGAAAGGCCTCCAAATGTCCTCAAATGAATAAAATGAAAGTCTTGGTGCACGAAAGTTTTGAGTTCGGTGGGTTTTGCACATGGCCGAGTTTGGCGGTGCACCATGGCATAGCTAGATAGCTTGGTGGGAGTTTTATGAAAGAATGAAATTCGTGATTTTTGAGATGTGATGGTTGGAAAGGCCTCCAAATGGCCCCAAATGAAAACCATGAAAGTCTTGGTGCACGAAAGTTTTGAGTTCGGTGGGTTTTGCACATGGCCAAGTTGGTCGGTGCACTACGGCATAACTAGATGGCTTGGTGGGGACTTTTGTGAAAAAATTAAATTCGTGGTTGTTGACAAGTGATGGTTGGAAAAGCCTCCAAATGTCCCCAAATGAATATTATGAAAGTCTTGGTGCACGAAAGCTTTCAGTTCGTAGGGTTTTGCACTTGGCCAAGTTGGTCGGTGCACCACAACACAACTAGATGGCTTGGTGGGGAGTTTTGTGAAAAATTGAAATTCGTGGTTTTTGAGATGTGATGGTTGGATTGGCCTCCAAATATGCACAAATGAATACCATGAAAGTCTTGGTGCACGAAAGTTTTGAGTTTGGTGGGTTTTGCACATGGCCAAGTTGGTCGGTGCACCACGGCATAACTAGATGGCTTGGTAGGGACTTTTGTGAAAAAATGAAATACGTGGTTTTTAAGATGTGATGGTTGGAAAGGCCTCCAAATGTTCCCAAATGAATACTATGAAAGTCTTGGTGCACGAAAGTTTTGAGTTCGGTGGGTTTTGCACATGGCCAAGTTGGTCGGTGCACCACAACATAGCTAGATGGCTTGGTGGGGAGTTTTGTGAAAAATTGAAATTCGTGGTTTTTGAGATGTGATGGTTGGAAAGGCCTCCAAATGTCCCCAAATGAATACCATGTAAGTCTTGGTGCACGAAAGTTTTGAGTTTGGTGGGTTTTGCACATGGCCAAGTTGGTCGGTGCACCACGGCATAACAAGATGGCTTGGTCGGGACTTTTGTGAAAAAATGAAATTCGTGGTTTTTGAGATGTGATGGTTGGAAAGGCCTCCAAATGTCCTCAAATGAATAAAATGAAAGTCTTGATGCATGAAAGTTTTGAGTTCGGTGGGTTTTGCACATGGCCGAGCTTGGCGGTGCACCATGGCATAGCTAGATGGCTTGGTGGGAGTTTTATGAAAAAATGAAATTCGTGATTTTTGAGATGTGATGGTTGGAAAGGCCTCCAAATGGCCCCAAATGAATACCATGAAAGTCTTGGTGCACGAAAGTTTTGAGTTCGGTGGGTTTTGCACATGGCCAAGTTGGTCGGTGCACCGCGGCATAGCTAGATGGCTTGGTGGGGAGTTTTGTGAAAAAATGAAATTCGTGGTTTTTGAGATGTGATGGTTGGAAAGGCCTGCAAATGTCCCCAAAGAATACCATGAAAGTCTTGGTGCACGAAAGTTTTGAGTTCGGTGGGTTTTGCACATGGCCAAGCGTGGCGGCGCACCATGGCATACCTAGATGGCTTGGTGGGGAGTTTTATGAAAAAATAAAATTCGTGATTTTTGAGATGTGAGGGTTGGAAAGGCCTACAAATGTCCCCAAATGAATACCATGAAAGTCTTGGTGCACGAAAGTTTTGAGTTCGGTGGGTTTTGCACATGGCCAAGCTTGGCGGTGCAGCACGGCATAGCTGGATGGCTTGGTGGGGAGTTTTGTGAAAAATTGAAATTCGTGGTTTTTGAGATGTGAGGGTTCGATTGGCCTCCAAATCCCCCAAATGAATACCTTGAAAGTCATGGTGCACAAAAGTTTTGAGTTCGTAGGGTTTTGCATATGGCCAAGTTGGTCGGTGCACCACAACATAGCTAGATGGCTTGGTGGGGAGTTTTGTGAAAAATTGAAATTCGTGGTTGTTGAGATGTGATGGTTGGATTGGCCTCCAAATGTGCCCAAATGAATACCATGAAAGTCTTGGTGCACGAAAGTTTTGAGTTCGGTGGGTTTTGCACATGGCCAAGCTTGGCGGTGCAGCACGGCATAGCTAGATAGCTTGGTGGGGAGTTTTGTGAAAAATTGAAATTCGTGGTTTTTGAGATGTGAGGGTTCGATTGGCCTCCAAATCCCCCAAATGAATACCTTGAAAGTCATGGTGCACAAAAGTTTTGAGTTCGGAGGGTTTTGCACATGGCCAAGTTGGTCGGTGCACCACGGCATAACTAGATGGCTTGGTGGGGACTTTTGTGAAAAAATGAAATTCGTGGTTTTTGAGATGTGATGGTTGGATTGTCCTCCAAATGTCCCCAAATGAATACCATGAAAGTCTTGGTGCACGAACGTTTTGAGTTCGGTGGGTTTTGCACATGGCCAAGTTGGTCGGTGCACTACGGCATAACTAGATGGCTTGGTGGGGACTTTTGTGAAAAAATTAAATTCGTGGTTGTTGACATGTGATGGTTGGAAAGGCCTCCAAATGTCCCCAAATGAATACTATGAAAGTCTTGGTGCACGAAAGCTTTCAGTTCGTAGGGTTTTGCACTTGGCCAAGTTGGTCGGTGCACCACAACACAGCTAGATGGCTTGGTGGGGAGTTTTGTGAAAAATTGAAATTCGTGGTTTTTGAGATGTGATGGTTGGATTGGCCTCCAAATATGCACAAATGAATACCATGAAAGTCTTGGTGCACAAAAGTTTTGAGTTTGGTGGGTTTTGCACATGGCCAAGTTGGTCGGTGCACCACGGCATAACTAGATGGCTTGGTGGGGACTTTTGTGAAAAAATGAAATTCGTGGTTTTTAAGATGTGATGGTTGGAAAGGCCTCCAAATGTTCCCAAATGAATACTATGAAAGTCTTGGTGCACGAAAGTTTTGAGTTCGGTGGGTTTTGCACATGGCCAAGTTGGTCGGTGCACCACAACATAGCTAGATGGCTTGGTGGGGAGTTTTGTGAAAAATTGAAATTCGTGGTTTTTGAGATGTGATGGTTGGAAAGGCCTCCAAATGTCCCTAAATGAATACCATGTAAGTCTTGGTGCACGAAAGTTTTGAGTTTGGTGGGTTTTGCACATGGCCAAGTTGGTCGGTGCACCACGGCATAACAAGATGGCTTGGTTGGGACTTTTGTGAAAAAATGAAATTCGTGGTTTTTGAGATGTGATGGTTGGAAAGGCCTCCAAATGTCCTCAAATGAATAAAATGAAAGTCTTGGTGCACGAAAGTTTTGAATTCGGTGGGTTTTGCACATGGCCGAGCTTGGCGGTGCACCATGGCATAGCTAGATGGCTTGGTGGGAGTTTTATGAAAAAATGAAATTCGTGATTTTTGAGATGTGATGGTTGGAAAGGCCTCCAAATGGCCCCAAATGAATACCATGAAAGTCTTGGTGCACGAAAGTTTTGAGTTCGGTGGGTTTTGCACATGGCCAAGTTGGTCGGTGCACCGCGGCATAGCTAGATGGCTTGGTGGGGAGTTTTGTGAAAAAATGAAATTCGTGGTTTTTGAGATGTGATGGTTGGAAAGGCCTGCAAATGTCCCAAAAGAATACCATGAAAGTCTTGGTGCACGAAAGTTTTGAGTTCGGTGGGTTTTGCACATGGCCAAGCTTGGCGGCGCACCATGGCATAGCTAGATGGCTTGGTGGGGAGTTTTATGAAAAAATAAAATTCGTGATTTTTGAGATGTGAGGGTTGGAAAGGCCTACAAATGTCCCCAAATGAATACCATGAAAGTCTTGGTGCACGGAAGTTTTGAGTTCGGTGGGTTTTGCACATGGCCAAGCTTGGCGGTGCAGCACGGCCTAGCTGGATGGCTTGGTGGGGAGTTTTGTGCAAAATTGAAATTCGTGGTTTTTGAGATGTGAGGGTTCGATTGGCCTCCCAATCCCCCAAATGAATACCTTGAAAGTCATGGTGCACAAAAGTTTTGAGTTCGTAGGGTTTTGCATATGGCCAAGTTGGTCGGTGCACCACAACATAGCTAGATGGCTTGGGGGGAGTTTTGTGAAAAATTGAAATTCGTGGTTTTTGAGATGTGATGGTTGGATTGGCCTCCAAATGTGCCCAAATGAATACCTTGAAAGTCTTGGTGCACGAAAGTTTTGAGTTCGGTGGGTTTTGCACATGGCCAAGCTTGGCGGTGCAGCACGGCATAGCTAGATAGCTTGGTGGGGAGTTTTGTGGAAAATTGAAATTCGTGGTTTTTGAGATGTGAGGGTTCGATTGGCCTCCAAATCCCCCAAATGAATACCTTGAAAGTCATGGTGCACAAAAGTTTTGAGTTCGGAGGGTTTTGCACATGGCCAAGTTGGTCGGTGCACCACGGCATAGCTAGATGGCTTGGTGGGGAGTTTTGTGCAAAATTGTAATTCGTGGTTTTTGAGATGTGATGGTTGGATTGCCCTCCAAATGTCCCCAAATGAATACCATGAAAGTCTTGGTGCACGAAAGTTTTGAGTTCGGTGGGTTTTGCACATGGCCAAGTTGGTCGGTGCACTACGGCATAACTAGATGGCTTGGTGGGTTCTTTTGTGAAAAAATTAAATTCGTGGTTGTTGACATGTGATGGTTGGAAAGGCCTCCAAATGTCCCCAAATGAATACTATGAAAGTCTTGGTGCACGAAAGCTTTCAGTTCGTAGGGTTTTGCACTTGGCCAAGTTGGTCGGTGCACCACAACACAGCTAGATGGCTTGGTGGGGAGTTTTGTGAAAAATTGAAATTCGTGGTTTTTGAGATGTGATGGTTGGATTGGCCTCCAAATATGCACAAATGAATACCATGAAAGTCTTGGTGCACGAAAGTTTTGAGTTTGGTGGGTTTTGCACATGGCCAAGTTGGTCGGTGCACCACGGCATAACTAGATGGCTTGGTGGGGACTTTTGTGAAAAAATGAAATTCGTGGTTTTTGAGATGTGATGGTTGGAAAGGCCTCCAAATGTCCCCAAATGAATACCATGAAAGTCTTGGTGCACGAAAGTTTTGAGTTTGATGGGTTTTGCACATGGCCAAGTTGGTCGGTGCACAACGGCATAACAAGATGGCTTGGTCGGGACTTTTGTGAAAAAATGAAATTCGTGGTTTTTGAGATGTGATGGTTGGGATGGCCTCCAAATGTCCCCAAATAAATACCATGAAAGTCTTGGTGCACGAAAGTTTTGAGTTTGGTGGGTTTTGCACATGGCCAAGTTGGTCGGTGCACAACGGCATAACAAGATGGCTTGGTGGGGACTTTGTGAAAAAATGAAATTCGTGGTTTTTAAGAGGTGATGGTTGGAAAGGCCTCCAAATGTTCCCAAATGAATACTATGAATGTCTTGGCGCACGAAAGTTTTGAGTTCGGTGGGTTTTGCACATGGCCAAGTTGGTCGGTGCACCACAACATAGCTAGATGGCTTGGTGGGGAGTTTTGTGAAAAATTGAAATTCGTGGTTTTTGAGATGTGATGGTTGGAAAGGCCTCCAAATGGCCCCAAATGAATACCATGAAAGTCTTGGTGCACGAAATTTTTGAGTTCGGTGGGTTTTGCACATGGCCAAGTTGGTCGGTGCACCGCGGCAGAGTTAGATGGCTTGGTGGGGAGTTTTGTGAAAAAATGAAATTCGTGGTTTTTGAGATGTGATGGTTGGAAAGGCCTCCAAATGTCCCCAAAGAATACCATGAAAGTCTTGGTGCACGAAATTTTTGAGTTCGGTGGGTTTTGCACATGGCGAAGTTGGTCGGTGCACCGCGGCATAGCTAGATGGCTTGGTAGGGCGTTTTGTGAAAAAATGAAATTCGTGGTTTTTGAGATGTGATGGTTGGAAAGGCCTCCAAATGTCCCCAAAGAATACCATGAAAGTCTTGGTGCACCAAAGTTTTGAGTTCGGTGGGTTTTGCACATGGCCAAGCTTGGCGGTGCACCATGCCATAGCTAGATGGCTTGGTGGGGAGTTTTATGAAAAAATGAAATTCGTGATTTTTGAGATGTGAGGGTTGGAAAGGCCTACAAATGTCCCCAAATGAATACCATGAAAGTCTTGGTGCACGAAAGTTTTGAGTTCGGTGGGTTTTGCACATGGCCAAGTTGGTCGGTGCACAACGGCAAAGCTAGATGGCTTGGTGGGGAGTTTTATGAAAAATTGAAATTCGTGGTTTTTGAGATGTGAGGGTTGGATTGGCCTCCAAATGCCCCCAAATGAATACCTCGAAAGTCATGGTGCATAAAAGTTTTGAGTTCGTAGGGTTTTGCATATGGCCAAGTTGGTCGGTGCACCACAACATAGCTAGATCGCTTGGTGGGGAGTTTTGTGAAAAAATGAAATTCGTGGTTTTTGAGATGTGATGGTTGGAAAGGCCTGCAAATGTCCCCAAAGAATACCATGAAAGTCTTGGTGCACAAAATTTTTTAGTTCGGTGGGTTTTGCACATGGCCAAGCTTGGCGGTGCACCATGGCATAGCTAGATGGCTTGGTGGGGACTTTTATGAAAAAATTAAATTCATGATTTTTGAGATGTGAGGGTTGGAAAGGCCTAAAAATGTCCCCAAATGAATACCATGAAAGTCTTGGTGCACGAAAGTTTTGAGTTCGGTGGGTTTTGCACATGGCCAAGCTTGGCGGTGCACCACGACGTAGCTGGATGGCTTGGTGGGGAGTTTTGTGAAAAATTGAAATTCGTGGTTTTTGAGATGTGAGGTTTCGATTGGCCTCCAAATATGCCCAAATGAATACCATGTAAGTCTTGGTGCACGAAAGTTTTGAGTTTGGTGGGTTTTGCACATGGCCAAGTTGGTCGGTGCACCACGGCATAACAAGATGGCTTGGTCGGGACTTTTGTGAAAAAATGAAATTCGTGGTTTTTGAGATGTGAGGGTTGGAAAGGCCTCCAAATGTCCCCAAAGAATACCATGAAAGTCTTAGTGCACCAAAGTTTTGAGTTTGGTGGGTTTTGCACATGGCCAAGCCTGGCGGTGCACCATGGCATAGCTAGATGGCTTGGTGGGGAGTTTTATGAAAAAATTAAATTCATGATTTTTGAGATGTGAGGGTTGGAAAGGCCTACAAATGTCCCCAAATGAATACCATGAAAGTCTTGGTGCACGAAAGTTTTGAGTTCGGTGGGTTTTGCACATGGCCAAGCTTGGTGGTGCACCACGGCATAGCTAGATGGCTTGGTGGGGAGTTTTATGAAAAAATGAAATTCGTGATTTTTGAGATGTGATGGTTGGAAAGGCCTCCAAATGGCCCCAAATGAATACCATGAAAGTCTTGGTGAACGAAAGTTTTGAATTCGGTGGGTTTTGCACATGGCCAAGTTGGTCGGTGCACCGGGGCATAGCTAGATGGCTTGGTAGGGAGTTTTCTGAAAAAATGAAATTCGTGGTTTTTGAGATGTGATGGTTGGAAAGGCCTCCAAATGTCCCCAAAGAATACCATGAAAGTCTTAGTGCACCAAAGTTTTGAGTTTGGTGGGTTTTGCACATGGCCAAGCCTGGCGGTGCACCATGGCATAACTAGATGGCTTGGTGGGGAGTTTTATGAAATAATGAAATTCGTGATTTTTGAGATGTAAGGGTTGGAAAGGCCTACAAATGTCCCCAAATGAATACCATGAAAGTCTTGGTGCACGAAAGTTTTGAGTTCGGTAGGTTTTGCACATGGCCAAGTTGGTCGGTGCACCACGGCATAGCTAGATAGCTTGGTGGGGAGTTTTGTGAAAAATTGAAATTCATGGTTTTTGAGATGTGAGGGTTGGATTGGCCTCCAAATGCCCCCAAATGAATACCTTGCAAGTCATGGTGCACAAAAGTTTTGAGTTCGTAGGGTTTTGCATATGGCCAAGTTGGTCGGTGCACCACAACATAGCTAGATGGCTTGGGGGGAGTTTTGTGAAAAATTGAAATTCGTGGTTTTTGAGATGTGATGGTTGGATTGGCCTCCAAATGTGCCCAAATGAATACCATGAAAGTCTTGGTGCACGAAAGTGTTGAGTTCGGTGGGTTTTGCACATGGCCAAGCTTGGCGGTGCAGCACGGCATAGCTAGATAGCTTGGTGGGGAGTTTTGTGAAAAATGGAAATTCGTGGTTTTTGAGATGTGAGGGTTCGATTGGCCTCCAAATCCTCCAAATGAATACCTTGAAAGTCATGGTGCACAAAAGTTTTGAGTTCGGAGGGTTTTGCACATGGCCAAGTTGGTCGGTGCACCGCGGCATAGCTAGATGGCTTGGTGGGGAGTTTTGTGAAAAATTGTAATTTGTGGTTTTTGAGATGTGATGGTTGGATTGCCCTCCAAATGTCCCCAAATGAATACCATGAAAGTCTTGGTGCACGAAAGTTTTGAGTTCGGTGGGTTTTGCACATGGCCAAGTTGGTCGGTGCACTACGGCATAACTAGATGGCTTGGTGGGGACTTTTGTGAAAAAATTAAATTCGTGGTTGTTGACATGTGATGGTTGGAAAGGCCTCCAAATGTCCCCAAATGAATACTATGAAAGTCTTGGTGCACGAAAGCTTTCAATTCGTAGGGTTTTGCACTTGGCCAAGTTGGTCGGTGCACCACAACACAGATAGATGGCTTGGTGGGGAGTTTTGTGAAAAATTGAAATTCGTGGTGTTTGAGATGTGATGGTTGGATTGGCCTCCAAATATGCCCAAATGAATACCATGAAAGTCTTGGTGCACTAAAGTTTTGAGTTTGGTGGGTTTTGCACATGGCCAAGTTGGTCGGTGCACCACGGCAAAACTAGATGGCTTGGTGGGGAGTTTTGTGAAAAATTGAAATTCGTGGTTTTTGAGATGTGATGGTTGGAAAGGCCTCCAAATGTCCCCAAATGAATACCATGAAAGTCTTGGTGCACGAAAGTTTTGAGTTTGGTGGGTTTTGCACATGGCCAAGTTGGTCGGTGCACCACGGCATAACAAGATGGCTTGGTCGGGACTTTTGTGAAAAAATTAAATTCGTGGTTGTTGACATGTGATGGTTGGAAAGGCCTCCAAATGTCCCCAAATGAATACTATGAAAGTCTTGGTGCACGAAAGCTTTCAATTCGTAGGGTTTTGCACTTGGCCAAGTTGGTCGGTGCACCACAACACAGATAGATGGCTTGGTGGGGAGTTTTGTGAAAAATTGAAATTCGTGGTGTTTGAGATGTGATGGTTGGATTGGCCTCCAAATATGCCCAAATGAATACCATGAAAGTCTTGGTGCACTAAAGTTTTGAGTTTGGTGGGTTTTGCACATGGCCAAGTTGGTCGGTGCACCACGGCAAAACTAGATGGCTTGGTGGGGAGTTTTGTGAAAAATTGAAATTCGTGGTTTTTGAGATGTGATGGTTGGAAAAGCCTCCAAATGTCCCCAAACGAATAAAATGAAAGTCTTGGTGCACGAAAGTTTTGAGTTCGGTGGGTTTTGCACATGGCCAAACTTGGCGGTGCAGCACGGCATAGCTGGATGGCTTGGTGGGGAGTTTTGTGAAAAATTTAAATTCATGGTTTTTGAGATGTGAGGGATCGATTGGCCTCCAAATCCCCCAAATGAATACCTTGAAAGTCATGGTGCACAAAAGTTTTGAGTTCGGAGGGTTTTGCAAATGGCCAAGTTGGTCGGTGCACCACGGCATAGCTAGATGGCTTGGCGGGGAGTTTTGTGAAAAATTGAAATTCGTGGTTTTTGAGATGTGATGGTTGGTTGCCCTCCAAATGTCCCCAAATGAATACCATGAAAGTCTTGGTGCACGAAAGTTTTGAGTTCGGTGGGTTTTGCACATGGCCAAGTTGCTCGGTGCACCACAACATAGCTAGATGGCTTGGTGGGGAGTTTTGTGAAAAATTGAAATTCGTGGTTTTTGAGATGTGATGGTTGGAAAGGCCTCCAAATGTCCCCAAATGAATACCATGAAAGTCTTGGTGCACGAAAGTTTTGAGTTTGGTGGGTTTTGCACATGGCCAAGTTGGTCGGTGCACCACGGCATAACAAGATGGCTTGGTCGGGACTTTTGTGAAAAAATGAAATTCGTGGTTTTTGAGATGTGATGGTTGGAAAGGCTTCCCAATGTCCCCAAATGAATAAAATGAAAGTCTTGGTGCACCAAAGTTTTGAGTTCGGTGGGTTTTGCACATGGCCAAGCTTGGCGGTGCACCACGGCATAGCTAGATGGCTTGGTGGGGAGTTTTATGAAAAAATGAAATTCGTGATTTTTGAGATGTGATGGTTGGAAAGGCCTCCAAATGGCCCCAAATGAATACCATGAAAGTCTTGGTGCACGAAAGTTTTGAGTTCGGTGGGTTTTGCACATGGCCAAGTTGGTCGGTGCACCGCGGCATAGCTAGATGGCTTGGTGGGGAGTTTTGTGAAAAAATGAAATTCGTGGTTTTTGAGATGTGATGGTTGGAAAGGCCTCCAAATGTCCCCAAAGAATACCATGAAAGTCTTAGTGCACCAAAGTTTTGAGTTCGGTGGGTTTTGCACATGGCCAAGCTTGGCGGTGCACCATGGCATAGCTAGATGGCTTGGTGGGGAGTTTTATGAAAAAATGAAATTCGTGATTTTTGAGATGTGAGGGTTGGAAAGGCCTACAAATGTCCCCAAATGAATACAATGAAAGTCTTGGTGCACGAAAGTTTTGAGTTCGGTGGGTTTTGCACATGGCCAAGTTGGTCGGTGCACCACGGCAAAGCTAGATGGCTTGGTGGGGAGTTTTTTGAAAAATTGAAATTCGTGGTTTTTGAGATGTGACGGTTGGATTGGCCTCCAAATGCCCCCAAATGAATACCTTGAAAGTCATGGTGCACAAAAGTTTTGAGTTCGGTGGGTTTTGCACATGGCCAAGTTGGTCGGTGCACCACGGCAAAGCTAGATGGCTTGGTGGAGAGTTTTGTGAAAAATTGAAATTCGTGGTTTTTGAGATGTGAGGGTTGGATTGGCCTCCAAATGCCCCCAAATGAATACCTTGAAAGTCATGGTGCACAAAAGTTTTGAGTTCGTAGGGTTTTGCATATGGCCAAGTTGGTCGGTACACCACAACATAGCTAGATGGCTTGGTGGGGAGTTTTGTGAAAAATTGAAATTCGTGGTTTTTGAGATGTGATGGTTGGATTGGCCTCCAAATGTGCCCAAATGAATGCCATGAAAGTCTTGGTGCACGAAAGTTTTGAGTTCGGTGGGTTTTGCACATGGCCAAGTTGGTCGGTGCACCACGGCATAACTAGATGACTTTTTTGAAAAAATGAAATTGGTGGTTGTTGACATGTGATGGTTGGAAAGGCCTCTAAATGTCCCCAAATGAATACTATGAAAGTCTTGGTGCACGAAAGTTTTGAGTTCGGTGGGTTTTGCACATGGCCAATCTTGGCGGTGCACCATGGCATAACTAGATGGCTTGGTGGGGAGTTTTATGAAAAAATGAAATTCGTGATTTTTGAGATGTGATGGCTGGAAAGGCCTCCAAATGGCCCCAAATGAATACCATGAAAGTCTTGGTGCATGAAAGTTTTGAGTCGGTGGGTTTTGCACATGGCCAAGCTTGGCGGTGCACCATGGCATAGCTAGATGGCTTGGTGGGGAGTTTTATGAAAAAATGAAATTCGTGATTTTTGAGATGTGATGGTTGGAAAGGCCTCCAAATGGCCCCAAATGAATACCATGAAAGTCTTGGTGCACGAAAGTTTTGAGTTCGGTGGGTTTTGCACATGGCCAAGTTGGTCGGTGCACCGCGGCAGAGCTAGATGGCTTGATGGGGAGTTTTGTGAAAAAATGAAATTCGTGGTTTTTGAGATATGATGGTTGGAAAGGCCTGTAAAAGTCCCCAAAGAATACCATGAAAGTCTTGGTGCACGAAAGTTTTGAGTTCGGTAGGTTTTGCACATGGCCATGCTTGGCGGTGCACCACGGCACAGCTAGATGGCTTGGTGGGGAGTTTTGTGAAAAAATGAAATTCGTGATTTTTCAGATGTGAGGGTTTGAAAGGCCTCCAAATGTCCCCAAATGAATACCATGAAAGTCTTGGTGCAAAAAAGTTTTGAGTTGGGTGGGTTTTGCACATGGCCAAGTTGGTTGGTGCACCATGGCATAACTAGATGGCTTGGCGGGGACTTTTGTGAAAAAATGAAATTCGTGGTTGTTGACATGTGATGGTTGGAAAGGCCTCCAAATGTCCCCGAATGAATACTATGAAAGTCTTGGTGCACGAAAGTTTTGAGTTCGAAGGGTTTTTCACTTGGCAAAGTTGGTCGGTGCACCACGGCATAGCTGGATGGCTTGGTGGGCAGTTTTGTGAAAAAATGAAATTCGTGGTTTTTGAGATGTGATAGTTGGAAAGGCCTACAAATGTCCCCAAATGAATACCATGAAAGTCTTGGTGCACGAAAGTTTTGAGTTCGGTGGGTTTTGCACATGGCCAAGCTTGGCTGTGCACCACGGCAAAGCTAGATGGCTTGGTGGGGAGTTTTATGAAAAAATGAAATTCGTGATTTTTGAGATGTGATGGTTGGAAAGGCCTCCAAATGTCCCCCAATGAATACCATGAAAGTCTTGGTTCACGAAAGTTTTCAATTCGGTGGGTTTTGCACATGGCCAAGGTGGGCGGTGCACCTCGGCATAGTTAGATGGCTTCGTGGGGAGTTTTGTGAAAAAATGAAATTCGTGATTTTTGAGATGTGAGGGTTTGAAAGGCCTACAAATATCCCCAAATGAATACCATGAAAGTCTTGGTGCACGAAAGGTATGAGTTCCGTGGGTTTTGCACATGGCCAAGCTTGGCGGTGCACCACGGCAAAGCTAGATGGCTTGGTAGGTAGTTTTATGAAAAAATGAAATTCGTGATTTTTGAGATGTGAGGGTTGGAAAGGCCTACAAATGTCCCCAAATGAATACCATGAAAGTCTTGGTGCACGGAAGTTTTGAGTTCGGTGGGTTTTGCACATGGCCAGGCTTAGCGGTGCAACACGGCATAGCTGGATGGCTTGGTGGGGAGTTTTGTGAAAGATTGAAATTCGTGGTTTTTGAGATGTGAGGGTTTGATTGGCCTCCAAATGCCCCCAAATGAATACCTTGAAAGTCATGGTGCATAAAAGTTTTGAGTTCGGAGGGTTTTGCACATGGCCAAGTTGGTCGGTGCACCACGGCATAGCTAGATGGCTTGGTGGGGAGTTTTGTGAAAAATTGAAATTCGTGGTTTTTGAGATATGATGGTTGGATTGCCCTCCAAATGTCCCCAAATGAATACCATGAAAGTCTTGGTGGACGAAAGTTTTGAGTTTGGTGGGTTTTGCACATGGCCAAGTGGGTCGGTGCACCACGGCATAACTAGATGGCTTGGTGGGGACTTTTGTGAAAAAATGAAATTCGTGGTTGTTGACATGTGATGGTTGGAAAAGCCTACAAATGTCCCCAAATGAATACCATGAAAGTCTTGGTGCACGAAAGTTTTGAGTTCGGTGGGTTTTGCACATGACCAAGGTTGGCGGTGCACCACGGCATAGCTAGTGGCTTAGTGGGGAGTTTTGTGAAAAAATGAAATTCGTGATTTTTGAGATGTGAGTGTTGGGAAGGCCTACAAACGTCCCCAAATGAATACCATCAATGTCTTGGTGCACGAAAGCTTTGAGTTCGGTGGGTTTTGCACATGGCCAAGCTTGGCGGGGCACCACGGCATAGCTAGATGGCTTGGTGTGGAGTTTTGTGAAAATTGAAATTCGTGATTTTTGAGATGTAAGGGTTGGAAAGGCCTACACGTGTCCCCAAATGAATACCATGAAAGTCTTGGTGCACGAAAGTTTTGAGTTCGGTGGGTTTTGCACATGGCCAAGGTTGGCGGTGCACCACGACATAGCTAGATGGCTTGGTGGGGAGTTTTGGGAAAAAATGAAAGTCGTGATTTTGAGATGTGAGGGTTGGAATGGCCTACAAGTGTCCCCAAATGAGTACCATGAAAGTCTTGGTGCACGAAAGTTTTGAGTTCGGTGGGTTTTGCACAGGGCCAAGTGGGTCGGTGCACCACGGCATAGCTAGATGGCTTGGTGGGGAGTTTTGTGAAAAATTGAAATTCGTGGTTTTTGAGATGTGAGGGTTGGATTGGCCTCCAAATGTGCCCAAATGAATGCCATGAAAGTCTTGGTGCACGAAAGTTTTGAGTTCAGTGGGTTTTGCACATGGCCAAGTTGGTCGGTGCACCACGGCATAACTAGATGACCTTTGTGAAAAAATGAAATTGGTGGTTGTTGACATGTGATGGTTGGAAAGGCCTCTATATGTCCCCAAATGAATACTATGAAAGTCTTGGTGCACGAAAGTTTTGAGTTCGGTGGGTTTTGCACATGGCCAATCTTGGCGGTGCAGCATGGCATAGCTAGATGGCTTGGTGGGGAGTTTTATCAAAAAATGAAATTCGTGATTTTTGAGATGTGATGGCTGGAAAGGCCTCCAAATGGCCCCAAATGAATACCATGAAAGTCTTGGTGCATGAAAGTTTTGAGTCGGTGGGTTTTGCACATGGCCAAGCTTGGCGGTGCACCATGGCATAGCTAGATGGCTTGGTGGGGAGTTTTATGAAAAAATGAAATTCGTGATTTTTGAGATGTGATGGTTGGAAAGGCCTCCAAATGGCCCCAAATGAATACCATGAAAGTCTTGGTGCACGAAAGTTTTGAGTTCGGTGGGTTTTGCACATGGCCAAGTTGGTCGGTGCACCGCGGCAGAGCTAGATGGCTTGATGGGGAGTTTTGTGAAAAAATGAAATTCGTGGTTTTTGAGATATGATGGTTGGAAAGGCCTGTAAAAGTCCCCAAAGAATACCATGAAAGTCTTGGTGCACGAAAGTTTTGAGTTCGGTAGGTTTTGCACATGGCCATGCTTGGCGGTGCACCACGGCACAGCTAGATGGCTTGGTGGGGAGTTTTGTGAAAAAATGAAATTCGTGATTTTTCAGATGTGAGGGTTTGAAAGGCCTCCAAATGTCCCCAAATGAATACCATGAAAGTCTTGGTGCACAAAAGTTTTGAGTTGGGTGGGTTTTGCACATGGCCAAGTTGGTCGGTGCACCATGGCATAACTAGATGGCTTGGTGGGGACTTTTGTGAAAAAATGAAATTCGTGGTTGTTGACAAGTGATGGTTGGAAAGGCCTCCAAATGTCCCCAAATGAATACTATGAAAGTCTTGGTGCACGAAAGTTTTGTGTTCGGAGGGTTTTACACTTGGCAAAGTTGGTCGGTGCACCACGGCATAGCTGGATGGCTTGGTGGGCAGTTTTGTGAAAAAATGAAATTCGTGGTTTTTAAGATGTGATAGTTGGAAAGGCCTACAAATGTCCCCAAATGAATTCCATGAAAGTCTTGGTGCACGAAAGTTTTGAGTTCGGTGGGTTTTGCACATGGCCAAGCTTGACGGTGCACCACGGCATAGCTAGATTGCTTGGTGGGGAGTTTTATGAAAAAATGAAATTCGTGATTTTTGAGATGTGATGGTTGGAAAGGCCTCCAAATTTCCCCAAATGAATACCATGAAAGTCTTGGTTCACGAAAGTTTTCAATTCGGTGGGTTTTGCACATGGCCAAGGTGGGCGGTGCACCACGGCATAGTTAGATGGCTTCGTGGGGAGTTTTGTGAAAAAATGAAATTCGTGATTTTTGAGATGTGAGGGTTTGAAAGGCCTACAAATATCCCCAAATGAATACCATGAAAGTCTTGGTGCACGAAAGGTTTGAGTTCCGTGGGTTTTGCACATGGCCAAGCTTGGCGGTGCACCACGGCAAAGCTAGATGGCTTGGTAGGTAGTTTTATGAAAAAATGAAATTCGTGATTTTTGAGATGTGAGGGTTGGAAAGGCCTACAAATGTCCCCAAATGAATACCATGAAAGTCTTGGTGCACGGAAGTTTTGAGTTCGGTGGGTTTTGCACATGGCCAAGCTTAGCGGTGCAACACGGCATAGCTGGATGGCTTGGTGGGGAGTTTTGTGAAAGATTGAAATTCGTGGTTTTTGAGATGTGAGGGTTTGATTGGCCTCCAAATGCCCCCAAATGAATACCTTGAAAGTCATGGTGCACAAAAGTTTTGAGTTCGGAGGGTTTTGCACATGGCCAAGTTGGTCGGTGCACCACGGCACAGCTAGATGGCTTAGTGGGGAGTTTTGTGAAAAATTGAAATTCGTGGTTTTTGAGATATGATGGTTGGATTGCCCTCCAAATGTCCCCAAATGAATACCATGAAAGTCTTGGTGGACGAAAGTTTTGAGTTTGGTGGGTTTTGCACATGGCCAAGTGGGTCGGTGCACCACGGCATAACTAGATAGCTTGGTGGGGACTTTTGTGAAAAAATGAAATTCGTGGTTGTTGACATGTGATGGTTGGAAAAGCCTACAAATGTCCCCAAATGAATACCATGAAAGTCTTGGTGCACGAAAGTTTTGAGTTCGGTGGGTTTTGCACATGACCAAGGTTGGCGGTGCACCACGGCATAGCTAGTGGCTTAGTGGGAAGTTTTGTGAAAAATTGAAATTCGTGATTTTTGAGATGTGAGGGTTGGAAAGGCCTACAAATGTCCCCAAATGAATACCATGAAAGTCTTGGTGCACAAAATTTTTGAGTTCGGTGGGTTTTGCACAGGAACAAGTTGGTCGGTGCACCACGACATAGCCAGATGGCTTGGTGGGGAGTTTTGTGAAAAATTGAAATTCGTGAGTTTTGAGATGTGAGGGTTGGAAAGGCCTACAAATGTCCCCAAATGAATACCATGAATGTCTTGGTGCACGAAAGTTTTGAGTTCGGTGGGTTTTGCACATGGCCATGTTTGGCGGTGCACCACGGCATAGCTGGATGGCCTGGTGGGTAGTTTTGTTAAAAATTGAAATTCGTGATTTTGGAGATGTGAGGGTTGGAAAGGCCTACAAATGTCCCCAAATGAATACCATGAATGTCTTGGTGCACGAAAGCTTTGAGTTCGGTGGGTTTTGCACATGGCCAAGCTTGGCGGGGCACCACGGCATAGCTAGATGGCTTGTGTGGAGTTTTGTGAAAATTGAAATTCGTGATTTTTGAGATGTGAGGGTTGGAAAGGCCTACAAATGTCCCCAAATGAATACCATGAAAGTCTTGGTGCACGAAAGTTTTGAGTTCGGTGGGTTTTGCACATGGCCAAACTTGGCGGTGCACCACGGCATAGCTAGATGGCTTGGTGGGGAGTTTTGTGAAAAAATGAAATTCGTGATTTTTGAGATGTGAGGGTTGGAAAGGCCTACAAATGTCCCCAAATGAATACCATGAAAGTCTTGGTGCACGAAAGTTTTGAGTTCGGTGGGTTTTGCACATGGCCAAACTTGGCGGTGCACCACGGCATAGCTAGATGGCTTGGTGGGGAGTTTTGTGAAAAAATGAAATTCGTGATTTTTGAGATGTGAGGGTTGGAAAGGCCTACAAATGTCCGCAAATGAATACCATGAAAGTCTTGGTGCACGAAAGTTTTGAGTTCGGTGGGTTTTACACATGGCCAAGCTTGGCGGTGCACCACGGCATAGCTAGATAGCTTGGTGAGGAGTTTTGTGAAAAAATGAAATTCTTGATTTTTGAGATGTGAGGGTTGGAAAGGCCTACAAATCTGCCCAAATGAATACCATTAATGTCTTGGTGCACGAAAGTTTTGAGTTCGGTGCGTTTTGCACATGGCCAAGGTTGGCGGTGCACCACGGCATAGCTAGATGGCCTGGTGGGGAGTTTTGTGAAAAATTGAAATTCGTGATTTTTGAGATGTGAGGGTGGGAAAGGCCTACAAATGTCCCCAAATGAATACCATGAAAGTCTTGGTGCACAAAATTTTTGAGTTCGGTGGGTTTTGCTCAGGGCCAAGTTGGTCGGTGCACCACGGCATAGCTAGATGGCTTGGTGGGGAGTTTTGTGAAAAATTGAAATTCGTGATTTTTGAGATGTGAGGGTGGGAAAGGCCTACAAATGTCCCCAAATGAATACCATGAAAGTCTTGGTGCACAAAATTTTTGAGTTCGGTGGGTTTTGCTCAGGGCCAAGTTGGTCGGTGCACCACGGCATAGCTAGATGGCTTGGTGGGGAGTTTTGTGAAAAATTGAAATTCGTGACTTTTGAGATGTGAGGGTTGGAAAGGCCTACAAATGTCCCCAAATGAATACCATGAAAGTCTTGGTTCACGAAAGTTTTCAGTTCGGTGGGTTTTGCACATGGCCAAGGTTGGCGGTGCACCACGAAATAACTAGATGGCCTTGTGGGGAGTTTAGTGAATAAATGAAATTCGTGATTTTTGAGATGTGAGAGTTGGAAAGGCCTACAAATGTCCCCAAATGAATACCATGAAAGTCTTGGTGCACGAAAGTTTTGAGTTCGGTGGGTTTTGCACATGGCCAAGTTTGGCGGTGCACCACGGCATAGCTGGATAGCTTGGTGAGGAGTTTTGTGAAAAAATGAAATTCGTGATTTTTGAGATGTGAGGGTTGGAAAGGCCTACAAATGTCCGCAAATGAATACCATGAAAGTCTTGGTGCACGAAAGTTTTGAGTTCGGTGGGTTTTACACATGGCCAAGCTTGGCGGTGCACCACGGCATAGCTAGATAGCTTGGTGAGGAGTTTTGTGAAAAAATGAAATTCTTGATTTTTGAGATGTGAGGGTTGGAAAGGCCTACAAATCTGCCCAAATGAATACTATTAATGTCTTGGTGCACGAAAGTTTTGAGTTCGGTGCGTTTTGCACATGGCCAAGGTTGGCGGTGCACCACGGCATAGCTAGATGGCCTGGTGGGGAGTTTTGTGAAAAATTGAAATTCGTGATTTTTGAGATGTGAGGGTGGGAAAGGCCTACAAATGTCCCCAAATGAATACCATGAAAGTCTTGGTGCACAAAATTTTTGAGTTCGGTGGGTTTTGCTCAGGGCCAAGTTGGTCGGTGCACCACGGCATAGCTAGATGGCTTGGTGGGGAGTTTTGTGAAAAATTGAAATTCGTGACTTTTGAGATGTGAGGGTTGGAAAGGCCTACAAATGTCCCCAAATGAATACCATGAAAGTCTTGGTTCACGAAAGTTTTCAGTTCGGTGGGTTTTGCACATGGCCAAGGTTGGCGGTGCACCACGAAATAACTAGATGGCCTTGTGGGGAGTTTAGTGAATAAATGAAATTCGTGATTTTTGAGATGTGACAGTTGGAAAGGCCTACAAATGTCCCCAAATGAATACCATGAAAGTCTTGGTGCACGAAAGTTTTGAGTTCGGTGGGTTTTGCACATGGCCAAGTTTTGCGGTGCACCACGGCATAGCTGGATAGCTTGGTGAGGAGTTTTGTGAAAAAATGAAATTCGTGATTTTTGAGATGTGAGGGTTGGAAAGGCCTACAAATGTCCCCAAATAAATACCATGAATGTCTTGGCGCACGAAAGTTTTGAGTTAGGTAGGTTTTGCACATGGCCAAGGTTGGCGGTGCACCACGGCATAGCTAGATAGCTTGGTGGGGAGTTTTGCGAAAAAATGAATTTCGTGATTTTTGAGATGTGAGGGTTGTAAAGGCCTACAAATGTCCCCAAATGAGTACCATGAACGTCTTGGTGCACGAAAGTTTTTAGTTCGGTGGCTTTTGCACATGGCCAAGGTTGGCGGTGCACCACGACATAGCTAGATGGCCTGGTGGGGAGTTTTGTGAAAAATTCAAATTCGTGATTTTTGAGATGTGAGGGTTGGAAAGGCCTACAAATGTCCCCAAATGAATACCATGAAAGTCTTGGTGCACGAAATTTGTGAGTTCGGTGGGTTTTGCACATGGCCAAGTTTGGCGGTGCACCACGGCATAGTTGGATAGCTTGGTGAGGAGTTTTGTGAAAAAATGAAATTCGTGATTTTTGAGATGTGAGGGTTGGAAAGGCCTACAAATGTCCCCAAATGAAAACCATGAATGTCTTGGCGCACGAAAGTTTTGAGTTCGGTAGGTTTTGCACATGGCCAAGGTTGGCGGTGCACCACGGCATAGCTAGATGGCTTGGTGGGGAGTTTTGCGAAAAAATGAAATTCGTGATTTTTCAGATGTGAGGGTTGTAAAGGCCTACAAATGTCCCCAAATGAATACCATGAAAGTCTTGGTTCACGAAAGTTTTCAGTTCGGTGGGTTTTGCACATGGCCAAGGTTGGCGGTGCACCACGGAATAACTAGATGGCCTTGTGGGGAGTTTAGTGAATAAATGAAATTCGTGAGTTTTGAGATGTGAGGGTTGGAAAGGCCTACAAATGTCCCCAAATGAATACCATGAAAGTCTTGGTGCACGAAATTTTTGAATTCGGTGGGTTTTGCAGAGGGCCAAGTTGGTCGGTACACCACGGCATAGCTAGATGGCTTGGTGGGGAGTTTTGTGAAAAATTGAAATTCGGGACTTTTGAGATGTGAGGGTTGGAAAGGCCTACAAATGTCCCCAAATGAATACCATGAAAGTCTTGTTTCACGAAAGTTTTCAGTTCGGTGGGTTTTGCACATGGCCAAGGTTGGCGTGCACCACAGCATAGCTAGATGGCTTGGTGGGGAGTTTTGTGAAAAAATGAATTTCGTGATTTTTGAGATGTGAGGGTTGTAAAGGCCTACAAATGTCCCCAAATGAGTACCATGAACGTCTTGGTGCACGAAAGTTTTTAGTTCGGTGGGTTTTGCACATGGCCAAGGTTGGCGGTGCACCACGACATAGCTAGATGGCCTGGTGGGGAGTTTTGTGAAAAATTCAAATTCGTGATTTTTGAGATGTGAGGGTTGGAAAGGCCTACAAATGTCCCCAAATGAATACCATGAAAGTCTTGGTGCACGAAATTTGTGAGTTCGGTGGGTTTTGCACATGGCCAAGTTTGGCGGTGCACCACGGCATAGCTGGATAGCTTGGTGAGGAGTTTTGTGAAAAAATGAAATTCGTGATTTTTGAGATGTGAGGGTTGGAAAGGCCTACAAATGTCCCCAAATGAATACCATGAATGTCTTGGTGCACGAAAGTTTTGAGTTCGGTGGGTTTTGCACATGGCCAAGTTTGGCGGTGCACCACGGCATAGCTGGATAGCTTGGTGAGGAGTTTTGTGAAAAAATGAAATTCGTGATTTTTGAGATGTGAGGGTTGGAAAGGCCTACAAATGTCCCCAAATGAATACCATGAAAGTCTTGTTTCACGAAAGTTTTCAGTTCGGTGGGTTTTGCACATGGCCAAGGTTGGCGTGCACCACGGCATAGCTAGATGGCTTGGTTGGGAGTTTTGTGAAAATATGAAATTCGTGATTTTTGAGATGTGAGGGTTGGAAAGGCCTACAAATATCCCCAAATGAATACCATGAAAGTCTTGGTGCACGAAAGGTTTGAGTTCGGTGGGTTTTGCACATGGCCAAGCTTGGCGGTGCACAACGGCATAGCTAGCTGGCTTGGTAGGGAGTTTTGTGAAAAAATGAAATTCGTGATTTTTGAGATGTGAGGGTTGGAAAGGCCTACAAATGTCCCCAAATGAGTACCATGAAAGTCTTGGTGCTTGAAAGTTTTGAGTTTGGTGGGTTTTGCGCATGGCCAAGTTTGGCGGTGCACCACGGCATAGCTGGATAGCTTGGTGAGGAGTTTTGTGAAAAAATGAAATTCGTGATTTTTGAGATGTGAGGGTTGGAAAGGCCTACAAATGTCCCCAAATGAATACCATGAAAGTCTTGTTTCACGAAAGTTTTCAGTTCGGTGGGTTTTGCACATGGCCAAGGTTGGCGTGCACCACGGCATAGCTAGATGGCTTGGTGGGGAGTTTTGTGAAAATATGAAATTCGTGATTTTTGAGATGTGAGGGTTGGAAAGGCCTACAAATATCCCCAAACGAATACCATGAAAGTCTTGGTGCACGAAAGGTTTGAGTTCGGTGGGTTTTGCACATGGCCAAGCTTGGCGGTGCACAACGGCATAGCTAGATGGCTTGGTAGGGAGTTTTGTGAAAAAATGAAATTCGTGATTTTTGAGATGTGAGGGTTGGAAAGGCCTACAAATGTCCCCAAATGAGTACCATGAAAGTCTTGGTGCTTGAAAGTTTTGAGTTCGGTGGGTTTTGCACATGGCCAAGGTTAGCGGTGCACCACTGCATAGCTAGATGGCTTGGTGGGGAGTTTTGTGAAAAAATGAAATTCGTGATTTTTGAGATGTGAGGGTTGGAAAGGCCTACAAATATCCCGAAATGAATACCATGAAAGTCTTGGTGCACGAAAGGTTTGAGTTCGGTGGGTTTTGCACATGGCCAAGCTTGGCGGTGCACCACGGCATAGCTAGATGGCTTGGTAGGGAGTTTTGTGAAAAAATGAAATTCGCCATTTTTGAGATGTGAGGGTTGGAAAGGCCTACAAATGTCCCCAAATGAATACCATGAAAGTGTTGGTGCACGAAAGTTTTGAGTTCGGTGGGTTTTGCACATGGCCAAGGTTGGCGGTGAACCACGGCATAGCTAGATGGCTTGGTTGGGAGTTTTGTGAAAAATTGAAATTCGTGAATTTTGTGATGTGAGGGTTGGAAAGGCCTACAAATGTCCCCAAATGAATACCATGAAAGTCTTGGTGAACGAAAGTTTTGAGTTCGGTGGGTTATGCACATGGCCAAGTTTGGCGGTGCACCACGGCATAGCTGGATAGCTTGGTGAGGAGTTTTGTGAAAAAATGAAATTCGTGATTTTTGAGATGTGAGGGTTGGAAAGTCCTACAAATGTCCCCAAATGAATACCATGAATGTCTTGGCGCACGAAAGTTTTGAGTTCGGTAGGTTTTGCACATGGCCAAGGTTGGCGGTGCACCACGGCATAGCTAGATGGCTTGGTTGGGAGTTTTGTGAAAAATTGAAATTCGTGATGTTTGTGATGTGAGGGTTGGAAAGGCCTACAAATGTCCCCAAATGAATACCATGAAAGTCTTGGTGCACAAAATTTTTGAGTTCGGTGGGTTTTGCACAGGGCCAAGTTGGTCGGTGCACCACGACATAGCTAGATGGCTTGGTGGGGAGTTTTGTGAAAAATTGAAATTCGTGACTTTTGAGATGTGAGGGTTGGAAAGGTCTACAAATGTCCCCAAATGAATACCATGAAAGTCTTGGTTCACGAAAGTTTTCAGTTCGGTGGGTTTTGCACATGGCCAAGCTTGGCGGTGCACCACGGAATAACTAGATGGCCTTGTGGGGAGTTTAGTGAATAAATGAAATTCGTGATTTTTGAGATGTGAGGGTTGGAAAGGCCTACAAATGTCCCCAAATGAATACCATGAAAGTCTTGGTGCACGAAAGTTTTGAGTTCGGTGGGTTTTGCACATGGCCAAGTTTGGCGGTGCACCACGACATAGTTGGATAGCTTGGTGAGGAGTTTTATGAAAAAATGAAATTCGTGATTTTTGAGATGTGAGGGTTAGAAAGGCCTACAAATGTCCCCAAATGAATACCATGAAAGTCTTGTTTCACGAAAGTTTTCAGTTCGGTGGGTTTTGCACATGGCCAACGTTGGCGTGCACCACGGCATAGCTAGATGGCTTGGTAGGGAGTTTTGTGAAAAAATGAAATTCGCCATTTTTGAGATGTGAGGGTTGGAAAGGCCTACAAATGTCGCCAAATGAATACCATGAAAGTCTTGGTGCACAAAAGTTTTGAGTTCGGTGGGTTTTGCACATGGCCAAGTTTGGCGGTGCACCACGACATAGTTGGATAGCTTGGTGAGGAGTTTTGTGAAAAAATGAAATTCGTGATTTTTGAGATGTGAGGGTTGGAAAGGCCTACAAATGTCGCCAAATGATTACCATGAAAGTGTTGGTGCACAAAAGTTTTGAGTTCGGTGGGTTTTGCACATGGCCAAGGTTGGCGGTGCACCACGGCATAGCTAGATGGCTTGGTTGGGAGTTTTGTGAAAAATTGAAATTCGTGACTTTTGTGATGTGAAGGTTGGAAAGGCCTACAAATGTCCCCAAATGAATACCATGAAAGTCTTGGTGCACGAAAGTTTTGAGTTCGGTTTGTTTTGCACATGGCCAAGTTTGGCGGTGCACCACGGCATAGCTGGATAGCTTGGTGAGGAGTTTTGTGAAAAAATGAAATTCGTGATTTTTGAGATGTGAGGGTTGGAAAGGCCTACAAATGTCCCCAAATGAATACCATGAAAGTCTTGTTTCACGAAAGTTTTCAGTTCGGTGGGTTTTGCACATGGCCAAGGTTGGCGTGCACCACGGCATAGCTAGATGGCTTGGTGGGGAGTTTTGTGAAAATATGAAATTCGTGATTTTTGAGATGTGAGGGTTGGAAAGGCCTACAAATATCCCCAAATGAATACCATGAAAGTCTTGGTGCACGAAAGGTTTGAGTTCGGTGGGTTTTGCACATGGCCAAGCTTGGCGGTGCACAACGGCATAGCTAGATGGCTTGGTAGGGAGTTTTGTGAAAAAATGAAATTCGTGATTTTTGAGATATGAGGGTTGGAAAGGCCTACAAATGTCCCCAAATGAGTACCATGAAAGTCTTGGTGCTTGAAAGTTTTGAGTTCGGTGGGTTTTGCGCATGGCCAAGGTTAGCGGTGCACCACTGCATAGCTAGATGGCTTGGTGGGGAGTTTTGTGAAAAAATGAAATTCGTGATTTTTGAGATGTGAGGGTTGGAAAGGCCTACAAATATCCCGAAATGAATACCATGAAAGTCTTGGTGCACGAAAGGTTTGAGTTCGGTAGGTTTTGCACATGGCCAAGCTTGGCGGTGCACCACGGCATAGCTAGATGGCTTGGTAGGGAGTTTTGTGAAAAAATGAAATTCGCCATTTTTGAGATGTGAGGGTTGGAAAGGCCTACAAATGTCCCCAAATGAATACCATGAAAGTGTTGGTGCACGAAAGTTATGAGTTTGGTGGGTTTTGCACATGGCCAAGGTTGGCGGTGAACCACGGCATAGCTAGATGGCTTGGTTGGGAGTTTTGTGAAAAATTGAAATTCGTGACTTTTGTGATGTGAGGGTTGGAAAGGCCTACAAATGTCCCCAAATGAATACCATGAAAGTCTTGGTGCACGAAAGTTTTGAGTTCGGTGGGTTTTGCACATGGCCAAGTTTGGCGGTGCACCACGGCATAGCTGGATAGCTTGGTGAGGAGTTTTGTGAAAAAATGAAATTCGTGATTTTTGAGATGTGAGGGTTGGAAAGGCCTACAAATGTCCCCAAATGAATACCATGAAAGTCTTGTTTCACGAAAGTTTTCAGTTCGGTGGGTTTTGCACATGGCCAAGGTTGGCGTGCACCACGGCATAGCTAGATGGCTTGGTGGGGAGTTTTGTGAAAATATGAAATTCGTGATTTTTGAGATGTGAGGGTTGGAAAGGCATACAAATATCCCCAAATGAATACCATGAAAGTCTTGGTGCACGAAAGGTTTGAGTTCGGTGGGTTTTGCACATGGCCAAGCTTGGCGGTGCACAACGGCATAGCTAGATGGCTTGATAGGGAGTTTTGTGAAAAAATGAAATTCGTGATTTTTGGGATGTGAGGGTTGGAAAGGCCTACAAATGTCCCCAAATGAGTACCATGAAAGTCTTGGTGCTTGAAAGTTTTGAGTTCGGTGGGTTTTGCGCATGGCCAAGGTTGGCGGTGCACCACGGCATAGCTAGATGGCTTGGTGGGGAGTTTTGTGAAAAAATGAAATTCGTGATTTTTGAGATGTGAGGGTTGGAAAGGCCTACAAATATCCCGAAATGAATACCATGAAAGTGTTGGTGCACGAAAGGTTTGAGTTCAGTTGGTTTTGCTCATGGCCAAGCTTGGCGGTGCACCACGGCATAGCTAGATGGCTCGGTAGGGAGTTTTGTGAAAAAATGAAATTCGCCTTTTTTGAGATGTGAGGGTTGGAAAGGCCTACAAATGTCCCCAAATGAATACCATGAAAGTGTTGGTGCTCGAAAGTTTTGAGTTCGGTGGGTTTTGCACATGGCCAAGGTTGGCGGTGCACCACGGCATAGCTAGATGGCTTGGTTGGGTGTTTTGTGAAAAAATGAAATTCGCCATTTTTGAGATGTGAGGGTTGGAAAGGCCTACAAATGTCCCCAAATGAATACCATGAAAGTGTTGGTGCACGAAATTTTTGAGTTCGGTGGGTTTTGCACATGGCCAAGGTTGGCGGTGAACCACGGCATAGCTAGATGGCTTGGTTGGGAGTTTTGTGAAAAATTGAAATTCGTGACTTTTGTGATGTGAGGGTTGGAAAGGCCTACAAATGTCCCCAAATGAATACCATGAAAGTCTTGGTGCACGAAAGTTTTGAGTTCGGTTTGTTTTGCACATGGCCAAGTTTGGCGGTGCACCACGGCATAGCTGGATAGCTTGGTGAGGAGTTTTGTGAAAAAATGAAATTCGTGATTTTTGAGATGTGAGGGTTGGAAAGGCCTACAAATGTCCCCAAATGAATACCATGAAAGTCTTGTTTCACGAAAGTTTTCAGTTCGGTGGGTTTTGCACATGGCCAAGGTTGGCGTGCACCACGGCATAGCTAGATGGCTTGGTGGGGAGTTTTGTGAAAATATGAAATTCGTGATTTTTGAGATGTGAGGGTTGGAAAGGCCTACAAATATCCCCAAATGAATACCATGAAAGTCTTGGTGCACGAAAGGTTTGAGTTCGGTGGGTTTTGCACATGGCCAAGCTTGGCGGTGCACAACGGCATAGCTAGATGGCTTGGTAGGGAGTTTTGTGAAAAAATGAAATTCGTGATTTTTGAGATGTGAGGGTTGGAAAGGCCTACAAATGTCCCCAAATGAGTACCATGAAAGTCTTGGTGCTTGAAAGTTTTGAGTTCGGTGGGTTTTGCGCATGGCCAAGGTTAGCGGTGCACCACTGCATAGCTAGATGGCTTGGTGGGGAGTTTTGTGAAAAAATGAAATTCGTGATTTTTGAGATGTGAGGGTTGGAAAGGCCTACAAATATCCCGAAATGAATACCATGAAAGTCTTGGTGCACGAAAGGTTTGAGTTCGGTAGGTTTTGCACATGGCCAAGCTTGGCGGTGCACCACGGCATAGCTAGATGGCTTGGTAGGGAGTTTTGTGAAAAAATGAAATTCGCCATTTTTGAGATGTGAGGGTTGGAAAGGCCTACAAATGTCCCCAAATGAATACCATGAAAGTGTTGGTGCACGAAAGTTTTGAGTTCGGTGGGTTTTGCACATGGCCAAGGTTGGCGGTGAACCACGACATAGCTAGATGGCTTGGTTGGGAGTTTTGTGAAAAATTGAAATTCGTGACTTTTGTGATGTGAGGGTTGGAAAGGCCTACAAATGTCCCCAAATGAATACCATGAAAGTCTTGGTGCACGAAAGTTTTGAGTTCGGTGGGTTTTGCACATGGCCAAGTTTGGCGGTGCACAACGGCATAGCTGGATAGCTTGGTGAGGAGTTTTGTGAAAAAATGAAATTCGTGATTTTTGAGATGTGAGGGTTGGAAAGGCCTACAAATGTCCCCAAATGAATACCATGAAAGTCTTGTTTCACGAAAGTTTTCAGTTCGGTGGGTTTTGCACATGGCCAAGGTTGGCGTGCACCACGGCATAGCTAGATGGCTTGGTGGGGAGTTTTGTGAAAATATGAAATTCGTGATTTTTGAGATGTGAGGGTTGGAAAGGCCTACAAATATCCCCAAATGAATACCATGAAAGTCTTGGTGCACGAAAGGTTTGAGTTCGGTGGGTTTTGCACATGGCCAAGCATGGCGGTGCACAACAGCATAGCTAGATGGCTTGGTAGGGAGTTTTGTGAAAAAATGAAATTCGTGATTTTTGAGATGTGAGGGTTGGAAAGGCCTACAAATGTCCCCAAATGAGTACCATGAAAGTCTTGGGGCTTGAAAGTTTTGAGTTCGGTGGGTTTTGCGCATGGCCAAGGTTAGCGGTGCACCACTGCATAGCTAGATGGCTTGGTGCGGAGTTTTGTGAAAAAATGAAATTCGTGATTTTTGAGATGTGAGGGTTGGAAAGGCCTACAAATATCCCGAAATGAATACCATGAAAGTCTTGGTGCACGAAAGGTTTGAGTTCGGTGGGTTTTGCACATGGCCAAGCTTGGCGGTGCACCACGGCATAGCTAGATGGCTTGGTAGGGAGTTTTGTGAAAAAATGAAATTCGCCATTTTTGAGATGTGAGGGTTGGAAAGGCCTACAAATGTCCCCAAATGAATACCATGAAAGTGTTGGTGCACGAAAGTTTTGAGTTCGGTGGGTTTTGCACATGGCCAAGGTTGGCGGTGAACCACGGCATAGATAGATGGCTTGGTTGGGATTTTTGTGAAAAATTGAAATTCGTGACTTTTGTGATGTGAGGGTTGGAAAGGCCTACAAATGTCCCCAAATGAATACCATGAAAGTCTTGGTGCACGAAAGTTTTGAGTTCGGTGGGTTTTGCACATGGCCAAGTTTGGCGGTGCACCACGGCATAGCTGGATAGCTTGGTGAGGAGTTTTGTGAAAAAATGAAATTCGTGATTTTTGAGATGTGAGGGTTGGAAAGGCCTACAAATGTCCCCAAATGAATACCATGAAAGTCTTGTTTCACGAAAGTTTTCAGTTCGGTGGGTTTTGCACATGGCCAAGGTTGGCGTGCACCACGGCATAGCTAGATGGCTTGGTTGGGAGTTTTGTGAAAAATTGAAATTCGTGACTTTTGTGATGTGAGGGTTGGAAAGGCCTACAAATGTCCCCAAATGAATACCATGAAAGTGTTGGTGCACGAAAGGTTTGAGTTTGGTTGGTTTTGCACATGGCCAAGCTTGGCGGTGCACCACGGCATAGCTAGATGGCTTGGTAGGGAGTTTTGTGAAAAAATGAAATTCGACTTTTTTGAGATGTGAGGGTTGGAAAGGCCTACAAATGTCCCCAAATGAATACCATGAAAGTGTTGGTGCACGAAAGTTTTGAGTTCGGTGGGTTTTGCACATGGCCAAGGTTGGCGGTGCACCACGGCATAGCTAGATGGCTTGGTTGGGAGTTTTGTGAAAAATTGAAATTCGTGACTTTTGTGATGTGAGGGTTGGAAAGGCCTACAAATGTCCCCAAATGAATACCATGAAAGTCTTGGTGCACGAAAGTTTTGAGTTCGGTGGGTTTTGCACATGGCCAAGGTTGGCGGTGCACCACGGCATAGCTAGATGGCTTGGTTGGGAGTTTTGTGAAAACTTGAAATTCGTGACTTTTGTGATGTGAAGGTTGGAAAGGCCTACAAATGTCCCCAAATGAATACCATGAAAGTCTTGGTGCACGAAAGTTTTGAGTTCGGTGGGTTTTGCACATGGCCAAGTTTGGCGGTGCACCACGGCATAGCTGGATAGCTTGGTGAGGAGTTTTGTGAAAAAATGAAATTCGTGATTTTTGAGATGTGAGGGTTGGAAAGGCCTAGAAATGTCCCCAAATGAATACCATGAAAGTCTTGTTTCACGAAAGTTTTCAGTTCGGTGGGTTTTGCGCATGGCCAAGGTTGGCGTGCACCACGACATAGCTAGATGGCTTGGTGGGGAGTTTTGTGAAAATATGAAATTCGTGATTTTTGAGATGTGAGGGTTGGAAAGGCCTACAAATATCCCCAAATGAATACCATGAAAGTCTTGGTGCACGAAAGGTTTGAGTTCGGTGGGTTTTGCACATGGCCAAGCTTGGCGGTGCACAACAGCATAGCTAGATGGCTTGGTAGGGAGTTTTGTGAAAAAATGAAATTCGTGATTTTTGAGATGTGAGGGTTGGAAAGGCCTACAAATGTCCCCAAATGAGTACCATGAAAGTCTTAGTGCTTGAAAGTTTTGAGTTCGGTGGGTTTTGCGCATGGCCAAGGTTAGCGGTGCACCACTGCATAGCTAGATGGCTTGGTGGGGAGTTTTGTGAAAAAATGAAATTCGTGATTTTTGAGATGTGAGGGTTGGAAAGGCCTACAAATATCCCGAAATGAATACCATGAAAGTCTTGGTGCACGAAAGGTTTGAGTTCGGTGGGTTTTGCACATGGCCAAGCTTGGCGGTGCACCACGGCATAGCTAGATGGCTTGGTAGGGAGTTTTGTGAAAAAATGAAATTCGCCATTTTTGAGATGTGAGGGTTGGAAAGGCCTACAAATGTCCCCAAATGAATACCATGAAAGTGTTGGTGCACGAAAGTTTTGAGTTCGGTGGGTTTTGCACATGGCCAAGGTTGGCGGTGAACCACGGCATAGCTAGATGGCTTGGTTGGGAGTTTTGTGAAAAATTGAAATTCGTGACTTTTGTGATGTGAGGGTTGGAAAGGCCTACAAATGTCCCCAAATGAATACCATGAAAGTCTTGGTGCACGAAAGGTTTGAGTTCGGTTGGTTTTGCACATGGCCAAGCTTGGCGGTGCACCACGGCATAGCTAGATGGCTTGGTAGGGAGTTTTGTGAAAAAATGAAATTCGCCTTTTTTGAGATGTGAGGGTTGGAAAGGCCTACAAATGTCCCCAAATGAATACCATGAAAGTGTTGGTGCACGAAAGTTTTGAGTTCGGTGGGTTTTGCACATGGCCAAGGTTGGCGGTGCACCACGGCATAGCTAGATGGCTTGGTTGGGAGTTTTGTGAAAAATTGAAATTCGTGACTTTTGTGATGTGAAGGTTGGAAAGGCCTACAAATGTCCCCAAATGAATACCATGAAAGTCTTGGTGCACGAAAGTTTTGAGTTCGGTGGGTTTTGCACATGGCCAAGTTTGGCGGTGCACCACGGCAAAGCTAGATGGCTTGGTAGGGAGTTTTGTGAAAAAATGAAATTCGCCATTTTTCAGATGTGAGGGTTGGAAAGGCCTACAAATGTCCCCAAATGAATACCATGAAAGTGTTGGTGCACGAAAGTTTTGAGTTCGGTGGGTTTTGCACATGGCCAAGGTTGGCGGTGCACCACGGCATAGCTAGATGGCTTGGTTGGGAGTTTTGTGAAAAATTGAAATTCGTGACTTTTGTGATGTGAAGGTTGGAAAGGCATAAAAATGTCCCCAAATGAATACCATGAAAGTCTTGGTGCACAAAAGTTTTGAGTTCGGTGGGTTTTGCACATGGCCAAGTTTGGCGGTGCACCACGGCAAAGCTAGATGGCTTGGTAGGGAGTTTTGTGAAAAAATGAAATTCGCCATTTTTGAGATGTGAGGGTTGGAAAGGCCTACAAATGTCCCCAAATGAATACCATGAAAGTGTTGGTGCACGAAAGTTTTGAGTTCGGTGGGTTTTGCACATGGCCAAGGTTGGCGGTGCACCACGGCATAGCTAGATGGCTTGGTTGGGAGTTTTGTGAAAAATTGAAATTCGTGACTTTTGTGATGTGAGGGTTGGAAAGGCCTACAAATGTCCCCAAATGAATACCATGAAAGTCTTGGTGCACGAAAGTTTTGAGTTCGGTGGGTTTTGCACATGGCCAAGGTTGGCGGTGCACCACGGCATAGCTAGATGGCTTGGTTGGGAGTTTTGTGAAAAATTGAAATTCGTGACTTTTGTGATGTGAATGTTGGAAAGGCATAAAAATGTCCCCAAATGAATACCATGAAAGTCTTGGTGCACGAAAGTTTTGAGTTCGGTGGGTTTTGCACATGGCCAAGTTTGGCGGTGCACCACGGCATAGCTGGATAGCTTGGTGAGGAGTTTTGTGAAAAAATGAAATTCGTGATTTTTGAGATGTGAGGGTTGGAAAGGCCTAGAAATGTCCCCAAATGAATACCATGAAAGTCTTGTTTCACGAAAGTTTTCAGTTCGGTGGGTTTTGCGCATGGCCAAGGTTGGCGTGCACCACGGCATAGCTAGATGGCTTGGTGGGGAGTTTTGTGAAAATATGAAATTCGTGATTTTTGAGATGTGAGGGTTGGAAAGGCCTACAAATATCCCCAAATGAATACCATGAAAGTCTTGGTGCACGAAAGGTTTGAGTTCGGTGGGTTTTGCACATGGCCAAGCTTGGCGGTGCACAACAGCATAGCTAGATGGCTTGGTAAGGAGTTTTGTGAAAAAATGAAATTCGTGATTTTTGAGATGTGAGGGTTGGAAAGGCCTACAAATGTCCCCAAATGAGTACCATGAAAGTCTTAGTGCTTGAAAGTTTTGAGTTCGGTGGGTTTTGCGCATGGCCAAGGTTAGCGGTGCACCACTGCATAGCTAGATGGCTTGGTGGGGAGTTTTGTGAAAAAATGAAATTCGTGATTTTTGAGATGTGAGGGTTGGAAAGGCCTACAAATATCCCGAAATGAATACCATGAAAGTCTTGGTGCACGAAAGGTTTGAGTTCGGTGGGTTTTGCACATGGCCAAGCTTGGCGGTGCACCACGGCATAGCTAGATGGCTTGGTAGGGAGTTTTGTGAAAAAATGAAATTCGCCATTTTTGAGATGTGAGGGTTGGAAAGGCCTACAAATGTCCCCAAATGAATACCATGAAAGTGTTGGTGCACGAAAGTTTTGAGTTCGGTGGGTTTTGCACATGGCCAAGGTTGGCGGTGAACCACGGCATAGCTAGATGGCTTGGTTGGGAGTTTTGTGAAAAATTGAAATTCGTGACTTTTGTGATGTGAGGGTTGGAAAGGCCTACAAATGTCCCCAAATGAATACCATGAAAGTCTTGGTGCACGAAAGTTTTGAGTTCGGTGGGTTTTGCACATGGCCAAGTTTGGCGGTGCACCACGGCATAGCTGGATAGCTTGGTGAGGAGTTTTGTGAAAAAATGAAATTCGTGATTTTTGAGATGTGAGGGTTGGAAAGGCCTACAAATGTCCCCAAATGAATACCATGAAAGTCTTGTTTCACGAAAGTTTTCAGTTCGGTGGGTTTTGCACATGGCCAAGGTTGGCGTGCACCACGGCATAGCTAGATGGCTTGGTGGGGAGTTTTTTGAAAATATGAAATTCGTGATTTTTGAGATGTGAGGGTTGGAAAGGCATACAAATATCCCCAAATGAATACCATGAAAGTCTTGGTGCACGAAAGGTTTGAGTTTGGTGGGTTTTGCACATGGCCAAGCTTGGCGGTGCACAACGGCATAGCTAGATGGCTTGGTAGGGAGTTTTGTGAAAAAATGAAATTCGTGATTTTTGAGATGTGAGGGTTGGAAAGGCCTACAAATGTCCCCAAATGAGTACCATGAAAGTCTTGGTGCTTGAAAGTTTTGAGTTCGGTGGGTTTTGCGCATGGCCAAGGTTGGCGTTGCACCACGGCATAGCTAGATGGCTTGGTGGGGAGTTTTGTGAAAAAATGAAATTCGTGATTTTTGAGATGTGAGGGTTGGAAAGGCCTACAAATATCCCGAAATGAATACCATGAAAGTGTTGGTGCACGAAAGGTTTGAGTTCGGTTGGTTTTGCACATGGCCAAGCTTGGCGGTGCACCACGGCATAGCTAGATGGCTTGGTAGGGAGTTTTGTGAAAAAATGAAATTCGCCTTTTTTGAGATGTGAGGGTTGGAAAGGCCTACAAATGTCCCCAAATGAATACCATGAAAGTGTTGGTGCACGAAAGTTTTCAGTTTGGTGGGTTTTGCACATGGCCAAGGTTGGCGGTGCACCACGGCATAGCTGGATGGCTTGGTGGGGAGTTTTGTGACAAAATGAAATTCGTGATTTTTGAGATGTGAGGGTTGGAAAGGCCTACAAATGTCCCCAAATGAATACCATCAATGTCTTGGCGCACGAAAGTTTTGAGTTCGGTAGGTTTTGCACATTGCCAAGGTTGGCGGTGCACCACGGCATAGCTAAATGGCTTGGTGGGGAGTTTTGTGAAAAATTGAAATTCGTGACTTTTGAGATGTGAGGGTTGGAAAGGCCTACAAATATCCCGAAATGAATACCATGAAAGTGTTGGTGCACGAAAGGTTTGAGTTCGGTTGGTTTTGCACATGGCCAAGCTTGGCGGTGCACCACGGCATAGCTAGATGGCTTGGTAGGGAGTTTTGTGAAAAAATGAAATTCGCCTTTTTTGAGATGTGAGGGTTGGAAAGGCCTACAAATGTCCCCAAATGAATACCATGAAAGTGTTGGTGCACGAAAGTTTTGAGTTCGATGGGTTTTGCACATGGCCAAGGTTGGCGGTGCACCACGGCATAGCTAGATGGCTTGGTTGGGAGTTTTGTGAAAAATTGAAATTCGTGACTTTTGTGATGTGAGGGTTGGAAAGGCCTACAAATGTCCCCAAATGAATACCATGAAAGTCTTGGTGCACGAAAGTTTTGAGTTCGGTGGGTTTTGCACATGGCCAAGGTCGGCGGTGCACCACGGCATAGCTAGATGGCCTGGTGGGGAGTTTTGTGAAAAATTGAAATTCATGATTTTTGAGATGTGAGGGTTGGAAAGGCCTACAAATGTCCCCAAATGAATACCATGAAAGTCTTGGTGCTCGAAAGTTTTGAGTTCGGAGGGTTTTGCGCATGGCCAAGGTTAGCGGTGCACCACGGCATAGCTAGATGGCTTGGTAGGGAGTTTTGTGAAAAAATGAAATTCGTCATTTTTGAGATGTGAGGGTTGGAAGGGCTTACAAATGTCCCCAAATGAATACCATGAAAGTGTTGGTGCACGAAAGTTTTGAGTTCGGTGGGTTTTGCACATGCCCAAGGTTGGCGATGCACCACGGCATTGCTAGATGGCTTGGTGGGGAGTTTTGTGAAAAATTGAAATTCGTGATTTTTGAGATGTGAGGGTTGGAAAGGCCTACAAATGTCCCCAAATGAATACCATGAAAGTCTTGGTGCACGAAAGTTTTGAGTTCGGTGGGTTTTGCACATGGCCAAGGTTGGCGGTGCACCACGGCATAGCTAGATGGCTTGGTTGGGAGTTTTGTGAAAAATTGAAATTCGTGACTTTTGTGATGTGAAGGTTGGAAAGGCATAAAAATGTCCCCAAATGAATACCATGAAAGTCTTGGTGCACGAAAGTTTTGAGTTCGGTGGGTTTTGCACATGGCCAAGTTTGGCGGTGCACCACGGCAAAGCTAGATGGCTTGGTAGGGAGTTTTGTGAAAAAATGAAATTCGCCATTTTTGAGATGTGAGGGTTGGAAAGGCCTACAAATGTCCCCAAATGAATACCATGAAAGTGTTGGTGCACGAAAGTTTTGAGTTTGGTGGGTTTTGCACATGGCCAAGGTTGGCGGTGCACCACGGCATAGCTGGATGGCTTGGTGGGGAGTTTTGTGAAAAAATGAAATTCGTGATTTTTGAGATGTGAGGGTTGGAAAGGCCTACAAATGTCCCCAAATGAATACCATGAATGTCTTGGCGCACGAAAGTTTTGAGTTCGGTAGGTTTTGCACATTGCCAAGGTTGGCGGTGCACCACGGCATAGCTAAATGGCTTGGTGGGGAGTTTTGTGAAAAATTGAAATTCGTGACTTTTGAGATGTGAGGGTTGGAAAGGCCTACAAATGTCCCCAAATGAATACCATGAAAGTCTTGGTGCACAAAATTTTTGAGTTCGGTGGGTTTTCCACAGGGCCAAGTTGGTCGGTGCACCACGGCATAGCTAGATGGCTTGGTGGGGAGTTTTGTGAAAAATTGAAATTCGTGACTTTTGAGATGTGAGGGTTGGAATGGCCTACAAATGTCCCCAAATGAATACCATGAAAGTCTTGGTTCACGAAAGTTTTCAGTTCGGTGGGTTTTGCACATGGCCAAGGTTGGCGGTGCACCACGGAATAACTAGATGGCCTTGTGGGGAGTTTAGTGAATAAATGAAATTCGTGATTTTTGAGATGTGAGGGTTGGAAAGGCCTACAAATGTCCCCAAATGAATACCATGAAAGTCTTGGTGCACGAAAGTTTTGAGTTCCGTGGGTTTTGCACATGGCCAAGTTTGGCGGTGCACCACGGCATAGCTGGATAGCTTGGTGAGGAGTTTTGTGAAAAAATGAAATTCGTGATTTTTGATATGTGAGGGTTGGAAAGGCCTACAAATGTCCCCAAATGAATACCATGAATGTCTTGGCGCACGAAAGTTTTGAGTTCGGTAGGTTTTGCACATGGCCAAAGTTGGCGGTGCACCACAGCATAGCTAGATGGCTTGGTGGGGAGTTTTGCGAAAAATTGAAATTCGTGATTTTTGAGATGTGAGGGTTGTAAAGGCCTACAAATGTCCCCAAATGAATACCATGAAAGTCTTGGTTCACGAAAGTTTTCAGTTCGGTGGGTTTTGCACATGGCCAAGGTTGGCGGTGCACCACGACAAAGCTAGATGGCTTGGTGGGGAGTTTTGTGAAAAAATGAAATTCGTGATTTTTGAGATGTGAGGGTTGGAAAGGCCTACAAATGTCCCCAAATGAATACCATGAAAGTGTTGGTGCACGAAAGCTTTGAGTTCGGTGGGTTTTGCACATGGCCCCGGTTGGCGGTGCACCACGGCATAGCTAGATAGCTTGGTGAGGAGTTTTGTGAAAAAATGAAATTCGTGATTTTTGAGATGTGAGGGTTGGAAAGGCCTACAAATGTCCCCAAATGAATACCATGAATGTCTTGGTGCACGAAAGTTTTGAGTTCGGTGGGTTTTGCACAGGGCCAAGTGGGTCGGTGCACCACGGCATAGCTAGATGGCTTGGTAGTGAGTTTTGTGAAAAATTGAAATTCGTGATTTTTGAGATGTGAGGGTTGGAAAGGCCTACAAATGTCCCCAAATGAATACCATGAATGTCTTGGGGCACGAAAGTTTTGAGTTCGGTGGGTTTTGCACATGGCCAAGGTTGGCGGTGCACCACGGCATAGCTAGATGGCCTGGTGGGGAGTTTTGTGAAAAATTGAAATTCATGATTTTTGAGATGTGAGGGTTGGAAAGGCCTACAAATGTCCCCAAATGAATACCATGAAAGTCTTGGTGCTCGAAAGTTTTGAGTTCGGAGGGTTTTGCGCATGGCCAAGGTTAGCGGTGCACCACGGCATAGCTAGATGGCTTGGTAGGGAGTTTTGTGAAAAAATGAAATTCGTCATTTTTGAGATGTGAGGGTTGGAAGGGCTTACAAATGTCCCCAAATGAATACCATGAAAGTGTTGGTGCACGAAAGTTTTGAGTTCGGTGGGTTTTGCACATGCCCACGGTTGGCGATGCACCACGGCATTGCTAGATGGCTTGGTGGGGAGTTTTGTGAAAAATTGAAATTCGTGATTTTTGAGATGTGAGGGTTGGAAAGGCCTACAAATGTCCCCAAATGAGTACCATGAACATCTTGGTGCACGAAAGTTTTGAGTTCGGTGGGTTTTTCACGGGGCCAAGTGGGTCGGTGCACCACGGCAGAGCTAGATGGCTTGGTGGGGAGTTTTATGAAAAAATGAAATTCGTGATTTTTGAGATGTGGGGGTTGAATTGGCCTCCAAATGCCCCCGAATGAATACCATGAAAGTGTTGGTGCACAAACGTTTTAAGTTCGGTGGGTTTTGCACATGGCCAAGGTTGGCGGTGCACCACGGCATAGCTAGATGGCTTGGTGGGGAGTTTTGTGAAAAAATTAAATTCGTGATTTTTGAGATGTGAGGGTTGGAAAGGGCTCCAAATGCCCCCAAATGAATACCATGAAAGTCTTGGTGCACGAAAGTTTTGAGTTCGGTGGGTTTTGCACATGGCCAAGGTTGGCGGTGCACCACGGCATAGCTAGATGGCTTGGTGGGGAGTTTTGTGAAAAAATGAAATTCGTGATTTTTGAGATGTGAGGGTTGGAAAGGCCTCCAAATGCCCCCAAATGGATACCATGAAAGTCTTGGTGCACGAAAGTTTTGAGTTCGGTGGGTTTTGCACATGGCCAAGGTTGGCGGTGCACCACGGCATAGCTAGATGGCTTGGTGGGGAGTTTTGTGAAAAAATGAAATTCATGATTTTTAAGATGTGAGCGTTGGAAAGGCCTACAAGGGTCCATTAATGAGTACGATGAATGTCTTGGTGCACGAAAGTTTTGAGTTCGGTGGGTTTTGCACAGGGCCAAGTGGGTCGGTGCACCACGACATAGCTAGATGGCTTGGTGGGGAGTTTTGTGAAAAATTGAAATTCGTGATTTTTGAGATGCGAGGGTTGGAAAGGCGTACAAGTGTCCCCAAATGAGTACCATGAAATTCTTGGTGCACGAAAGTTTTGAGTTCGGTGGGTTTTGCATAGGGCCAAGTGGATCGGTGCACCACGGCATAGCTTGGTAGCTTGGTGGGGAGTTTTGTGAAAAATTGAAATTCGTAATTTTTGAGATGTGAGGGTTGGAAAGGCCTACAAATGTCGCCAAATGAATACCATGATAGTCTTGGTGCACGAAAGCTTTGAGTTCGGTGGGTTTTGCACATGGCCAAGCTTGGCGGTGCACCATGGCATAGCTAGATGGCTTGGTGGGGAGTTTTGTGTAAAAATGAAATTCGTGATTTTTGAGATGTGAGGGTTGGAAAGGCCAACAAATGTCCCCAAATGAATACCATGAATGTCTTGGTGCACGAAAGTTTTGAGTTCGGTGGGTTTTGCACATGACCAATGTTGGCGGTGCACCACGGCATAGCTAGATGGCCTGGTGGGGAGTTTTGTGAAAAATTGAAATTCGTGATTTTTGAGATGTGAGGGTTGGAAAGGCCTACAAATGTCCCCAAATGAATACCATGAAAGTCTTGGTGCACGAAAGTTTTGAGTTCGGTGGGTTTTGCATATGGCCAAGGTGAGCCGTGCACCACGGCATAGCTAGATGGCTTGGTGGGGAGTTTTGGAAAAAAAATAAAAGTCGTGATTTTTGAGATGTGAGGGTTGGAAAGGCGTACAAGTGTCCCCAAATGAGTACCATGAAATTCTTGGTGCACGAAAGTTTTGAGTTCGGTGGGTTTTGCATAGGGCCAAGTGGATCGGTGCACCACGGCATAGCTTGGTGGCTTGGTGGGGAGTTTTGTGAAAAATTGAAATTCGTGATTTTTGAGATGTGAGGGTTGGAAATGCCTACATATGTCCCCAAATGAATACCATGTAAGTCTTGGTGCACGAAAGTTTTGAGTTCGGCGGGTTTTGCACATGGCCAAGGTTGGCGGTGCACCACGGCATAGCTAGATGGCTTGGTGGGAGTTTTGTGAAAAATTGAAATTCGTGGTTTTTGAGATGTGAGGGTTGGAAGGGCCTACAAATGTCCCCAAATGTATACCATGAAAGTCTTGGTGCACGAAAGGTTTGAGTTCGGTGGGTTTTGCACATGGCCAAGCTTGGCGGTGCACCACGGCAGAGCTAGATGGCTTGGTGGGGAGTTTTATGAAAAAATGAAATTCGTGATTTTTGAGATGTGGGGGTTGAATTGGCCTCCAAATGCCCCCGAATGAATACCATGAAAGTGTTGGTGCACAAACGTTTTAAGTTCGGTGGGTTTTGCACATGGCCAAGGTTGGCGGTGCACCACGGCATAGCTAGATGGCTTGGTGGGGAGTTTTGTGAAAAAATGAAATTCGTGATTTTTGAGATGTGAGGGTTGGAAAGGCCTCCAAATGCCCCCAAATGGATACCATGAAAGTCTTGGTGCACGAAAGTTTTGAGTTCGGTGGGTTTTCCACATGGCCAAGGTTGGCGGTGCACCACGGCATAGCTAGATGGCTTGGTGGGGTGTTTTGTGAAAAAATGAAATTCGTGATTTTTAAGATGTGAACGTTGGAAAGGCCTACAAGGGTCCATTAATGAGTACCATGAATGTCTTGGTGCACGAAAGTTTTGAGTTCGGTGGGTTTTGCACAGGGCCAAGTGGGTCGGTGCACCACGACATAGCTAGATGGCTTGGTGGGGAGTTTTGTGAAAAATTGAAATTCGTGATTTTTGAGATGTGAGGGTTGGAAAGTCCTAGAAGTGTCCCCAAATGAATACCATGAAAGTCTTGGTGCACGAAAGTTTTGAGTTCGGTGGGTTTTGCACATGGCCAAGGTTGGCGGTGCACCACGACATAGCCAGATGGCTTGGTGGGGAGTTTTGCGAAAAAATGAAAGTCGTGATTTTTGAGATGTGAGGGTTGGAAAGGCCTACAAATATCCCGAAATGAATACCATGAAAGTCTTGGTGCACAAAAGGTTTGATTTCGGTGGGTTTTGCACATGGCCAAGCTTGGCGGTGCACCACGGCACAGCTAGATGGCTTGGTAGGGAGTTTTGTGAAAAAATGAAATTCGTCATTTTTGAGATGTGAGGGTTGGAAAGGCCGACAAATGTCCCCAAATGAATACCATGAAAGTGTTGGTGCACGAAAGTTTTGAGTTCGGTGGGTTTTGCACATGCCCAAGGTTGGCGGTGCACCACGGCATTGCTAGATGGCTTGGTGGGGAGTTTTGTGAAAAATTGAAATTCGTGATTTTTGAGATGTGAGGGTTGGAAAGGCCTACAAATGTCCCCAAATGAGTACCATGAACGTCTTGGTGCACGAAAGTTTTGAGTTCGGTGGGTTTTGCACAGGGCCAAGTGGGTCGGTGCACCACGACATAGCTAGATGGCTTCGTAGGGAGTTTTGTGAAAAATTGAAATTCGTGATGTTTGAGATGTGGGGGTTGGAAAGGCCTACAAATGTCCCCAAATGAATACCATGAATGTCTTGGTGCACGAAATTTTTAAGTTCGGTGGGTTTTGCACATGGCCAAGGTTGGCGGTGCACCACGGCATAGCTAGATGGCTTGGCGGGGAGTTTTGTGAAAAAATGAAATTCGTGATTTTTGAGATGTGAGGGTTGGAAAGGCCTACAAATGTCCCCAAATGAATACCATGAATGTCTTGGTGCACGAAAGTTTTGAGTTCGGTGGGTTTTGCACATGGCCAAGCTTGGCGGTGGACCACGACATAGCTAGATAGCTTGGTGAGGAGTTTTGTGAAAAAATGAAATTCGTGATTTTTGAGATGTGAGGGTTGGAAAGGCCAACAAATGTCCCCAAATGAATACCATGAATGTCTTGGTGCACGAAAGTTTTGAGTTCGGTGGGTTTTGCACATGACCAATGTTGGCGGTGCACCACGGCATAGCTAGATGGCCTGGTGGGGAGTTTTGTGAAAAATTGAAATTCGTGATTTTTGAGATGTGAGGGTTGGAAAGGCCTACAAATGTCCCCAAATGAATACCATGAAAGTCTTGGTGCACGAAAGTTTTTAGTTCGGTGGGTTTTGCACATGGCCAAGGTTAGACGTGCACCACGACATAGCTAGATGGCTTGGTGGGGAGTTTTGGAAAAAAAATAAAAGTCGTGATTTTTGAGATGTGAGGGTTGGAAAGGCGTACAAGTGTCCCCAAATGAGTACCATGAAATTCTTGGTGCACGAAAGTTTTGAGTTTGGTGGGTTTTGCACATGGCCAAGCTTGGCGGTGCACCACGGCATAGCTAGATGGCTTGGTGGGAGTTTTGTGAAAAATTGAAATTCGTGGTTTTTGAGATGTGAGGGTTGGAAGGGCCTAAAAATGTCCCCAAATGTATACCATGAAAGTCTTGGTGCACGAATGGTTTGAGTTCGGTGGGTTTTGCACATGGCCAAGCTTGGCGGTGCACCACGGCAGAGCTAGATGGTTTGGTGGGGAGTTTTATGAAAAAATGAAATTGGTGATTTTTGAGATGTGAGGGTTGAATTGGCCTCCAAATGCCCCCGAATGAATTCCATTAAAAGTGTTGGTGCACAAAAGTTTTAAGTTCGGTGGGTTTTGCACATGGCCAAGGTTGGCATTGCACCACGGCATAGCTAGATAGCTTTATGGGGAGTTTTGTGAAAAAATGAAATTCGTGATTTTTGAGATGTGAGGGTTGGAAAGGCCTGCAAATGTCCCCAAATGAATACCATGAATGTCTTGGTGCACGAAAGCTTTGAGTTCGGTGGGTTTTGCACATGGCCAACTTGGTCGGTGCACCACGGCATATCTAGATGCCTAAGTGGGGAGTTTTGTGAATAAATGAAATTCGTGATTTTTGAGATGTGAGGGTTGGAAAGGCCTACAAATGTCCACAAATGAATACCATGAAAGTCTTGGTGCACGAAGTTTTTAGTTCGGTGGGTTTTGCACATGGCCAAGGTTGGCAGTGCACCACGGCATAACTAGATGGCTTGGTGGGGAGTTTTGTGAAAAATTGAAATTCGTGGTTTTTGAGGTGTGAGGGTTGGAAAGACCGACAAATGTCCCCAAATGTATACCATGAAAGTCTTGGTGCACGAAAGGTTTGAGTTCGGTGGGTTTTGCACATGGCCAAGCTTGGCGGTGCACCACGGCAGAGCTAGATGGCTTGGTGGGGAGTTTTATGAAAAAATGAAATTTGTGATTTTTGAGATGTGGGGGTTGAATTGGCCACCAAATGCCCCCGAATGAATACCATGAAAGTGTTGGTGCACAAACGTTTTAAGTTCGGTGGGTTTTGCACATGGCCAAGGTTGGCGGTGCACCACGGCATAGCTAGATGGCTTGGTGGGGAGTTTTGTGAAAAAATGAAATTCGTGATTTTTGAGATGTGAGGGTTGGAAAGGGCTCCAAATGCCCCCAAATGAATACCATGAGAGTCTTGGTGCACGAAAGTTTTGAGTTCGGTGGGTTTTGCACATGGCCAAGGATGGCGGTGCACCACGGCATAGCTAGATGGCTTGGTGGGAGTTTTGTGAAAAATTGAAATTCGTGGTTTTTAAGATGTGAACGTTGGAAAGGCCTACAAGGGTCCATTAATGAGTACCATGAATGTCTTGGTGCACGAAAGTTTTGAGTTCGGTGGGTTTTGCACAGGGCCAAGTGGGTCGGTGCACCACGACATAGCTAGATGGCTTGGTGGGGAGTTTTGTGAAAAATTGAAATTCGTGATTTTTGAGATGTGAGGGTTGGAAAGTCCTACAAGTGTCCCCAAATGAATACCATGAAAGTCTTGGTGCACGAAAGTTTTGAGTTCGGTGGGTTTTGCACATGGCCAAGGTTGGCGGTGCACCACGACATAGCCAGATGGCTTGGTGGGGAGTTTTGCGAAAAAATGAAAGTCGTGATTTTTGAGATGTGAGGGTTGGAAAGGCCTACAAATATCCCGAAATGAATACCATGAAAGTCTTGGTGCACAAAAGGTTTGATTTCGGTGGGTTTTGCACATGGCCAAGCTTGGCGGTGCACCACGGCACAGCTAGATGGCTTGGTAGGGAGTTTTGTGAAAAAATGAAATTCGTCATTTTTGAGATGTGAGGGTTGGAAAGGCCGACAAATGTCCCCAAATGAATACCATGAAAGTGTTGGTGCACGAAAGTTTTGAGTTCGGTGGGTTTTGCACATGCCCAAGGTTGGCGGTGCACCACGGCATTGCTAGATGGCTTGGTGGGGAGTTTTGTGAAAAATTGAAATTCGTGATTTTTGAGATGTGAGGGTTGGAAAGGCCTACAAATGTCCCCAAATGAGTACCATGAACGTCTTGGTGCACGAAAGTTTTGAGTTCGGTGGGTTTTGCACAGGGCCAAGTGGGTCGGTGCACCACGACATAGCTAGATGGCTTCGTAGGGAGTTTTGTGAAAAATTGAAATTCGTGATGTTTGAGATGTGGGGGTTGGAAAGGCCTACAAATGTCCCCAAATGAATACCATGAATGTCATGGTGCACGAAATTTTTATGTTCGGTGGGTTTTGCACATGGCCAAGGTTGGCGGTGCACCACGGCATAGCTAGATGGCTTGGCGGGGAGTTTTGTGAAAAAATGAAATTCGTGATTTTTGAGATGTGAGGGTTGGAAAGGCCTACAAATGTCCCCAAATGAATACCATGAATGTCTTGGTGCACGAAAGTTTTGAGTTCGGTGGGTTTTGCACATGGCCAAGCTTGGCGGTGCACCACGACATAGCTAGATAGCTTGGTGAGGAGTTTTGTGAAAAAATGAAATTCGTGATTTTTGAGATGTGAGGGTTGGAAAGGCCAACAAATGTCCCCAAATGAATACCATGAATGTCTTGGTGCACGAAAGTTTTGAGTTCGGTGGGTTTTGCACATGACCAATGTTGGCGGTGCACCACGGCATAGCTAGATGGCCTGGTGGGGAGTTTTGTGAAAAATTGAAATTCGTGATTTTTGAGATGTGAGGGTTGGAAAGGCCTACAAATGTCCCCAAATGAATACCATGAAAGTCTTGGTGCACGAAAGTTTTTAGTTCGGTGGGTTTTGCACATGGCCAAGGTTAGACGTGCACCACGACATAGCTAGATGGCTTGGTGGGGAGTTTTGGAAAAAAAATAAAAGTCGTGATTTTTGAGATGTGAGGGTTGGAAAGGCGTACAAGTGTCCCCAAATGAGTACCATGAAATTCTTGGTGCACGAAAGTTTTGAGTTTGGTGGGTTTTGCACATGGCCAAGCTTGGCGGTGCACCACGGCATAGCTAGATGGCTTGGTGGGAGTTTTGTGAAAAATTGAAATTCGTGGTTTTTGAGATGTGAGGGTTGGAAGGGCCTAAAAATGTCCCCAAATGTATACCATGAAAGTCTTGGTGCACGAATGGTTTGAGTTCGGTGGGTTTTGCACATGGCCAAGCTTGGCGGTGCACCACGGCAGAGCTAGATGGTTTGGTGGGGAGTTTTATGAAAAAATGAAATTGGTGATTTTTGAGATGTGAGGGTTGAATTGGCCTCCAAATGCCCCCGAATGAATTCCATTAAAAGTGTTGGTGCACAAAAGTTTTAAGTTCGGTGGGTTTTGCACATGGCCAAGGTTGGCATTGCACCACAGCATAGCTAGATAGCTTTATGGGGAGTTTTGTGAAAAAATGAAATTCGTGATTTTTGAGATGTGAGGGTTGGAAAGGCCTGCAAATGTCCCCAAATGAATACCATGAATGTCTTGGTGCACGAAAGCTTTGAGTTCGGTGGGTTTTGCACATGGCCAACTTGGTCGGTGCACCACGGCATATCTAGATGCCTAAGTGGGGAGTTTTGTGAATAAATGAAATTCGTGATTTTTGAGATGTGAGGGTTGGAAAGGCCTACAAATGTCCACAAATGAATACCATGAAAGTCTTGGTGCACGAAGTTTTTAGTTCGGTGGGTTTTGCACATGGCCAAGGTTGGCAGTGCACCACGGCATAACTAGATGGCTTGGTGGGGAGTTTTGTGAAAAATTGAAATTCGTGGTTTTTGAGGTGTGAGGGTTGGAAAGACCGACAAATGTCCCCAAATGTATACCATGAAAGTCTTGGTGCACGAAAGGTTTGAGTTCGGTGGGTTTTGCACATGGCCAAGCTTGGCGGTGCACCACGGCAGAGCTAGATGTCTTGGTGGGGAGTTTTATGAAAAAATGAAATTTGTGATTTTTGAGATGTGGGGGTTGAATTGGCCACCAAATGCCCCCGAATGAATACCATGAAAGTGTTGGTGCACAAACGTTTTAAGTTCGGTGGGTTTTGCACATGGCCAAGGTTGGCGGTGCACCACGGCATAGCTAGATGGCTTGGTGGGGAGTTTTGTGAAAAAATGAAATTCGTGATTTTTGAGATGTGAGGGTTGGAAAGGGCTCCAAATGCCCCCAAATGAATACCATGAGAGTCTTGGTGCACGAAAGTTTTGAGTTCGGTGGGTTTTGCACATGGCCAAGGTTGGCGGTGCACCACGGCATAGCTAGATGGCTTGGTGGGGAGTTTTGTGAAAAAATGAAATTCGTGATTTTTGAGATGTGAGGGTTGGAAAGGCCTCCAAATGCCCCCAAATGGATACCATGAAAGTCTTGGTGCACGAAAGTTTTGAGTTCGGTGGGTTTTTCACATGGCCAAGGTTGGCAGTGCACCACGGCATAGCTAGATGGCTTGGTGGGGAGTTTTGTGAAAAAATTAAATTCGTGATTTTTAAGATGTGAACGTTGGAAAGGCCTACAAGGGTCCATTAATGAGTACCATGAATGTCTTGGTGCACGAAAGTTTTGAGTTCGGTGGGTTTTACACAGGGCCAAGTGGGTCGGTGCACCACGACATAGCTAGATGGCTTGGTGGGGAGTTTTGTGAAAAATTGAAATTCGTGATTTTTGAGATGTGAGGGTTGGAAAGTCCTACAAGTGTCCCCAAATGAATACCATGAAAGTCTTGGTGCACGAAAGTTTTGAGTTCGGTGGGTTTTGCACATGGCCAAGGTTGGCGGTGCACCACGACATAGCCAGATGGCTTGGTGGGGAGTTTTGCGAAAAAATGAAAGTCGTGATTTTTGAGATGTGAGGGTTGGAAAGGCCTACAAATATCCCGAAATGAATACCATGAATGTCTTGGTGCACGAAAGGTTTGATTACGGTGGGTTTTGCACATGGCCAAGCTTGGCGGTGCACCACGGCACAGCTAGATGGCTTGGTAGGGAGTTTTGTGAAAAAATGAAATTCATCATTTTTGAGATGTGAGGGTTGGAAAGGCCGACAAATGTCCCCAAATGAATACCATGAAAGTGTTGGTGCACGAAAGTTTTGAGTTCGGTGGGTTTTGCACATGCCCAAGGTTGGCGGTGCACCACGGCATTGCTAGATGGCTTGGTGGGGAGTTTTGTGAAAAATTCAAATTCGTGATTTTTGAGATGTGAGGGTTGGAAAGGCCTACAAATGTCCCCAAATGAGTACCATGAACGTCTTGGTGCACGAAAGTTTTGAGTTCGGTGGGTTTTGCACAGGGCCAAGTGGGTCGGTGCACCACGGCATAGCTAGATGGCTTCGTAGGGAGTTTTGTGAAAAATTGAAATTCGTGATTTTTGAGATGTGGGGGTTGGAAAGGCCTACAAATGTCCCCAAATGAATACCATGAATGTCTTGGTGCACGAAATTTTTAAGTTCGGTGGGTTTTGCACATGGAAAAGGTTGGCGGTGCACCACGGCATAGCTAGATGGCTTGGCGGGGAGTTTTGTGAAAAAATGAAATTCGTGATTTTTGAGATGTGAGGGTTGGAAAGGCCTACAAATGTCCCCAAATGAATACCATGAAAGTCTTGGTGCACGAAAGTTTTGAGTTCGGTGGGTTTTGCACATGGCCAAGCTTGGCGGTGCACCACGACATAGCTAGATAGCTTGGTGAGGAGTTTTGTGAAAAAATGAAATTCGTGATTTTTGAGATGTGAGGGTTGGAAAGGCCAACAAATGTCCCCAAATGAATACCATGAATGTCTTGGTGCACGAAAGTTTTGAGTTCGGTGGGTTTTGCACATGACCAATGTTGGCGGTGCACCACGGCATAGCTAGATGGCCTGGTGGGAAGTTTTGTGAAAAATTGAAATTCGTGATTTTTGAGATGTGAGGGTTGGAAAGGCCTACAAATGTCTCCAAATGAATACCATGAAAGTCTTGGTGCACGAAAGTTTTTAGTTCGGTGGGTTTTGCACATGGCCAAGGTTAGACGTGCACCACGACATAGCTAGATGGCTTGGTGGGGAGTTTTGGAAAAAAAATAAAAGTCGTGATTTTTGAGATGTGAGGGTTGGAAAGGCGTACAAGTGTCCCCAAATGAGTACCATGAAATTCTTGGTGCACGAAAGTTTTGAGTTCGGTGGGTTTTGCACATGGCCAAGCTTGGCGGTGCACCACGACATAGCTAGATAGCTTGGTGAGGAGTTTTGTGAAAAAATGAAATTCGTGATTTTTGAGATGTGAGGGTTGGAAAGGCCAACAAATGTCCCCAAATGAATACCATGAATGTCTTGGTGCACGAAAGTTTTGAGTTCGGTGGGTTTTGCACATGACCAATGTTGGCGGTGCACCACGGCATAGCTAGATGGCCTGGTGGGGAGTTTTGTGAAAAATTGAAATTCGTGATTTTTGAGATGTGAGGGTTGGAAAGGCCTACAAATGTCCCCAAATGAATACCATGAAAGTCTTGGTGCACGAAAGTTTTTAGTTCGGTGGGTTTTGCACATGGCCAAGGTTAGACGTGCACCACGACATAGCTAGATGGCTTGGTGGGGAGTTTTGGAAAAAAAATAAAAGTCGTGATTTTAGAGATGTGAGGGTTGGAAAGGCGTACAAGTGTCCCCAAATGAGTACCATGAAATTCTTGGTGCACGAAAGTTTTGAGTTTGGTGGGTTTTGCACATGGCCAAGCTTGGCGGTGCAGCACGGCATAGCTAGATGGCTTGGTGGGAGTTTTGTGAAAAATTGAAATTCGTGGTTTTTGAGATGTGAGGGTTGGAAGGGCCTAAAAATGTCCCCAAATGTATACCATGAAAGTCTTGGTGCACGAATGGTTTGAGTTCGGTGGGTTTTGCACATGGCCAAGCTTGGCGGTGCACCACGGCAGAGCTAGATGGTTTGGTGGGGAGTTTTATGAAAAAATGAAATTGGTGATTTTTGAGATGTGAGGGTTGAATTGGCCTCCAAATGCCCCCGAATGAATTCCATTAAAAGTGTTGGTGCACAAAAGTTTTAAGTTCGGTGGGTTTTGCACATGGCCAAGGTTGGCATTGCACCACGGCATAGCTAGATAGCTTTATGGGGAGTTTTGTGAAAAAATGAAATTCGTGATTTTTGAGATGTTAGGGTTGGAAAGGCCTGCAAATGTCCCCAAATGAATACCATGAATGTCTTGGTGCACGAAAGCTTTGAGTTCGGTGGGTTTTGCACATGGCCAACTTGGTCGGTGCACCACGGCATATCTAGATGCCTAAGTGGGGAGTTTTGTGAAAAAATGAAATTCGTGATTTTTGAGATGTGAGGGTTGGAAAGGCCTACAAATGTCCACAAATGAATACCATGAAAGTCTTGGTGCACGAAGTTTTTAGTTCGGTGGGTTTTGCACATGGCCAAGGTTGGCGGTGCACCACGGCATAACTAGATGGCTTGGTGGGGAGTTTTGTGAAAAATTGAAATTCGTGGTTTTTGAGATGTGAGGGTTGGAAAGACCGACAAATGTCCCCAAATGTATACCATGAAAGTCTTGGTGCACGAAAGGTTTGAGTTCGGTGGGTTTTGCACATGGCCAAGCTTGGCGGTGCACCACGGCAAAGCTAGATGGCTTGGTGGGGAGTTTTATGAAAAAATGAAATTCGTGATTTTTGAGATGTGGGGGTTGAATTGGCCACCAAATGCCACCGAATGAATACCATGAAAGTGTTGGTGCACAAACGTTTTAAGTTCGGTGGGTTTTGCACATGGCCAAGGTTGGCGGTGCACCACGGCATAGCTAGATGGCTTGGTGGGGAGTTTTGTGAAAAAATGAAATTCGTGATTTTTGAGATGTGAGGGTTGGAAAGGGCTCCAAATGCCCCCAAATGAATACCATGAAAGTCTTGGTGCACGAAAGTTTTGAGTTCGGTGTGTTTTGCACATGGCCAAGGTTGGCGGTGCACCACGGCATAGCTAGATGGCTTGGTGGGGAGTTTTGTGAAAAAATGAAATTCGTGATTTTTGAGATGTGAGGGTTGGAAAGGCCTCCAAATGCCCCCAAATGGATACCATGAAAGTCTTGGTGCACGAAAGTTTTGAGTTCGGTGGGTTTTTCACATGGCCAAGGTTGGCAGTGCACCACGGCATAGCTAGATGGCTTGGTGGGGAGTTTTGTGAAAAAATGAAATTCGTGATTTTTAAGATGTGAACGTTGGAAAGGCCTACAAGGGTCCATTAATGAGTACCATGAATGTCTTGGTGCACGAAAGTTTTGAGTTCGGTGGGTTTTACACAGGGCCAAGTGGGTCGGTGCACCACGACATAGCTAGATGGCTTGGTGGGGAGTTTTGTGAAAAATTGAAATTCGTGATTTTTGAGATGTGAGGGTTGGAAAGTCCTACAAGTGTCCCCAAATGAATACCATGAAAGTCTTGGTGCACGAAAGTTTTGAGTTCGGTGGGTTTTGCACATGGCCAAGGTTGGCGGTGCACCACGACATAGCCAGATGGCTTGGTGGGGAGTTTTGCGAAAAAATGAAAGTCGTGATTTTTGAGATGTGAGGGTTGGAAAGGCCTACAAATATCCCGAAATGAATACCATGAATGTCTTGGTGCACGAAAGGTTTGATTTCGGTGGGTTTTGCACATGGCCAAGCTTGGCGGTGCACCACGGCACAGCTAGATGGCTTGGTAGGGAGTTTTGTGAAAAAATGAAATTCGTCATTTTTGAGATGTGAGGGTTGGAAAGGCCGACAAATGTCCCCAAATGAATACCATGAAAGTCTTGGTGCACGAAGTTTTTAGTTCGGTGGGTTTTGCACATGGCCAAGGTTGGCGGTGCACCACGGCATAACTAGATGGCTTGGTGGGGAGTTTTGTGAAAAATTGAAATTCGTGGTTTTTGAGATGTGAGGGTTGGAAAGACCGACAAATGTCCCCAAATGTATACCATGAAAGTCTTGGTGCACGAAAGGTTTGAGTTCGGTGGGTTTTGCACATGGCCAAGCTTGGCGGTGCACCACGGCAGAGCTAGATGGCTTGGTGGGGAGTTTTATGAAAAAATGAAATTCGTGATTTTTGAGATGTGGGGGTTGAATTGGCCACCAAATGCCCCCGAATGAATACCATGAAAGTGTTGGTGCACAAACGTTTTAAGTTCGGTGGGTTTTGCACATGGCCAAGGTTGGCGGTGCACCACGGCATAGCTAGATGGCTTGGTGGGGAGTTTTGTGAAAAAATGAAATTCGTGATTTTTGAGATGTGAGGGTTGGAAAGGGCTCCAAATGCCCCCAAATGAATACCATGAAAGTCTTGGTGCACGAAAGTTTTGAGTTCGGTGGGTTTTGCACATGGCCAAGGTTGGCGGTGCACCACGGCATAGCTAGATGGCTTGGTGGGGAGTTTTGTGAAAAAATGAAATTCGTGATTTTTGAGATGTGAGGGTTGGAAAGGCCTCCAAATGCCCCCAAATGGATACCATGAAAGTCTTGGTGCACGAAAGTTTTGAGTTCGGTGGGTTTTTCACATGGCCAAGGTTGGCAGTGCACCACGGCATAGCTAGATGGCTTGGTGGGGAGTTTTGTGAAAAAATGAAATTCGTGATTTTTAAGATGTGAACGTTGGAAAGGCCTACAAGGGTCCATTAATGAGTACCATGAATGTCTTGGTGCACGAAAGTTTTGAGTTCGGTGGGTTTTACACAGGGCCAAGTGGGTCGGTGCACCACGACATAGCTAGATGGCTTGGTGGGGAGTTTTGTGAAAAATTGAAATTCGTGATTTTTGAGATGTGAGGGTTGGAAAGTCCTACAAGTGTCCCCAAATGAATACCATGAAAGTCTTGGTGCACGAAAGTTTTGAGTTCGGTGGGTTTTGCACATGGCCAAGGTTGGCGGTGCACCACGACATAGCCAGATGGCTTGGTGGGGAGTTTTGCGAAAAAATGAAAGTCGTGATTTTTGAGATGTGAGGGTTGGAAAGGCCTACAAATATCCCGAAATGAATACCATGAATGTCTTGGTGCACGAAAGGTTTGATTTCGGTGGATTTTGCACATGGCCAAGCTTGGCGGTGCACCACGGCACAGCTAGATGGCTTGGTAGGGAGTTTTGTGAAAAAATGAAATTCGTCATTTTTGAGATGTGAGGGTTGGAAAGGCCGACAAATGTCCCCAAATGAATACCATGAAAGTGTTGGTGCACGAAAGTTTTGAGTTCGGTGGGTTTTGCACATGCCCAAGGTTGGCGGTGCACCACGGCATTGCTAGATGGCTTGGTGGGGAGTTTTGTGAAAAATTGAAATTCGTGATTTTTGAGATGTGAGGGTTGGATAGGCCTACAAATGTCCCCAAATGAGTACCATGAACGTCTTGGTGCACGAAAGTTTTGAGTTCGGTGGGTTTTGCACAGGGCCAAGTGGGTCGGTGCACCACGGCATAGCTAGATGGCTTCGTAGGGAGTTTTGTGAAAAATTGAAATTCGTGATTTTTGAGATGTGGGGGTTGGAAAGGCCTACAAATGTCCCCAAATGAATACCATGAATGTCTTGGTGCACGAAATTTTTAAGTTCGGTGGGTTTTGCACATGGCCAAGGTTGGCGGTGCACCACGGCATAGCTAGATGGCTTGGCGGGGAGTTTTGTGAAAAAATAAAATTCGTGATTTTTGAGATGTGAGGGTTGGAAAGGCCTACAAATGTCCCCAAATGAATACCATGAAAGTCTTGGTGCACGAAAGTTTTGAGTTCGGTGGGTTTTGCACATGGCCAAGCTTGGCGGTGCACCACGACATAGCTAGAAAGCTTGGTGAGGAGTTTTGTGAAAAAATGAAATTCGTGATTTTTGAGATGTGAGGGTTGGAAAGGCCAACAAATGTCCCCAAATGAATACCATGAATGTCTTGGTGCACGAAAGTTTTGAGTTCGGTGGGTTTTGCACATGACCAATGTTGGCGGTGCACCACGGCATAGCTAGATGGCCTGGTGGGGAGTTTTGTGAAAAATTGAAATTCGTGATTTTTGAGATGTGAGGGTTGGAAAGGCCTACAAATGTCTCCAAATGAATACCATGAAAGTCTTGGTGCACGAAAGTTTTTAGTTCGGTGGGTTTTGCACATGGCCAAGGTTAGCCGTGCACCACGACATAGCTAGATGGCTTGGTGGGGAGTTTTGGAAAAAAAATAAAAGTCGTGATTTTTGAGATGTGAGGGTTGGAAAGGCGTACAAGTGTCCCCAAATGAGTACCATGAAATTCTTGGTGCACGAAAGTTTTGAGTTCGGTGGGTTTTGCACATGGCCAAGCTTGGCGGTGCACCACGACATAGCTAGATGGCTTGGTGAGGAGTTTTGTGAAAAAATGAAATTCGTGATTTTTGAGATGTGAGGGTTGGAAAGGCCAACAAATGTCCCCAAATGAATACCATGAATGTCTTGGTGCACGAAAGTTTTGAGTTCGATGGGTTTTGCACATTACCAATGTTGGCGGTGCACCACGGCATAGCTAGATGGCCTGGTGGGGAGTTTTGTGAAAAATTGAAATTCGTGATTTTTGAGATGTGAGGGTTGGAAAGGCCTACAAATGTCCCCAAATGAATACCATGAAAGTCTTGGTGCACGAAAGTTTTTAGTTCGGTGGGTTTTGCACATGGCCAAGGTTAGACGTGCACCACGACATAGCTAGATGGCTTGGTGGGGAGTTTTGGAAAAAAAATAAAAGTCGTGATTTTTGAGATGTGAGGGTTGGAAAGGCGTACAAGTGTCCCCAAATGAGTACCGTGAAATTCTTGGTGCACGAAAGTTTTGAGTTTGGTGGGTTTTGCAAATGGCCAAGCTTGGCGGTGCACCACGGCATAGCTAGATGGCTTGGTGGGAGTTTTGTGAAAAATTGAAATTCGTGGTTTTTGAGATGTGAGGGTTGGAAGGGCCTAAAAATGTCCCCAAATGTATACCATGAAAGTCTTGGTGCACGAATGGTTTGAGTTCGGTGGGTTTTGCACATGGCCAAGCTTGGCGGTGCACCACGGCAGAGCTAGATGGTTTGGTGGGGAGTTTTATGAAAAAATGAAATTGGTGATTTTTGAGATGTGAGGGTTGAATTGGCCTCCAAATGCCCCCGAATGAATTCCATTAAAAGTGTTGGTGCACAAAAGTTTTAAGTTCGGTGGGTTTTGCACATGGCCAAGGTTGGCATTGCACCACGGCATAGCTAGATAGCTTTATGGGGAGTTTTGTGAAAAAATGAAATTCGTGATTTTTGAGATGTGAGGGTTGGAAAGGCCTGCAAATGTCCCCAAATGAATACCATGAATGTCTTGGTGCACGAAAGCTTTGAGTTCGGTGGGTTTTGCACATGGCCAACTTGGTCGGTGCACCACGGCATATCTAGATGCCTAAGTGGGGAGTTTTGTGAAAAAATGAAATTCGTGATTTTTGAGATGTGAGGGTTGGAAAGGCCTACAAATGTCCACAAATGAATACCATGAAAGTCTTGGTGCACGAAGTTTTTAGTTCGGTGGGTTTTGCACATGGCCAAGGTTGGCGGTGCACCACGGCATAACTAGATGGCTTGGTGGGGAGTTTTGTGAAAAATTGAAATTCGTGGTTTTTGAGATGTGAGGGTTGGAAAGACCGACAAATGTCCCCAAATGTATACCATGAAAGTCTTGGTGCACGAAAGGTTTGAGTTCGGTGGGTTTTGCACATGGCCAAGCTTGGCGGTGCACCACGGCAGAGCTAGATGGCTTGGTGGGGAGTTTTATGAAAAAATGAAATTCGTGATTTTTGAGATGTGGGGGTTGAATTGGCCACCAAATGCCCCCGAATGAATACCATGAAAGTGTTGGTGCACAAACGTTTTAAGTTCGGTGGGTTTTGCACATGGCCAAGGTTGGCGGTGCACCACGGCATAGCTAGATGGCTTGGTGGGGAGTTTTGTGAAAAAATGAAATTCGTGATTTTTGAGATGTGAGGGTTGGAAAGGGCTCCAAATGCCCCCAAATGAATACCATGAAAGTCTTGGTGCACGAAAGTTTTGAGTTCGGTGGGTTTTGCACATGGCCAAGGTTGGCGGTGCACCACGGCATAGCTAGATGGCTTGGTGGGGAGTTTTGTGAAAAAATGAAATTCGTGATTTTTGAGATGTGAGGGTTGGAAAGGCCTCCAAATGCCCCCAAATGGATACCATGAAAGTCTTGGTGCACGAAAGTTTTGAGTTCGGTGGGTTTTTCACATGGCCAAGGTTGGCAGTGCACCACGGCATAGCTAGATGGATTGGTGGGGAGTTTTGTGAAAAAATGAAATTCATGATTTTTAAGATGTGAACGTTGGAAAGGCCTACAAGGGTCCATTAATGAGTACCATGAATGTCTTGGTGCACGAAAGTTTTGAGTTCGGTGGGTTTTACACAGGGCCAAGTGGGTCGGTGCACCACGACATAGCTAGATGGCTTGGTGGGGAGTTTTGTGAAAAATTGAAATTCGTGATTTTTGAGATGTGAGGGTTGGAAAGTCCTACAAGTGTCCCCAAATGAATACCATGAAAGTCTTGGTGCACGAAAGTTTTGAGTTCGGTGGGTTTTGCACATGGCAAAGGTTGGCGGTGCACCACGACATAGCCAGATGGCTTGGTGGGGAGTTTTGCGAAAAAATGAAAGTCGTGATTTTTGAGATGTGAGGGTTGGAAAGGCCTACAAATATCCCGAAATGAATACCATGAATGTCTTGGTGCACGAAAGGTTTGATTTCGGTGGGTTTTGCACATGGCCAAGCTTGGCGGTGCACCACGGCACAGCTAGATGGCTTGGTAGGGAGTTTTGTGAAAAAATGAAATTCGTCATTTTTGAGATGTGAGGGTTGGAAAGGCCGACAAATGTCCCCAAATGAATACCATGAAAGTGTTGGTGCACGAAAGTTTTGAGTTCGGTGGGTTTTGCACATGCCCAAGGTTGGCGGTGCACCACGGCATTGCTAGATGGCTTGGTGGGGAGTTTTGTGAAAAATTGAAATTCGTGGTTTTTGAGATGTGAGGGTTGGAAGGGCCTAAAAATGTCCCCAAATGTATACCATGAAAGTCTTGGTGCACGAATGGTTTGAGTTCGGTGGGTTTTGCACATGGCCAAGCTTGGCGGTGCACCACGGCAGAGCTAGATGGTTTGGTGGGGAGTTTTATGAAAAAATGAAATTGGTGATTTTTGAGATGTGAGGGTTGAATTGGCCTCCAAATGCCCCCGAATGAATTCCATTAAAAGTGTTGGTGCACAAAAGTTTTAAGTTCGGTGGGTTTTGCACATGGCCAAGGTTGGCATTGCACCACGGCATAGCTAGATAGCTTTATGGGGAGTTTTGTGAAAAAATGAAATTCGTGATTTTTGAGATGTGAGGGTTGGAAAGGCCTGCAAATGTCCCCAAATGAATACCATGAATGTCTTGGTGCACGAAAGCTTTGAGTTCGGTGGGTTTTGCACATGGCCAACTTGGTCGGTGCACCACGGCATATCTAGATGCCTAAGTGGGGAGTTTTGTGAAAAAATGAAATTCGTGATTTTTGAGATGTGAGGGTTGGAAAGGCCTACAAATGTCCACAAATGAATACCATGAAAGTCTTGGTGCACGAAGTTTTTAGTTCGGTGGGTTTTGCACATGGCCAAGGTTGGCGGTGCACCACGGCATAACTAGATGGCTTGGTGGGGAGTTTTGTGAAAAATTGAAATTCGTGGTTTTTGAGATGTGAGGGTTGGAAAGACCGACAAATGTCCCCAAATGTATACCATGAAAGTCTTGGTGCACGAAAGGTTTGAGTTCGGTGGGTTTTGCACATGGCCAAGCTTGGCGGTGCACCACGGCAGAGCTAGATGGCTTGGTGGGGAGTTTTATGAAAAAATGAAATTCGTGATTTTTGAGATGTGGGGGTTGAATTGGCCACCAAATGCCCCCGAATGAATACCATGAAAGTGTTGGTGCACAAACGTTTTAAGTTCGGTGGGTTTTGCACATGGCCAAGGTTGGCGGTGCACCACGGCATAGCTAGATGGCTTGGTGGGGAGTTTTGTGAAAAAATGAAATTCGTGATTTTTGAGATGTGAGGGTTGGAAAGGGCTCCAAATGCCCCCAAATGAATACCATGAAAGTCTTGGTGCACGAAAGTTTTGAGTTCGGTGGGTTTTGCACATGGCCAAGGTTGGCGGTGCACCACGGCATAGCTAGATGGCTTGGTGGGGAGTTTTGTGAAAAAATGAAATTCGTGATTTTTGAGATGTGAGGGTTGGAAAGGCCTCCAAATGCCCCCAAATGGATACCATGAAAGTCTTGGTGCACGAAAGTTTTGAGTTCGGTGGGTTTTTCACATGGCCAAGGTTGGCAGTGCACCACGGCATAGCTAGATGGCTTGGTGGGGAGTTTTGTGAAAAAATGAAATTCGTGATTTTTGAGATGTGAGGGTTGGAAAGGCCTACAAATATCCCGAAATGAATACCATGAATGTCTTGGTGCACGAAAGTTTTGAGTTCGGTGGGTTTTGCACATGCCCAAGGTTGGCGGTGCACCACGGCATTGCTAGATGGCTTGGTGGGGAGTTTTGTGAAAAATTGAAATTCGTGATTTTTGAGATGTGAGGGTTGGAAAGGCCTACAAATGTCCCCAAATGAGTACCATGAACGTCTTGGTGCACGAAAGTTTTGAGTTCGGTGGGTTTTGCACAGGGCCAAGTGGGTCGGTGCACCACGGCATAGCTAGATGGCTTCGTAGGGAGTTTTGTGAAAAATTGAAATTCGTGATTTTTGAGATGTGGGGGTTGGAAAGGCCTACAAATGTCCCCAAATGAATACCATGAATGTCTTGGTGCACGAAATTTTTAAGTTCGGTGGGTTTTGCACATGGCCCAGGTTGGCGGTGCACCACGGCATAGCTAGATGGCTTGGCGGGGAGTTTTGTGAAAAAATGAAATTCGTGATTTTTGAGATGTGAGGGTTGGAAAGGCCTACAAATGTCCCCAAATGAATACCATGAAAGTCTTGGTGCACGAAAGTTTTGAGTTCGGTGGGTTTTGCACATGGCCAAGCTTGGCGGTGCACCACGACATAGCTAGATAGCTTGGTGAGGAGTTTTGTGAAAAAATGAAATTCGTGATTTTTGAGATGTGAGGGTTGGAAAGGCCAACAAATGTTCCCAAATGAATACCATGAATGTCTTGGTGCACGAAAGTTTTGAGTTCGGTGGGTTTTGCACATGACCAATGTTGGCGGTGCACCACGGCATAGCTAGATGGCCTGGTGGGGAGTTTTGTGAAAAATTGAAATTCGTGATTTTTGAGATGTGAGGGTTGGAAAGGCCTACAAATGTCTCCAAATGAATACCATGAAAGTCTTGGTGCACGAAAGTTTTTAGTTCGGTGGGTTTTGCACATGGCCAAGGTTAGCCGTGCACCACGACATAGCTAGATGGCTTGGTGGGGAGTTTTGGAAAAAAAATAAAAGTCGTGATTTTTGAGATGTGAGGGTTGGAAAGGCGTACAAGTGTCCCCAAATGAGTACCATGAAATTCTTGGTGCACGAAAGTTTTGAGTTCGGTGGGTTTTGCACATGGCCAAGCTTGGCGGTGCACCACGGCATAGCTAGATGGCTTGGTGGGAGTTTTGTGAAAAATTGAAATTCGTGGTTTTTGAGATGTGAGGGTTGGAAGGGCCTAAAAATGTCCCCAAATGTATACCATGAAAGTCTTGGTGCACGAATGGTTTGAGTTCGGTGGGTTTTGCACATGGCCAAGCTTGGCGGTGCACCACGGTAGAGCTAGATGGTTTGGTGGGGAGTTTTATGAAAAAATGAAATTGGTGATTTTTGAGATGTGAGGGTTGAATTGGCCTCCAAATGCCCCCGAATGAATTCCATTAAAAGTGTTGGTGCACAAAAGTTTTAAGTTCGGTGGGTTTTGCACATGGCCAAGGTTGGCATTGCACCACGGCATAGCTAGATAGCTTTGTGGGGAGTTTTGTGAAAAAATGAAATTCGTGATTTTTGAGATGTAAGGGTTGGAAAGGCCTGCAAATGTCCCCAAATGAATACCATGAATGTCTTGGTGCACGAAAGCTTTGAGTTCGGTGGGTTTTGCACATGGCCAACTTGGTCGGTGCACCACGGCATATCTAGATGCCTAAGTGGGGAGTTTTGTGAAAAAATGAAATTCGTGATTTTTGAGATGTGAGGGTTGGAAAGGCCTACAAATGTCCACAAATGAATACCATGAAAGTCTTGGTGCACGAAGTTTTTAGTTCGGTGGGTTTTGCACATGGCCAAGGTTGGCGGTGCACCACGGCATAGCTAGATGGCTTGGTGGGGAGTTTTGTGAAAAATTGAAATTCGTGGTTTTTGAGATGTGAGGGTTGGAAAGACCGACAAATGTCCCCAAATGTATACCATGAAAGTCTTGGTGCACGAAAGGTTTGAGTTCGGTGGGTTTTGCACATGGCCAAGCTTGGTGGTGCACCACGGCAGAGCTAGATGGCTTGGTGGGGAGTTTTATGAAAAAATGAAATTCGTGATTTTTGAGATGTGGGGGTTGAATTGGCCTCCAAATGCCCCCGAATGAATACCATGAAAGTCTTAGTGCACGAAAGTTTTGAGTTCGGTGGGTTTTTCACATGGCCAAGGTTGGCGGTGCACCACGGCATAGCTAGATGGCTTGGTGGGGAGTTTTGTGAAAAAATGAAATTCGTGATTTTTAAGATGTGAGCGTTGGAAAGGCCTACAAGGGTCCATTAATGAGTACCATGAATGTCTTGGTGCACGAAAGTTTTGAGTTCGGTGGGTTTTGCACAGGGCCAAGTGGGTCGGTGCACCACGACAAAGCTAGATGGGTTGGTGGGGAGTTTTGTGAAAAATTGAAATTCGTGATTTTTGAGATGTGAGGGTTGGAAAGTCCTACAAGTGTCCCCAAATGAATACCATGAAAGTCTTGGTGCACGAAAGTTTTGAGTTCGGTGGGTTTTGCACATGGCCAAGGTTGGCGGTGCACCACGACATAGCTAGATGGCTTGGTGGGGAGTTTTGCGAAAAAATGAAAGTCGTGATTTTTGAGATGTGAGGGTTGGAAAGGCCTACAAATGTCGCCAAATGAATACCATGATAGTCTTGGTGCACGAAAGCTTTGAGTTCGGTGGGTTTTGCACATGGCCAAGCTTGGCGGTGCGCCATGGCATAGCTAGATGGCTTGGTGGGGAGTTTTGTGTAAAAATGAAATTCGTGATTTTTTAGATGTGAGGGTTGGAAAGGCCACGAAATGCCCCCAAACGAATACCATGAAAGTTTTGCTGCACGAAAGTTTTAAGTTCAGTAGGTTTTGCACATGGCCAAGGTTGGCGGTGCACCACGGCACAGCTAGATGGCTTGGTGGGGAGTTTTGTAAAAAAATGAAATTCGTGATTTTTGAGATGTGAGGGTTGGAAAGGCCTACAAATGTCCCCAATTGAATACCATGAAAGTCTTGGTGCACGAAAGTTTTGAGTACGGTGGGTTTTGCACATGGCCAAGCTTGGCGGTGCACCACGGCATAGCTAGATGGCTTGGTGGGGAGTATTGTGAAAAAATGAAATTCGTGATTTTTGAGATGTGAGGGTTGGAAAGGCCTACAAATGTCCCCAAATGAATACCATTAAAGTCTTGGTGCACGAAAGTTTTGAGTTCAGTGGGTTTTGCACATGGCCAAGCTTGGCGGTGCACCACGGCACAGCTAGATGGCTTGGTAGGGAGTTTTGTGAAAAAATGAAATTCGTGATTTTTGAGATGTGAGGGTTGGAAAGGCCTCCAAATGTCCCCAAATGAATACCATGAAATTCTTGGTGCACAAAAGTTTTGAGTTTGGCTGGTTTTGCACATGGCCAAGTTGGTCGGTGCACCACGGCGTAACTAGATGGCTTGGTGGGGAGTTTTGTGAAAAAATGAAATTCGTGGTTTCTGAGATGTGATGGTTGGAAAGGCCTCCAAATGTCCCCAAATAAAGACCATGAAAGTCTTGGTGCACGAAAGTTTTGAGTTCGGTGGGTTTTGCACATGGCCAAGCTTCGCGGTGCACCACGGAATAGCTAGATGGCTTGGTGGGGAGTTTTATGAAAAATTGAAATTCGTGATTTTTGAGATGTGAGGGGTGAAAAGGCCTACAAATGTCCCCAAATGAATACTGTGAAAGTCTTGGTCCACGAAAGTTTTGAGATCGGTGGGTTTTGCACATGGCTAAGCTTGGCGGTGGAGCACGGCATAGCTAGATGGCTTGGTGGGGAGTTTTGTGAAAAATTGAAATTTGTGGTTTTTGAGATGTGAGGGTTCGATTGGCCTCCAAATGCCTCCAAATGAATACGTTGAAAGTCATGGTGCACAAAAGTTTTGAGTTCGGAGGGTTTTGCACATGGCCAAGTTGGTCGGTGCAGCACGGCATAGCTAGATGGCTTGGTGGGGAGTTTTGTGAAAAAATGAAATTCGTGATTTTTGAGATGTGATGGTCGGAAAGGCCTCCAAATGTCACCAAATGAATACCATGAAAGTCTTGGTGCATGAAAGTTTTGAGTTCGGAGGGTTTTGCACTTGGCCAAGTTGGTCGGTGCACCATGGCATAGCTAGATGGCTTGGTGGGGAGTTTTGTGAAAAAATGAAATTCGTGGTTTTTGAGATGTGATGGTTGGAAAGGCCTCCAAATGTCCCCAAATGAATATCATGAAAGCCTTGGTGCATGAAAGTTTTGAGTTCGGTGGGTTTTGCACATGGCCAAGCTTGTCGGTGCACCACGGCATAGCTAGATGGCTTGGTGGGGAGCTTTATGAAAAAATGAAATTCGTGATTTTTGAGATGTGATGGTTGGAAAGGCCTCCAAATGTCCCCAAATGAATACCATGAGAGTCTTGGTGCACGAAAGTTTTAAGTTCGGTGGGTTTTGCACATGGCCAAGTTGGTCGGTGCACCACGGTAGAGCTAGATGGCTTGGTGGGGAGTTTTGTGAAAAAATGAAATTCGTGATTTTTGAGATGTGAGGGTTGGATTGGCCTCCAAATGCCTCCAAATGAATACCTTGAATGTCATGGTGCACGAAATTTTTGAGTTCAGAGGGTTTTGCATATGGCCAAGTTGGTCGGTGCACCACAACATAGCTAGATGGCTTGGTGGGGAGTTTTGTGAAAAATTGAAATTCGTGGTTTTTGAGATGTGATGGTTGGATTGGCCTCCAAATGTGCCCAAATGAATAGCATGAAAGTCTTGGTGCACGAAAGTTTTGAGTTCGGTGGGTTTTGCACATGGCCAAGTTGGTCGGTACACCACGGCATAACTAGATGGCTTGGTGGGGACTTTTGTGAAAAAATGAAATTCCTGGTTTTTGACATGTGATGGTTGGAAAGGCCTCCAAATGTCCCCAAATGGATACTATGAAAGTCTTGGTGCACGAAAGTTTTGAGTTCGGAGGGTTTTCCACTTGGCCAAGTTGGTCGGTGCACCACAACATAGCTAGATGGCTTGGTGGGGAGTTTTGTGAAAAAATGACATTCGTGATTTTTGAGATGTGAGGGTTGGAAAGGCCTACAAATGTGCCCAAATTAATACCATGAATGTCCTTGTGCACGAAAGTTTTGAGTTCGGTGGGTTTTGCACATGGCCAAGTTGGTCGGTGCACCACGGCATAACTAGATGGCTTGGTGGGGACTTTTGTGAAAAAATGAAATTCCTGGTTTTTGACATGTGATGGTTGGAAAGGCCTCCAAATGTCCCCAAATGGATACTATGAAAGTCTTGGTGCACGAAAGTTTTGAGTTCGGAGGGTTTTGCACTTGGCCAAGTTGGTCGGTGCACCACAACATAGCTAGATGGCTTGGTGGGGAGTTTTGTGAAAAATTGAAATTCGTGGTTTTTGAGATGTGATGGTTGGATTGGCCTCCAAATGTGCCCAAATGAATACCATGAAAGTCTTGGTGCACAAAAGTTTTGAGTTTGGTGGGTTTTGCACATGGCCAAGTTGGTCGGTGCACCACGGCATAACTAGATGGCTTGGTGGGGACTTTTGTGAAAAAATGAAATTCGTGGTTGTTGACATGTGATGGTTGGAAAGGCCTCCAAATGTCCCCAAATGAATACTATGAAAGTCTTGGTGCACGAAAGTTTTGAGTTCGGAGGGTTTTGCACTTGGCCAACTTGGTCGGTGCACCACGGCGTAGCTACATGGCTTGGTGGGGAGTTTTGTGAAAAAATGAAATTCGTGGTTTTTGAGATGTGATGGTTGGAAAGGCCTCCAAATGTCCCCAAATGAATACCATGAAAGTCTTGGTGCACGAAAGTTTTGAGTTCGGTGGGTTTTGCAGATGGCCAAGCTTGGCGGTGCACCACGGCATAACTAGATGGCTTGGTGGGGAGTTTTATGAAAAAATGAAATTCGTGATTTTTGAGATGTGAGGGTTGGAAAGGCCTACAAATGTCCCCAAATGAATACAATGAAAGTCTTGGTGCACGGAAGTTTTGAGTTCGGTGGGTTTTGCACATGGCCAAGCTTGGCGGTGCAGCATGGCATAGCTAGATAGCTTGGTGGGGAGTTTTGTGAAAAATTGAAATTCGTGGTTTTTGAGATGTGAGGGTTCGATTGGCCTCCAAATGCCCCCAAATGAATACCTTGAAAGTCATGGTGCATAAAAGTTTTGAGTTCGGAGGGTTTTGCACATGGCCAACTTGGTCGGTGCACCACGGCATAGCTAGATGGCTTGGTGGGGAGTTTTGTGAAAAAATGAAATTCGTGATTTTTGAGATGTGATGGTCGGAAAGGCCTCCAAATGTCACCAAATGAATACCATGAAAGTCTTGGTGCATGAAAGTTTTGAGTTCGGTGGGTTTTGCACATGGCCATGCTTGGCGGTGCACCACGGCATAGCTAGATGGCTTGGTGGGGAGTTTTATGAAAAAATGAAATTCGTGATTTTAGAGATGGGATGGTTGGAAAGGCCTCCAAATGTCCCTAAATGAATACCATGAAAGTCTTGGTGCACGAAAGTTTTGAGTTCGGTGGGTTTTGCACATGACCAAGTTGGTCTGTGCACCACGGCATAGCTAGATGGCTTGGTGGGGAGTTTTGTGAAAAAATGAAATTCGTGGTTTTTGAGATGTGATGGTTGGAAAGGCCTCCAAATGTCCCCAAATGAATACCATGAAAGTCTTGGTGCACGAAAGTCTTGAGTTCGGTGCGTTTTGCAAATGGCCAAGCTTGCGGTGCACCACGGCATAGCTAGATGGCTTGGTGGGGAGTTTTGTGAAAAAATGAAATTCGTGGTTTTTGAGATGTGATGGTTGGAAAGGCCTCCAAATGTCCCCAAATGAATACCATGAAAGTCTTGGTGCACGAAAGTTTTGAGTTCGGTGGGTTTTGCACATGGCCAAGCTTGGCGGTGCACCATGGCATAGCTAGATGGCTTGGTGGGGAGTTTTATGAAAAAATGAAATTCGTGATTTTTGAGATGTAAGGGTTGGAAAGGCCTACAAATGTCCCCAAATGAATACCATGAAAGTCTTGGTGCACGGAAGTTTTGAGTTCGGTGGGTTTTGCACATGGCCAAGCTTGGCGGTGCAGCACGGCATAGCTGGATGGCTTGGTGGGGAGTTTTGTGAAAAATTGAAATTCGTGGTTTTTGAGATGTGAGGGTTCGATTGGCCTCCAAATCCCCCAAATGAATACCTTGAAAGTCATGGTGCACAAAAGTTTTGAGTTCGGAGGGTTTTGCACATGGCCAAGTTGGTCGGTGCACCACGGCATAACTAGATGGCTTGGTGGGGACTTTTGTGAAAAAATTAAATTCGTGGTTGTTGACATGTGATGGTTGGAAAGGGCTCCAAATGTCCCCAAATGAATACTATGAAAGTCTTGGTGCACGAAAGTTTTCAGTTCGTAGGGTGTTGCACTTGGCCAAGTTGGTCGGTGCACCACAACACAGCTAGATGGCTTGGTGGGGAGTTTTGTGAAAAATTGAAATTCGTGGTTTTTGAGATGTGATGGTTGGATTGGCCTCCAAATATGCCCAAATGAATACCATGAAAGTCTTGGTGCACGAAAGTTTTGAGTTTGGTGTGTTCTGCACATGGCCAAGTTGGTCGGTGCACCACGGCATAACTAGATGGCTTGGTGCGGACTTTTGCGAAAAAATCAAATTCGTGGTTTTTGAGATGTGATGTCTAGAAAGGCCTTCAAATGTCCCCAAATGAATAAAATGAAAGTCTTGGTGCACGAAAGTTTTGAGTTCGGTGGGTTTTGCACATGGCCAAGCTTGGCGGTGCACCACGGTATACCTAGATGGCTTGGTGGGGAGTTTTATGAAAAAATGAAATTCGTGATTTTTGAGATGTGATTGTTGGAAAGGCCTCCAAATGGCCCCAAATGAATACCATGAAAGTCTTGGTGCACGAAAGTTTTGAGTTCGGTGGGTTTTGCACATGGCCAAGTTGGTCGGTGCACCGCGGCATAGCTAGATGGCTTGGTGGGGAGTTTTGTGAAAAAATGAAATTCGTGGTTTTTGAGATGTGATGGTTGGAAAGGCCTCAAATGTCCCCAAAGAATACCATGAAAGTCTTGCTGCACCAAAGTTTTGAGTTCGGTGGGTTTTGCACATGCCAAGCTTGGCGGTGCACCATGGCATAGCTAGATGGCTTGGTGGGGAGTTTTATGAAAAAATGAAATTCGTGATTTTTGAGATGTGAGGGTTGGAAAGGCCTACAAATGTCCCCAAATGAATACCATGAAAGTCTTGGTGCACGAAAGTTTTGAGTTCGGTGGGTTTTGCACATGGCCAAGCTTGGCGGCGCACCACGGCATAGCTAGATGGCTTGGTGGGGAGTTTTATGAAAAAATGCAATTCGTGATTTTTGAGATGTGATGGATGGAAAGGCCTCCAAATGTCCCCAAATGAATACCATGAAAGTCTTGGTGCACGAAAGTCTTGAGTTCGGTGCGTTTTGCACATGGCCAAGCTTGCGGTGCACCACGGCATAGCTAGATGGCTTGGTGGGGAGTTTTGTGAAAAAATGAAATTCGTGGTTTTTGAGATGTGATGGTTGGAAAGGCCTCCAAATGTCCCCAAATGAATACCATGAAAGTCTTGGTGCACGAAAGTTTTGAGTTCGGTGGGTTTTGCACATGGCCAAGCTTGGCGGTGCACCATGGCATAGCTAGATGGCTTGGTGGGGAGTTTTATGAAAAAATGAAATTCGTGATTTTTGAGATGTGAGGGTTGGAAAGGCCTACAAATGTCCCCAAATGAATACCATGAAAGTCTTGGTGCACAGAAGTTTTGAGTTCGGTGGGTTTTGCACATGGCCAAGCTTGGCGGTGCAGCACGCATAGCTGGATGGCTTGGTGGGGAGTTTTGTGAAAAATTGAAATTCGTGGTTTTTGAGATGTGAGGGTTCCATTGGCCTCCAAATCCCCCAAATGAATACCTTGAAAGTCATGGTGCACAAAAGTTTTGAGTTCGGAGGGTTTTGCATATGGCCAAGTTGGTCGGTGCACCACGGCATAACTAGATGGCTTGGTGGGGACTTTTGTGAAAAAATTAAATTCGTGGTTGTTGACATGTGATGGTTGGAAAGGGCTCCAAATGTCCCCAAATGAATACTATGAAAGTCTTGGTGCACGAAAGTTTTCAGTTCGTAGGGTGTTGCACTTGGCCAAGTTGGTGGGTGCACCACAACACAGCTAGATGGCTTGGTGGGGAGTTTTGTGAAAAATTGAAATTCGTGGTTTTTGAGATGTGATGGTTGGATTGGCCTCCAAATATGCCCAAATGAATACCATGAAAGTCTTGGTGCACGAAAGTTTTGAGTTTGGTGGGTTTTGCACATGGCCAAGTTGGTCGGTGCACCACGGCATAACTAGATGGCTTGGTGCGGACTTTTGTGAAAAAATCAAATTCGTGGTTTTTGAGATGTGATGGTTGGAAAGGCCTTCAAATGTCCCCAAATGAATAAAATGAAAGTCTTGGTGCACGAAAGTTTTGAGTTCGGTGGGTTTTGCACATGGCCAAGCTTGGCGGTGCACCACGGTATAGCTAGATGGCTTGGTGGGGAGTTTTATGAAAAAATGAAATTCGTGATTTTTGAGATGTGATGGTTGGAAAGGCCTCCAAATGGCCCCAAATGAATACCATGAAAGTCTTGGTGCACGAAAGTTTTGAGTTCGGTGGGTTTTGCACATGGCCAAGTTGGTCGGTGCACCGCGGCATAGCTAGATGGCTTGGTGGGGAGTTTTGTGAAAAAATGAAATTCGTGGTTTTTGAGATGTGATGGTTGGAAAGGCCTCCAAATGTCCCCAAAGAATACCATGAAAGTCTTGGTGCACCAAAGTTTTGAGTTCGGTGGGTTTTGCACATGGCCAAGCTTGGAGGTGCACCATGGCATAGCTAGATGGCTTGGTGGGGAGTTTTATGAAAAATGAAATTCGTGATTTTTGAGATGTGAGGGTTGGAAAGGCCTACAAATGTCCCCAAATGAATACCATGAAAGTCTTGGTGCACGAAAGTTTTAAGTTCGGTGGGTTTTGCACATGGCCAAGTTGGTCGGTGCACGGCGGCATAGGTAGATGGCTTGATGGGGAGTTTTGTGAAAAATTGAAATTCGTGGTTTTTGAGATGTGAGGGTTGGATTGGCCTCCAAATGCCCCCAAATGAATACCTTGAAAGTCATGGTGCACAAAAGTTTTGAGTTCGTAGGGTTTTGCATATGGCCAAGTTGGTCGGTGAACCGTAACATAGCTAGATGGCTCGGTGGGGAGTTTTGTGAAAAATTGAAATTCGTGGTTTTTGAGATGTGATGGTTGGATTGGCCTCCAAATGTGCCCAAATGAATACCATGAAAGACTTGGTGCACAAAAGTTTTGAGTTCGGTGGGTTTTGCACATGGCCAAGTTGGTCGGTGCACCACGGTATAACTAGATGGCTTGGTGGGGTCTTTTTTGAAAAAATGAAATTGGTGGTTGTTGACATGTGATGGTTGGAAAGGCCTCCAAATGTCCCCAAATGAATACTATGAAAGTCTTGGTGCACGAAAGTTTTGAGTTCGGTGGGTTTTGCACATGGCCAAGTTGGTCGATGCACCACAACATAGCTAGATGGCTTGGTGGGGAGTTTTGTGAAAAATTGAAATTCGTGGTTTTTGAGATGTGATGGTTGGAAAGGCCTCCAAATGTCCCCAAATGAATACCATGAAACTCTTGGTGCACGAAAGTTTTGAGTTTGGTGGGTTTTGCACATGGCCAAGTTGGTCGGTGCACCACGGCATAACAAGATGGCTTGGTCGGGACTTTTGTGAAAAAATGAAATTCGTGGTTTTTGAGATGTGGTGGTTGGAAAGGCCTCCAAATGTCCCCAAATGAATAAAATGAAAGTCTTGGTGCACGAAAGTTTTGAGTTCGGTGGGTTTTGCACATGGCCAAGCTTGGCGGTGCACCATGACATAGCTAGATGGCTTGGTGGGGAGTTTTATGAAAAAATGAAATTCGTGATTTTTGAGATGTGATGGTTGGAAAGGCCTCCAAATGGCCCCAAATGAATACCATGAAAGTCTTGGTGCACGAAAGTTTTGAGTTCGGTGGGTTTTGCACATGGCCAAGCTTCGCGGTGCACCTTGGCATAGCTAGATGGCTTGGTGGGTAGTTTTATGAAAAAATGAAATTCGTGATTTTTGAGATGTGATGGTGGGAAAGGCCTCCAAATTGCCCCAAATGAATACCATGAAAGTCTTGGTGCACGAAAGTTTTGAGTTCGGTGGGTTTTGCACATGGCCAAGCTTGGCGGTGCAGCACGGCATTGCTAGATGGCTTGGTGGGGAGTTTTGTGAAAAATTGAAATTCGTGGTTTTTGAGATGTGAGGGTTCGATTGGCCTCCAAATCCCCCAAATTAATACCTTGAAAGTCATGGTCCACAAAAGTTTTGAGTTCGGAGGGTTTTGCACATGGCCAAGTTGGTCGGTGCACCACGGCATAACTAGATGGCTTGGTGGGGACTTTTGTGAAAAAATTAAATTCGTGGTTGTTGACATGTGATGGTTGGAAATGGCTCCAAATGTCCCCAAATGAATACTATGAAACTCTTGGTGCACGAAAGTTTTCAGTTCGTAGGCTGTTGCACTTGGCCAAGTTGGTCGGTGCACCACAACACAGCTAGATGGCTTGGTGGGGAGTTTTGTGAAAAATTGAAATTCGTGGTTTTTGAGATGTGATGGTTGGATTGGCCTCCAAATATGCCCAAATGAATACCATGAAAGTCTTGGTGCACGAAAGTTTTGCGTTTGGTGAGTTTTGCACATGGCCAAGTTGGTCGGTGCACCACGGCATAACTAGATGGCTTGGTGCGGACTTTTGTGAAAAAATCAAATTCGTGGTTTTGGAGATGTGATGGTTGGAAAGGCCTTCAAATGTCCCCAAATGAATAAAATGAAAGTCTTGGTGCACGAAAGTTTTGAGTTCGGTGGGTTTTGCACATGGGCAAGCTTGGTGGGGAGTTTTATGAAAAAATGAAATTCGTGATTTTTGAGTTGTGATGGTTGGAAAGGCCTCCAAATGGCCCCAAATGAATACCATGAAAGTCTTGGTGCACGAAAGTTTTGAGTTCGGTGGGTTTTGCACATGGCCAAGTTGGTCGGTGCACCGTGGCATAGCCAGATGGCTTGGTGGGGAGTTTTGTGAAAAAATGAAATTCGTGGTTTTTGAGATGTGATGGTTGGAAAGGCCTCCAAATGTCCCCAAAGAATACCATGAAAGTCTTGGTGCACCAAAGTTTTGAGTTCGGTGGGTTTTGCACATGGCCAAGCTTGGCGGTGCACCATGGCATAGCCAGATGGCTTGGTGGGGAGTTTTATGAAAAAATGAAATTCGTGATTTTTGAGATGTGAGGGTTGGAAAGGCCTACAAATGTCCCCAAATGAATACCATGAAAGTCTTGGTGCACGAAAGTTTTGAGTTCGGTGGGTTTTTCACATGGCCAAGTTGGTCGGTGCACCACGACATAGCTAGATGGCTTGGTGGGGAGTTTTGTGAAAAATTGAAATTCGTGGTTTTTGGGATGTGAGGGTTGGATTGGCCTCCAAATGCCCCCAAATGAATACCTTGAAAGTCATGGTGCACAAAAGTTTTGAGTTCGTAGGGTTTTGCATATGGCCAAGTTGGTCGGTGCACCACAACATAGCTAGATGGCTTGGTGGGGAGTTTTGTGAAAAATTGAAATTCGTGGTTTTTGAGATGTGATGGTTGGATTGGCCTCCAAATGTGGCCAAATGAATACCATGAAAGTCTTGGTGCACAAAAGTTTTGAGTTCGGTGGGTTTTGCACATGGCCAAGTTGGTCGGTGCACCACGGTATAACTAGATAGCTTGGTCGGGACTTTTGTGAAAAAATTAAATTCGTGGTTTTTGAGATGTGATGTTTGGAAAGGCCTCCAAATGTCCCCAAATGAATAAAATGAAAGTCTTGGTGCACGAAAGTTTTGAGTTCGGTGGGTTTTGCACATGGCCAAGCTTGGCGGTGCACCATGGCATAGCTAGATGGCTTGGTGGGGAGTTTTATGAAAAAATGAAATTCGTGATTTTTGAGATGTGATGGTTGGAAAGGCCTCCAAATGTCCCCAAATGAATACTATGAAAGTCTTGGTGCACGAAAGTTTTGAGTTCGGTGGGTTTTGCACATGGCCAAGTTGGTCGGTGCACCACAACATAGCTAGATGGCTTGGTGGGGAGTTTTGTGAAAAATTGAAATTCGTGGTTTTTGAGATGTGATGGTTGGAAAGGCCTCCAAATGTCCCCAAATGAATACCATGAAACTCTAGGTGCATGAAAGTTTTGAGTTTGGTGGGTTTTGCACATGGCCAAGTTGGTCGGTGCACCATGGCATAGCTAGATGGCTTGGTGGGGAGTTTTATGAAAAAATGAAATTCGTGATTTTTGAGATGTGAGGGTTGGAAAGGCCTACAAATGTCCCCAAATGAATACCGTGAAAGTCTTGGTGCACGGAAGTTTTGAGTTCGGTGGGTTTTGCACATGGCCAAGCTTGGCGGTGCAGCACGGCATAGCTGGATGGCTTGGTGGGGAGTTTTGTGAAAAATTGAAATTCGTGGTTTTTGGGATGTGAGGGTTCGATTGGGCTCCAAATGCCCCCAAATTGAATACCTTGAAAGTCATGGTGCACAAAAGTTTTGAGTTCGGAGGGTTTTGCACATGGCCAAGTTGGTCGGTGCACTACGGCATAACTAGATGGCTTGGTGGGGAGTTTTGTGAAAAATTGAAATTCCTGGTTTTTGAGATGTGATGGTTGGATTGCCATCCAAATGTCCCCAAACGAATACCCTGAAAGTCTTGGTGCACGAAAGTTTTGAGTTTTGCGGGTTTTGCACATGGCCAAGTGGGTCGGTGCACCACGGCATAACTAGATGGCCTGGTGGGGACTTTTGTGAAAAAATGAAATTCGTGGTTGTTGACATGTGATGGTTGGAAAGGCCTACAAATGTCCCCAAATGAATACCATGAAAGTCTTGGTGCACGGAAGTTTTGAGTTCAGAGGTTTTGCACATGGCCAAGCTTGGCGGTACAGCACGGCATACCTGGATGGCTTGGTGGGAAGTTTTGTGAAAAATTGAAATTCGTGGTTTTTGAGATGTGAGGATTCGATTGGCCTACAAATGTCCCCAAATGAATACCATGAAAGTCTTGGTGCACGAAAGTTTTGAGTTCGGTGGTTTTTGCACATGGCCAAGTTGGTCGGTGCACCACGGCATAGCTAGATGGCTTGGTGGGGAGTTTTGTGAAAAATTGAAATTCGTGGTTTTTGAGATGTGAGGGTTGGATTGGCCTCCAAATGCCCCCAAATGAATACCTTGAAAGTCATGGTGCACAAAAGTTTTGAGTTCGTAGGGTTTTGCATATGGCCAAGTTGGTCGGTGCACCACAACATAGCTAGATGGCTTGGTGGGGAGTTTTGTGAAAAATTGAAATTCGTGGTTTTTGAGATGTGATGGTTGGATTGGCCTCCAAATGTGCCCAAATGAATACCATGAAAGTCTTGGTGCACAAAAGTTTTGAGTTCGGTGGGTTTTGCACATGGCCAAGTTGGTCGGTGCACCACGGCATAACTAGATGGCTTGGTGGGGTCTTTTTTGAAAAAATGAAATTGGTGGTTGTTGACATGTGATGGTTGGAAAGGCCTCCAAATGTCCCCAAATGAATACTATGAAGTCTTGGTGCACGAAAGTTTTGAGTTCGGTGGGTTTTGCACATGGCCAAGCTTGGCGGTGCACCATGACATAGCTAGATGGCTTGGTGGGGAGTTTTATGAAAAAATTAAATTCGTGATTTTTGAGATGTGATGGTTGGAAGGGCCTCCAAATGGCCCCAAATGAATACCATGAAAGTCTTGGTGCACGAAAGTTTTGAGTTCGGTGGGTTTTGCACATGGCCAAGCTTGGCGGTACAGCACGGCATACCTGGATGGCTTGGTGGGGAGTTTTGTGAAAAATTGAAATTCGTGGTTTTTGAGATGTGAGGATTCGATTGGCCTACAAATGTCCCCAAATGAATACCATGAAAGTCTTGGTGCACGAAAGTTTTGAGTTCGGTGGTTTTTGCACATGGCCAAGTTGGTCGGTGCACCACGGCATAGCTAGATGGCTTGGTGGGGAGTTTTGTGAAAAATTGAAATTCGTGGTTTTTGAGATGTGAGGGTTGGATTGGCCTCCAAATGCCCCCAAATGAATACCTTGAAAGTCATGGTGCACAAAAGTTTTGAGTTCGTAGGGTTTTGCATATGGCCAAGTTGGTCGGTGCACCACAACATAGCTAGATGGCTTGGTGGGGAGTTTTGTGAAAAATTGAAATTCGTGGTTTTTGAGATGTGATGGTTGGATTGGCCTCCAAATGTCCCCAAATGAATACTATGAAGTCTTGGTGCACGAAAGTTTTGAGTTCGGTGGGTTTTGCACATGGCCAAGCTTGGCGGTGCACCATGACATAGCTAGATGGCTTGGTGGGGAGTTTTATGAAAAAATTAAATTCGTGATTTTTGAGATGTGATGGTTGGAAGGGCCTCCAAATGGCCCCAAATGAATACCATGAAAGTCTTGGTGCACGAAAGTTTTGAGTTCGGTGGGTTTTGCACATGGCCAAGCTTGGCGGTGCACCATGGCATAGCTAGATGCCTTGGTGGGTAGTTTTATGAAAAAATGAAATTCGTGATTTTTGAGATGTAATGGTGGGAAAGGCCTCCAAATGGCCCCAAATGAATACCATGAAAGTCTTGGTGCACGGACGTTTTGAGTTCGGTGGGTTTTGCACATGGCCAAGTTGGTCGGTGCACGGCGGCAGAGCTAGATGGCTTGATGGGGAGTTTTGTGAAAAAATGAAATTCGTGGTTGTTGACATGTGATGGTTGGAAAGGCCTACAAATGTCCCCAAATGAATACCATGAAAGTCTTGGTGCACGAAAGTTTTGAGTTCGGTGGGTTTTGCACATGACCAAGGTTGGCGGTGCACCACAGCATAGTTAGTGGCTTAGTGGGGAGTTTTGTGAAAAAATGAAATTCGTGATTTTTTAGATGTGAGGGTTGGGAAGGCCTACAAACGTCCCCAAATGAATACCATGAATGTCTTGGTGCACGAAAGCTTTGAGTTCGGTGGGTTTTGCACATGGCCAAGCTTGGCGGTGCACCACGGCATAGCTAGATGGCTTGGTGTGGAGTTTTGTCAAAAATTGAAATTCGTGATTTTCGAGATGTGACGGTTGGAAAGGCCTACAAATGTTCCCAAATGAATACCATGAAAGTCTTGGTGCACAAAAGTTTTGAGTTCGGTGGGTTTTGCACATGGCCAAGATTGGTGGTGCACCACGGCATAACTAGATGGCTTGGTGGGGATTTTTGTGAAAAAATGAAATTCGTGATTTTTGAGATGTGAGGGGTGAAAAGGCCTACAAATGTCCCCAAATGAATACTATGAAAGTCTTGGTGCACGAAAGTTTTGAGATCGGTGGGTTTTGCACATGGCCATGCTCGGCGATGCACCACGGCACAGCTAGATGGCTTGGTGGGGACTTTTGTGAAAAAATGAAATTTGTGATTTTTCAGATGTGAGGGTTTGAAAGGCCTCCAAATGTCCCCAAATGAATACCATGATAGTCTTGGTGCACAAAAGTTTTGAGTTGGGTGGGTTTTGCACATGGCCAAGTTGGACGGTGCACCATGGCATAACTAGATGGCTTGGTGGGGAGTTTTGTGAAAAAAATGAAATTCGTGGTTTTTGAGATGTGATGGTTGGAAAGGCCTCCAAATGTCCCGAAATGAATACCATGAAAGTCTTGGTGCACGAAAGTTTTGAGTTCGGTGGGTTTTGCACATGGCCAAGCTTGGCGGTGCACCATGCCATAGCTAGATGGCTTGGTGGGGAGTTTTATGAAAAAATGAAATTCGTGATTTTTGAGATGTGAGGGTTGGAAAGGCCTACAAATGTCCCCAAATGAATACCATGAAAGTCTTGGTGCACGTAAGTTTTGAGTTCGGTGGGTTTTGCACATGGCCAAGGTTGGCGGTGCACCACGGCATAGCTAGATGGCTTGGTGGGGATTTTTGTGAAAAAATGAAATTCGTGATTTTTTAGATGTGAGGGGTGAAAAGGCCTACAAATGTCCCCAAATGAATACTATGAAAGTCTTGGTGCACTAAAGTTTTGAGATTGGTGGGTTTTGCACATGGCCAAGCTTGGCGGTGCAGCACGGCATAGCTAGATGGCTTGGTGGGGAGTTTTGCGAAAAATTGAAATTTGTGGTTTTTGAGATGTGAAGGTTCGATTGGCCTCCAAATGCCTCCAAATGAATACCTTCAAAGTCATGGTGCACAAAAGTTTTGAGTTCGGAGGGTTTTGCACATGGCCAAGTTGGTCGGTGCACCACGGCATAGCTAGATGGCTTGGTGGGGACTTTTGTGAAAAAATGAAATTCGTGGTTGTTGACATGTGATGGTTGGAAAGGCCTCCAAATGTCCCCAAATGAATACTATGAAAGTCTTGGTGCACGAAAGTTTTGAGTTCGGTGGGTTTTGCACATGGCCAAGCTTGGCGGTGCACCATGGCATAGCTAGATGGCTTGGTGGGGAGTTTTGTGCAAAATTGAAATTCGTGGTTTTTGAGATGTGAGGGTTCGATTGGCCTCCCAATCCCCCAAATGAATACCTTGAAAGTCATGGTGCACAAAAGTTTTGAGTTCGTAGGGTTTTGCATATGGCCAAGTTGGTCGGTGCACCACAACATAGCTAGATGGCTTGGTGGGGAGTTTTGTGAAAAATTGAAATTCGTGGTTTTTGAGATGTGATGGTTGGATTGGCCTCCAAATGTGCCCAAATGAATACCTTGAAAGTCTTGGTGCACGAAAGTTTTGAGTTCGGTGGGTTTTGCACATGGCCAAGCTTGGCGGTGCAGCACGGCATAGCTAGATAGCTTGGTGGGGAGTTTTGTGAAAAATTGAAATTCGTGGTTTTTGAGATGTGAGGGTTCGATTGGCCTCCAAATCCCCCAAATGAATACCTTGAAAGTCATGGTGCACAAAAGTTTTGAGTTCGGAGGGTTTTGCACATGGCCAAGCTTGGCGGTGCACCATGACATAGCTAGATGGCTTGGTGGGGAGTTTTATGAAAAAATTAAATTCGTGATTTTTGAGATGTGATGGTTGGAAAGGCCTCCAAATGGCCCCAAATGAATACCGTGAAAGTCTTGGTGCACGAAAGTTTTGAGTTCGGTGGGTTTTGCACATGGCCAAGCTTGGCGGTGCACCATGGCATAGCTAGATGGCTTGGTGGGTAGTTTTATGAAAAAATGAAATTCGTGATTTTTGAGTTGTGATGGTGGGAAAGGCCTCCAAATGGCCCCAAATGAATACCATGAAAGTCTTGGTGCACGAACGTTTTGAGTTCGGTGGGTTTTGCACATGGCCAAGTTGGTCGGTGCACGGCGGCATAGCTAGATGGCTTGATGGGGAGTTTTGTGAAAAAATGAAATTCGTGGTTTTTGAGATATGATGGTTGGAAAGGCCTGCAAAAGTCCCCAAAGAATACCATGAAAGTCTTGGTGCACGAAAGTTTTGAGTTCGGTGGGTTTTGCACATGGCCAAGCTTTTCGGTGCACCATGGCATAGCTAGATGGCTTGGTGGGGAGTTTTATGAAAAAATGAAATTCGTGATTTTTGAGATGTGAGGGTTGGAAAGGCCTACAAATGTCCCCAAATGAATACCGTGAAAGTCTTGGTGCACGGAAGTTTTGAGTTCGGTGGCTTTTGCACATGGCCATGCTTGGCGGTGCAGCACGGCATAGCTGGATGGCTTGGTGGGGAGTTTTGTGAAAAATTGAAATTCGTGGTTTTTGGGATGTGAGGGTTCGATTGGGCTCCAAATGCCCCCAAATTGAATACCTTGAAAGTCATGGTGCACAAAAGTTTTGAGTTCAGAGGGTTTTGCACATGGCCAAGTTGGTCGGTGCACTACGGCATAACTAGATGGCTTGGTGGGGAGTTTTGTGAAAAATTGAAATTCCTGGTTTTTGAGATGTGATGGTTGGATTGCCATCCAAATGTCCCCAAACGAATACCCTGAAAGTCTTGGTGCACGAAAGTTTTGAGTTTTGCGGGTTTTGCACATGGCCAAGTGGGTCGGTGCACCACGGCATAACTAGATGGCCTGGTGGGGACTTTTGTGAAAAAATGAAATTCGTGGTTGTTGACATGTGATGGTTGGAAAGGCCTACAAATGTCCCCAAATGAATACCATGAAAGTCTTGGTGCACGGAAGTTTTGAGTTCGGTGGGTTTTGCACATGGCCAAGCTTGGCGGTACAACACGGCATACCTGGATGGCTTGGTGGGGAGTTTTGTGAAAAATTGAAATTCGTGGTTTTTGAGATGTGAGGATTCGATTGGCCTACAAATGTCCCCAAATGAATACCATGAAAGTCTTGGTGCACGAAAGTTTTGAGTTCGGTGGTTTTTGCACATGGCCAAGTTGGTCGGTGCACCACGGCATAGCTAGATGGCTTGGTGGGGAGTTTTGTGAAAAATTGAAATTCGTGGTTTTTGAGATGTGAGGGTTGGATTGGCCTCCAAATGCCCCCAAATGAATACCTTGAAAGTCATGGTGCACAAAAGTTTTGAGTTCGTAGGGTTTTGCATATGGCCAAGTTGGTCGGTGCACCACAACATAGCTAGATGGCTTGGTGGGGAGTTTTGTGAAAAATTGAAATTCGTGGTTTTTGAGATGTGATGGTTGGATTGGCCTCCAAATGTGCCCAAATGAATACCATGAAAGTCTTGGTGCACAAAAGTTTTGAGTTCGGTGGGTTTTGCACATGGCCAAGTTGGTCGGTGCACCACGGCATAACTAGATGGCTTGGTGGGGACTTTTTTGAAAAAATGAAATTGGTGGTTGTTGACATGTGATGGTTGGAAAGGCCTCCAAATGTCCCCAAATGAATACTATGAAGTCTTGGTGCACGAAAGTTTTGAGTTCGGTGGGTTTTGCACATGGCCAAGCTTGGCGGTGCACCATGACATAGCTAGATGGCTTGGTGGGGAGTTTTATGAAAAAATTAAATTCGTGATTTTTGAGATGTGATGGTTGGAAAGGCCTCCAAATGGCCCCAAATGAATACCATGAAAGTCTTGGTGCACGAAAGTTTTGAGTTCGGTGGGTTTTGCACATGGCCAAGCTTGGCGGTGCACCATGGCATAGCTAGATGCCTTGGTGGGTAGTTTTATGAAAAAATGAAATTCGTGATTTTTGAGATGTGATGGTGGGAAAGGCCTCCAAATGGCCCCAAATGAATACCATGAAAGTCTTGGTGCACGAACGTTTTGAGTTCGGTGGGTTTTGCACATGGCCAAGTTGGTCGGTGCACGGCGGCAGAGCTAGATGGCTTGATGGGGAGTTTTGTGAAAAAATGAAATTCGTGGTTGTTGACATGTGATGGTTGGAAAGGCCTACAAATGTCCCCAAATGAATACCATGAAAGTCTTGGTGCACGAAAGTTTTGAGTTCGGTGGGTTTTGCACATGACCAAGGTTGGCGGTGCACCACAGCATAGTTAGTGGCTTAGTGGGGAGTTTTGTGAAAAAATGAAATTCGTGATTTTTTAGATGTGAGGGTTGGGAAGGCCTACAAACGTCCCCAAATGAATACCATGAATGTCTTGGTGCACGAAAGGTTTGAGTTCGGTGGGTTTTTCACATGGCCAAGCTTGGCGGTGCACCACGGCATAGCTAGATGGCTTGGTGTGGAGTTTTGTCAAAAATTGAAATTCGTGATTTTCGAGATGTGAGGGTTGGAAAGGAAAATTTCCCCAAATGAATAACATGAAATTCTTGGTGCACAAAACTTTTGAGTTCGGTGGGCTTTGCACATGGCCAAGGTTGGCGGTACCCCACGACATAGCTAGATGGCTTGGTGGGGAGTTTTGTGAAAAAATGATATTCGTGATTTTTGAGATGTGAGGGTTGGAAAGGCCTACAAATGTCCCCAAATGAAAACCATGAAAGTCTTGGTGCACGAAAGTTTTGAGTTTGGTGGGTTTTGCACATGGCCAAGGTTGGCGGTGCCCCACGGCATAGCTAGATGGCTTGGTGGGGAGTTTTGTGAAAAAATGAAATTCGTGATTTTTGAGATGTGAGGTTTGGAAAGGCCTACAAATGTCCCCAAACGAATACCATGAAAGTCTTGGTGCACGAAAGTTTTGACTTTGTTGGGTTTTGCACATGGCCAAGCTTGGCGGTGCACTTCGGCATAACTAGATGGCTTAGTGGGGAGTTTTGTGAAAAAATGAAATTCGTGATTTTTGACATGTGAGGGTTGGAAAGGCCTACAAATGTCCCCAAATGAATACCATGAAAGTCTTGGTGCACGAAAGTTTTGAGTTCGGTGGGTTTTGCACATGACCAAGTTGGTCGGTGCACCATGGCATATCTGGATGGATTGGTGGGGGGTTTGTGAAAAATTGAAATTCAAGGTTTTTGAGATGTGAGGATAGGAAAGGCCTACCAATGTCCCCAAATGAATACCATGAAGTCTTGGTGCACGAAAGTTTTGACTTCGGTGGGTTTTCCACATGGCCAAGCTTGAAGGTGCACCACGGCATAGCTAGATGGCTTGGTGGGGAGTTTTGTGAAAAAATGATATTCGTGATTTTTGAGATGTGAGGGTTGGAAAGGCCTACAAATGTCCCCAAATGAAAACCATGAAAGTCTTGGTGCACGAAAGTTTTGAGTTCGGTGGGTTTTGCACGTGGCCAAGGTTGGCGGTGCACCACGACATAGATAGATGGCTTGGTGGGGAGTTTTGTGAAAAAATGAAATTCGTGATTTTTGAGATGTGAGTGTTGGAAAGGCCTCCAAATGTCCCCAAATGAATACCATGAAAGTCTTGGTGCACGAAAGTTTTGACTTCGGTGGGTTTTCACATGGCCAAGCTTGGCGGTGCACCACGGCATAGCAAGATGGCTTAGTGGGGAGTTTTGTGAAAAAATGAAATTCGTGATTTTTGAGATGTGAGGGTTGGAAAGACCTACAAATGTCCCCAAATGAATAACATGAAATTCTTGGTGTACGAAAGTTTTGAGCTTGCTGGGCTTTGCGCATGGCCTAGGTTGGCGGTGCCCCAAGGCATAGCTAGATGGCTTGGTGGGGAGTTTTGTGAAAAAATGATATTCGTGATTTTTGAGATGTGAGGGTTGGAAAGGCCTACAAATGTCCCCAAAGGAAAACCATGAAAGTCTTGGTGCACGAAAGTTTTCAGTTCGGTGGGTTTTGCACATGGCCAAGGTTGGCGGTGCACCACGGCATAGATAGATGGCTTGGTGGGGAGTTTTGTGAAAAAATGAAATTCGTGATTTTTCACATGTGAGGGTTGGAAAGGCCGACAAATGTCCCCAAATGAATACCATGAAAGGATTGGTGCACGAAAGTTTTTAGTTCGGTGGGTTTTTCACATGACCAAGTTGGTCGGTGCACCATGGCATATCTGGATGGATTGATGGGGGGTTTGTGAAAAATTGAAATTCGTGGTTTTTGAGATGTGAGGGTAGGAAAGGCCTACAAATGTCCCCAAATGAATACCATGAAAGTCTTGGTGCACGAAAGTTTTGACTTCGGTGGGTTTTCACTTGGCCAAGCTTGGCGGTGCACCACGGCATAGCAAGATGGCTTAGTGGGGAGTTTTGTGAAAAAATGAAATTCGTGATTTTTGAGATGTGAGGGTTGGAAAGGCCTACAAATGTCCCCAAATGAATAACATGAAATTCTTGGTGTACGAAAGTTTTGAGCTTGCTGGGCTTTGCGCATGGCCCAGGTTGGCGGTGCCCCAAGGCATAGCTAGATGGCTTGGTGGGGAGTTTTGTGAAAAAATGATATTCGTGATTTTTGAGATGTGAGGGTTGGAAAGGCCTACAAATGTCCCCAAAGGAAAACCATGAAAGTCTTGGTGCACGAAAGTTTTCAGTTCGGTGGGTTTTGCACATGGCCATGGTTGGCGGTGCACCACGGCATAGATAGATGGCCTGGTGGGGAGTTTTGTGAAAAAATGAAATTCGTGATTTTTGAGATGTGAGGGTTGGAAAGGCCTCCAAATGTCCCCAAATGAATACCATGAAAGTCTTGGTGCACGAATGTTTTGAGTTCGATGGCTTTTGCACTTGGCCAAGTTAGTCGGTGCACCACGGCATAGCTAGATGGCTTGGTGGGGAGTTTTGTGAAAAATAGAAATTCGTGATTTTTGACATGTGAGGGTTGGAAAGGCCTACAAATGTCCCCAAATGAATACCATTAAAGTGTTGGTGCACGAAAGTTTTGAGTTAGGTGGGTTTTGCATATGGCCAAGATTGAAGGTGCATCACGGCATAGCTAGATGGCTTGGCGGGGAGTTTTGTGAAAAATTGCAATTCGTGGTTTTTGGGATGTGAGGGTAGGAAAGGCCTACAAATGTCTCCAAATGAATACCATGAAAGTCTTGGTGCACGAATGTTTTGAGTTCGTTGGGTTTTGCACTTGGCGAAGTTGTTCGGTGCACCACGGCATAGCTAGATGGCTTGGTGGGGAGTGTTGTGAAAAAATGAAATTCGTGATTTTTGAGATGTGAGGGTTGGAAAGGCCTCCAAATTTCCCCAAATGAATACCATGAAAGTCTTGGTGCACGAAAGTTTTGAGTTCGATGGCTTTTGCACTTGGCCAAGTTAGTCGGTGCACCACGGCATAGCTAGATGGCTTGGTGGGGAGTTTTGTGAAAAATAGAAATTCGTGATTTTTGACATGTGAGGGTTGGAAAGGCCTACAAATGTCCCCAAATGAATACCATTAAAGTCTTGGTGCACGAAAGTTTTGAGTTAGGTGGGTTTTGCATATGGCCAAGATTGAAGGTGCATCACGGCATAGCTAGATGGCTTGGCGGGGAGTTTTGTGAAAAATTGCAATTCGTGGTTTTTGGGATGTGAGGGTAGGAAAGGCCTACAAATGTCCCCAAATGAATACCATGAAAGTCTTGCTGCACGAAAGTTTTGAGTTCGGTGGGTTTTGCACTTGGCCAAGTTGTTCGGTGCAGCACGGCAGAGCTAGATGGCTTGGTGGGGAGTGTTGTGAAAAAATGAAATTCGTGATTTTTGAGATGTGAGGGTTGGAAAGGCTTCCAAATTTCCCCAAATGAATACCATGAAAGTCTTGGTGCATGAAAGTTTTGAGTTCGGTGGGTTTTGCACTTGGCGTAGTTGTTCGGTGCACTACGGCATAGCTAGATGGCTTGGTGGGGAGTTTTGTGAAAAAATGAAATTCGTGATTTTTGAGATGTGAGGGTTGGAAAGGCCTACAAATATCCCCAAATGAATAACATGAAATTCTTGGTGCACGAAAGTTTCGAGTTCGGTGGGCTTTGCATATGGCCAAGGTTGGCGGTGCCCCACGGCATAGTTAGAGGGCTTGGTGGGGAGTTTTGTGAAAAAATGATATTCGTGATTTTTGAGATGTGAGGGTTGGAAAGGCCTACAAATGTCCCCAAATGAAAACCATGAAAGTCTTGGTGCACGAAAGTTTTGAGTTCGGTGGGTTTTGCACATGGCCAAGGTTGGCGGTGCCCCACGGCATACCTAGATGGCTTGGTGGGGAATTTTGTGAAAAAATGAAATTCGTGATTTTTGAGATGTGAGGGTTGGAAAGGCCTACAAATGTCCCCAAACGAATACAATGAAAGTCTTGGTGCACGAAAGTTTTGAGTTTGGTGGGTTTTGCACATGACCAAGTTGGTCGGTGCACCATGGCATATCTGGATGGATTGGTGGGGGGTTTTTGAAAAATTGAAATTCGTGGTTTTTGAGATGTGAGGGTAGGAAAGGCCTACAAATGTCCCCAAATGAAAACCATGAAAGTCTTGGTGCACGAAAGTTTTGAGTTCGGTGGGTTTTGCACATGGCCAAGGTTGGCGGTGCACCATGGCATATCTGGATGGATTGGTGGGGGGTTTGTGAAAAATTGAAATTCGTGGTTTTTGCGATGTGAGGGTAGGAAAGGCCTACAAATGTCCCCGAATGAATACCATGAAAGTCTTGGTGCACGAAAGTTTTGACTTCGGTGGGTTTTCCACATGGCCAAGCTTGAAGGTGCACCACGACATAGCTTGATGGCTTGGCGGGGAGTTTTGTGAAAAATTGAAATTCGTGATTTTTGAGATGTGAGGGTTGGAAAGGCCTACAAATGTCCCCAAATGATAACCATGAAAGTCTTGGTGCATGAAAGTTGAGTTCGGTGGGTTTTGCACATTGCCAAGGTTGGCGGTGCACTACGGCATAACTTGATGGCTTGGTGGGGAGTTTTGTGAAAAAATGAAATTCGTGGTTTTTGAGATGTGAGGGTAGGAAAGGCCTACAAATGTCCCCGAATGAATACCATGAATTTCTTGGTGCACGAAAGTTGAGTTCGGTGGGTTTTGCACATGGTCAAGGTTGGCGGTGCACCACGGCATAGATAGATGGCTTGGTGGGCAGTTTTATCAAAAAATGAAATTCGTGATTTTTGAGATGTGAGGGTTGGAATGGCCTACAAATGTCCCCAAATGAATACCATGAAATTCTTGGTGCACGAAAGTTTTGAGTTCGGTGGGTTTTGCACATGACCAAGTTGGTCGGTGCACCATGGCATATCTGGATGGATTGGTGGGGGGTTTGTGAAAAATTGAAATTCGTGGTTTTTGAGATGTGAGGGTAGGAAAGGCCTACAAATGTCCCCGAATGAATACCATGAATGTCTTGGTGCACGAAAGTTTTGACTTCGGTGGGTTTTCCACATGGCCAGGCTTGAAGGTGCACCACGGCATAGCTAGATGGCTTGGCGGGGAGTTTTGTGAAAAATTGAAATTCGTGATTTTTGAGATGTGAGGGTTGGAAAGGCCTACAAATGTCCCCAAATGATAACCATGAAAGTCTTGGTGCACGAAAGTTGAGTTCGGTGGGTTTTGCACCTGGCCAAGGTTGGCGGTGCACTACGGCATAACTAGATGGCTTGGTGGGGAGTTTTGTGAAAAAATGAAATTCGTGGTTTTTGAGATGTGAGGGTAGGAAAGGCCTACAAATGTCCGCAAATGAAAACCATGAAAGTCTTGGTGCACGAAATATTTGAGTTCGGTGGGTTTTGTCCATGGCCAAGATTGGCGGTGCACCACGGCATATAGATAGATGGCTTGGTGGGCAGTTTTATCAAAAAATGAAATTCGTGATTTTTGAGATGTGAGGGTTGGAAAGGCCTACAAATGTCCCCAAATGAATACCATGAAAGTCTTGGTGCACGAAAGTTTTGAGTTCGATGGCTTTTGCACTTGGCCAAGTTGGTCGGTGCACCACGGCATAGCTAGATGGCTTGGTGGGGAGTTTTGTGAAAAATAGAAATTCGTGATTTTTGACATGTGAGGGTTGGAAAGGCCGACAAATGTCCCCAAATGAATACCATGAAAGTCTTGGTGCACGAAAGTTTTGAGTTCGGTGGGTTTTGCACATGACCAAGTTGGTCGGTGCACCATGGCATATCTGGATGGATTGGTGGGGGGTTTGTGAAAAATTGAAATTCGTGGTTTTTGCGATGTGAGGGTAGGAAAGGCCTACAAATGTCCCCGAATGAATACCATGAAAGTCTTGGTGCACGAAAGTTTTGACTTCGGTGGGTTTTCCACATGGCCAAGCTTGAAGGTGCACCACGACATAGCTTGATGGCTTGGCGGTGAGTTTTGTGAAAAATTGAAATTCGTGATTTTTGAGATGTGAGGGTTGCAAAAGGCCTACAAATGTCCCCAAATGATAACCATGAAAGTCTTGGTGCATGAAAGTTGAGTTCGGTGGGTTTTGTCCATGGCCAAGATTGGCGGTGCACCACGGCATATAGATAGATGGCTTGGTGGGCAGTTTTATCAAAAAATGAAATTCGTGATTTTTGAGATGTGAGGGTTGGAAAGGCCTACAAATGTCCCCAAATGAATACCATGAAAGTCTTGGTGCACGAAAGTTTTGAGTTCGATGGCTTTTGCACTTGGCCAAGTTGGTCGGTGCACCACGGCATAGCTAGATGGCTTGGTGGGGAGTTTTGTGAAAAATAGAAATTCGTGATTTTTGACATGTGAGGGTTGGAAAGGCCGACAAATGTCCCCAAATGAATACCATGAAACTCTTGGTGCACGAAAGTTTTGAGTTCGGTGGGTTTTGCACATGACCAAGTTGGTCGGTGCACCATGGCATATCTAGATGGATTGGTGGGGGGTTTGTGAAAATTTGAAATTCGTGGTTTTTGAGATGTAAGGGTAGGAAAGGCCTACAAATGTCCCCAAATGAATACCATGAAAGTCTTGGTACCCGAAAGTTTTGACTTCGGTGGGTTTTGACATGGCCAAGCTTGGCGGTGCACCACGGCATAGCTAGATGGCTTGGTGGGGAGTTTTGTGAAAAATTGAAATTCGTGATTTTTGAGATGTGAGGGTTGGAAAGGCCTACAAATGTCCCCAAATGAATACCATGAAAGTCTTGGTGCACGAAAGTTTTGACTTCGGTGGGTTTTGCACATGGCCAAGGTTGGCGGTGCACCACGGCATAGCTAGATGGCTTGGTGGGGAGTTTTGTGAAAAAATGAAATTCGTGATTTTTGAGATGTGAGGGTTGGAAAGGCGTACAAATGTCCCCAAATGAATACCATGAAAGTCTTGGTGCACGAAAGTTTTGAGTTCGGTGGGTTTTGCACATGACCAAGGTTGGTGGTGCACTACGGCATAACTAGATGGCTTGGTGGGGAGTTTTGTGAAAAAATGAAATTCGTGGTTTTTGAGATGTGAGGGTAGGAAAGGCCTAAAAATGTCCCCAAATGAAAACCATGAAAGTCTTGGTGCACGAAAGTTTTGAGTTCGGTGGGTTTTGCACATGGCGAAGGTTGGCGGTGCACCACGGCATAACTAGATGGCTTGGTGGGGAGTTTTGTGAAAAAATGAAATTCGTGATTTTTTAGGTCTGAGGGTTGGAAAGGCCTCCAAATGTCCCCAAATGAATACCATGAAAGTCTTGGTGCACGAAAGTTTTGACTTCGGTGGGTTTTCACATGGACAAGCTTGAAGGTGCACCACGGCATAGCTAGATGGCTGGGCGGGGAGTTTTGTGAAAAATTGAAATTCATGATTTTTTAGATTTGAGTGTTGGAAAGGCCTACAAATGTCCGTAAATGAATATCATGAAAGTCTGGGTGCACGAAAGTTTTCAGTTTGGTGGGTTTTGCCCAAGGCAAAGTTCGTCGGTGCAACACGACATAGCTAGATGGCTTGGTGGGGAGTTTTGTGAAAAAATGAAATTCGTGATTTTGAGATGTGAGGGTTAGAAAGGCCTACAAATGTCCTTAAATGAATAGCATGAAAGTCTTGGTGCACCAAAGTTTTGAGTTCGGTGGGTTTTGCACTTGGCCAAGTTGTTCTGTGCACCACGGCATAGATAGATGGCTTGGTGGGGAGTTTTGTGAAAAAATGAAATTCGTGATTTTTGAGAAGTGAGGGTTGGAAAGGCCTCCAAATGTCCCCAAATGAATACCATGAAAGTCTTGGTGCACGAAAGTTTTGAGTTCGGTGGGTTTTGCACTTGGCCAAGTTGTTCGGTGCACCACGGCATAGCTAGATGGCTTGGTGGGGAGTTTTGTGAAAAAATGATATTCGTCATTTTTGAGATGTGAGGGTTGGAAAGGCCTACAAATGTCCCCAAATGAAAATCATGAAAGTCCTGGTGCACGAAAGTTTCGAGTTCGGTGGGTTTTGCACATGGCCAAGGTTGGCGGTGCACCACGGCATAGATAGATGGCTTGGTGGGCAGTTTTATCAAAAAATGAAATTCGTGATTTTTGAGATGTGAGGGTTGGAAAGGCCTACAAATGTCCCCAAATGAATACCATGAAAGTCTTGGTGCACGAAAGTTTTGAGTTCGATGGCTTTTGCACTTGGCCAAGTTGGTCGGTGCACCACGGCATAGCTAGATGGCTTGGTGGGGAGTTTTGTGAAAAATAGAAATTCGTGATTTTTGACATGTGAGGGTTGGAAAGGCCGAGAAATGTCCCCAAATGAATACCATGAAAGTCTTGGTGCACGAAAGTTTTGAGTTCGGTGGGTTTTGCACATGACCAAGTTGGTCGGTGCACCATGGCATATCTGGATGGATTGGTGGGGGGTTTGTGAAAAATTGAAATTCGTGGTTTTTGAGATGTGAGGGTTGGAAAGGCCTACAAATCTGCCTAAATGAATACCATGAATGTCTTGGTGCACGAAAGTTTTGACTTCGGTGGGTTTTCCACATGGCCAAGCTTGAAGGTGCACCACGGCATAGCTAGATGGCTTGGTGGGGAGTTTTGTGAAAAATTGAAATTCGTGATTTTTGAGATGTGAGGGTTGGAAAGGCCTACAAATCTGCCTAAATGAATACCATGAATGTCTTGGTGCACGAAAGTTTTGACTTCGGTGGGTTTTCCACATGGCCAAGCTTGAAGGTGCACCACGGCATAGCTAGATGGCTTGGTGGGGAGTTTTGTGAAAAATTGAAATTCGTGATTTTTGAGATGTGAGGGTTGGAAAGGCCTACAAATGTCCCCAAATGATAACCATGAATGTCTTGGTGCACGAAAGTTGAGTTCGGTGGGTTTTGCACCTGGCCAAGGTTGGCGGTGCACTACGGCATAACTTGATGGCTTGGTGGGGAGTTTTGTGAAAAAATGAAATTCGTGGTTTTTGAGATGTGAGGGTAGGAATGGCCTACAAATGTCCTTAAATGAATAACATGAAAGTCTTGGTGCACCAAAGTTTTGAGTTCGGTGGGTTTTGCACTTGGCCAAGTTCTTCTGTGCACCACGGCATAAATAGATGGCTTGGTGGGGAGTTTTGTGAAAAAATTAAATTCGTGATTTTTGAGAAGTGGGGTTGGAAAGGCCTCCAAATGTCCCCAAATAAATACCAATAAAGTCTTGGTGCACGAAAGTTTTGAGTTCGGTGGGTTTTGCACTTGGCCAAGTTGTTCGGTGCACCACGGCATAGCTAGATGGCTTGGTGGGGAGTTTTGTGAAAAATAGAAATTCGTGATTTTTGACATGTGAGGGTTGGAAAGGCCGACAAATGTCCCCAAATGAATACCATGAAAGTCTTGGTGCACGAAAGTTTTGACTTCGGTGGGTTTTCCACATGGCCAAGCTTGAAGGTGCACCACGGCATAGCTAGATGGCTTGGTGGGGAGTTTTGTGAAAAATTGAAATTCGTGATTTTTGAGATGTGAGGGTTGGAAAGGCCTACAAATCTGCCTAAATGAATACCATGAATGTCTTGGTGCACGAAAGTTTTGACTTCGGTGGGTTTTCCACATGGCCAAGCTTGAAGGTGCACCACGGCATAGCTAGATGGCTTGGTGGGGAGTTTTGTGAAAAATTGAAATTCGTGATTTTTGAGATGTGAGGGTTGGAAAGGCCTACAAATGTCCCCAAATGATAACCATGAATGTCTTGGTGCACGAAAGTTGAGTTCGGTGGGTTTTGCACCTGGCCAAGGTTGGCGGTGCACTACGGCATAACTAGATGGCTTGGTGGGGAGTTTTGTGAAAAAATGAAATTCGTGGTTTTTGAGATGTGAGGGTAGGAAAGGCCTAAAAATGTCCCCAAATGAAAACCATGAAAGTCTTGGTGCACGAAAGTTTTGAGTTCGGTGGGTTTTGCACATGGCGAAGGTTGGCGGTGCACCACGGCATAACTAGATGGCTTGGTGGGGAGTTTTGTGAAAAAATGAAATTCGTGATTTTTTAGGTCTGAGGGTTGGAAAGGCCTCCAAATGTCCCCAAATGAATACCATGAAAGTCTTGGTGCACGAAAGTTTTGACTTCGGTGGGTTTTCACATGGCCAAGCTTGAAGGTGCACCACGGCATAGCTAGATGGCTGGGCGGGGAGTTTTGTGAAAAATTGAAATTCATGATTTTTTAGATTTGAGTGTTGGAAAGGCCTACAAATGTCCGTAAATGAATATCATGAAAGTCTGGGTGCACGAAAGTTTTCAGTTTGGTGGGTTTTGCCCAAGGCAAAGTTCGTCGGTGCAACACGACATAGCTAGATGGCTTGGTGGGGAGTTTTGTGAAAAAATGAAATTCGTGATTTTGAGATGTGAGGGTTAGAAAGGCCTACAAATGTCCTTAAATGAATAGCATGAAAGTCTTGGTGCACCAAAGTTTTGAGTTCGGTGGGTTTTGCACTTGGCCAAGTTGTTCTGTGCACCACGGCATAGATAGATGGCTTGGTGGGGAGTTTTGTGAAAAAATGAAATTCGTGATTTTTGAGAAGTGAGGGTTGGAAAGGCCTCCAAATGTCCCCAAATGAATACCATGAAAGTCTTGGTGCACGAAAGTTTTGAGTTCGGTGGGTTTTGCACTTGGCCAAGTTGTTCGGTGCACCACGGCACAGCTAGATGGCTTGGTGGGGAGTTTTGTGAAAAAATGATATTCGTCATTTTTGAGATGTGAGGGTTGGAAAGGCCTACAAATGTCCCCAAATAAAAATCATGAAAGTCTTGGTGCACGAAAGTTTCGAGTTCGGTGGGTTTTGCACATGGCCAAGGTTGGCGGTGCCCCACGGCATAGCTAGATGGCTTGGTGGGGAGTTTTGTGAAAAAATGAAATTCGTGATTTTTGAGATGTGATGTTTGGAAAGGCCTACAAATGTCCCCAAACGAATACCATGAAAGTCTTGGTGCACGAATGTTTTGACTTTGTTGGGTTTTGCACATGGCCAAGCTTGGCGGTGCACCACGGCATAACTAGATGGCTTGGTGGGGAGTTTTGTGAAAAAATGAAATTCGTGATTTTTGAGGTGTGAGGGTTGGAAAGGCCTCCAAATGTCCCCAAATGAAGACCATGAAAGTCTTGGTGCACAAAAGTTTTGAGTTCGGTGGGTTTTGCACTTGGCCAAGTTGTTTGGTGCACCACGGCATAGATAGATGGCTTGGTGGGGAGTTTTGTGAAAAAATGAAATTGGTGATTTTTGAGATGTGAGGGTTGGAAAGGCCTCCAAATGTCCCCAAATGAATACCATGAAAGTCTTGGTGCACGAAAGTTTTGAGTTCGGTGGGTTTTGCACTTGGCCAAGTTGTTTGGTGCACCACGGCATAGATAGATGGCTTGGTGGGGAGTTTTGTGAAAAAATGATATTCGTCATTTTTGAGATGTGAGGGTTGGAAAGGCCTACAAATGTCCCCAAATGAAAACCATGAAAGTCTTGGTGCACGAAAGTTTTGAGTTCAGTGGGTTTTGCACATGGCCAAGGTTGGCGGTGCACCACGACATAGCTAGATGGCTTGGTGGGGAGTTTTGTGAAAAATAGAAATTCGTGATTTTTGACATGTGAGGGTTGGAAAGGCCTACAAATGTCCCCAAACGAATACCATGAAAGTCTTGGTGCACGAAAGTTTTGACTTCGTTGGGTTTTGCACATGGCCATGCTTGGCGGTGCACCACGGCATAACTAGATGGCTTGGTGGGGAGTTTTGTGAAAAAATGAAATTGGTGATTTTTGAGATGTGAGGGTTGGAAAGGCCTCCAAATGTCCCCAAATGAATACCACGAAAGTCTTGGTGCACGAAAGTTTTGAGTTCGGTGGGTTTTGCACATGGCCAAGGTTGGCGGTGCACCACGGCATAGCTAGATGGCTTGGTGGGGAGTTTTGTGAAAAATAGAAATTCGTGATTTTTCACATGTGAGGGTTGGAAAGGCCTACAAATGTCCCCAAATGAATACCTTGAAAGTCTTGGTGCACGAAAGTTTTGAGTTCGGTGGGTTTTGCACATGACCAAGTTGGTCGGTGCACCATGGCATATTTGGATGGATTGGTGGGGGGTTTGTGAAAAATTGAAATTCGTGGTTTTTGAGATGTGAGGGTAGGAAAGGCCTACAAATGTCCCCGAATGAATACCATGAAAGTCTTGGTGCACGAAAGTTTTGACTTCGGTGGGTTTTCCACATTGCCAAGCTTGAAGGTGCACCACGACATAGCTAGATGGCTTGGCGGGGAGTTTTGTGAAAAATTGAAATTCGTGATTTTTGAGATGTGAGGGTTGGAAAGGCCTACAAATGTCCCCAAATGATAACCATGAAAGTCTTGGTGCACGAAAGTTGAGTTCGGTGGGTTTTGCACATGGCCAAGGTTGGCGGTGCACTATGGCATAAATAGATGGCTTGGTGGGGAGTTTTGTGAAAAAATGAAATTCGTGGTTTTTGAGATGTGAGGGTAGGAAAGGCCTAAAAATGTCCCCAAATGAATACCATGAAAGTCTTGGTGCACGAAAGTTTTGACTTCGGCGGGTTTTGCATATGGCCAAGCTTGAAGGTGCATCACGGCATAGCTAGATGGCGTGGCGGGGAGTTTTGTGAAAAATTGCAATTCGTGATTTTTGAGATGTGAGGGTTGGAAAGGCCTCCAAATGTCCCCAAATGAATACCATGAAAGTCTTGGTGCACCAAAGTTTTGAGTTCGGTGGGTTTTGCACTTGGCCAAGTTATTCGGTGCACCAAGGCATAGCTAGATGGCTTGGTGGGGAGTTTTGTGAAAAAATGATATTCGTGATTTTTGAGATGTGAGGGTTGGAAAGGCCTACAAATGTCCCCAAATGAAAACCATGATAGTCTTGGTGCACGAAAGTTTTGAGTTCGGTGGGTTTTGCACATGGCCAAGGTTGGCGGTGCCCCACGGCTAGGGATGTCAACGGGGCGGGTAGGGTACGGGTAGTAGTTCCCCCGTACCCTACCCGCTTGAAAAATATTTGCCCCGTACCCGTACCCATATCCGTCGGGTATCCGTTATGCGGGTACCCGTCTATTTTTTTCATATCCGCGGGTATCCACGGGTATCCGCGGGTATTTACAAAAATATTTAAAAAAATAAATATTTAACCATAATTAGTGCTTAGATCAAGAAGTCTCCTTTCTCCGATTGATTCTTGTAAAACAAACAAATAAAAAATCACTACCAATTTATATTGTAGTTTATTTTTGAATAAAATATTAAAGAAATTACTAACTTCATCAATGTCCACCTCTTGCAACATTGTATAAAGTTTCATGTTGTCCAATTTTAATCTAGAAAAGCCTTAAAACATAAGAAGTTCAGTAAAAATTTCTAACAATCACTTAATTAAAATATCTAAGTAAAAGTGTTAATTTTATTACCTTCCATGTTGGTCCATAACCAGTCTTAGAGACACATCAATACCTCCACAGTATATGGAAGTAATTTACTCATTTGTGGGGTAAGAATCTGACCACCATTATTGGATGAAGACTCATAAAGTTTGTTTACTAATATATATATATGTAAGCTAAAGTTTAGCGGGTACGGGTATCCACGGGTACGGATACTATGATACCCGTACCCGCCCCGTTAACATGTGGGTATCAAAAATACCCATACCCGCGGCTAGCGGGTATCCATTTTTAATATCCATTTCCTACCCGTTACGGGTTTTATCCGCGGATATCCGCGGGTACGGATTTTTTTGACATCCCTACCCACGGCATAGCTAGATGGCTTGGTGGGGAGTTTTGTGAAAAAATGAAATTCGTGATTTTTGAGATGTGAGGGTTGGAAAGGCCTACAAATGTCCCCAAACGAATACCATGAAAGTCTTGGTGCACGAAAGTTTTGACTTCGTTGGGTTTTGCACATGGCCAAGCTTGGCGGTGCACCACGGCATAACTAGATGGCTTGGTGGGGAGTTTTGTGAAAAAATGAAATTCGTGATTTTTGAGGTGTGAGGGTTGGAAAGGCCTCCAAATGTACCCAAATGAATACCATGAAAGTCTTGGTGCATAAAAGTTTTGAGTTCGGTGGGTTTTGCACTTGGCCAAGTTGTTTGGTGCACCATGGCATAGATAGATGGCTTGGTGGGGAGTTTTGTGAAAAAATGAAATTGGTGATTTTTGAGATGTGAGGGTTGGAAAGGCCTCCAAATGTCCCCAAATGAATACCATGAAAGTCTTGGTGCACGAAAGTTTTGAGTTCGGTGGGTTTTACACATGGCCAAGGTTGGCGGTGCACCACGGCATAGCTAGATGGCTTGATGGGGAGTTTTGTGAAAAAATGAAATTCGTGATTTTTGAGATGTGAGGGTTGGAAAGGCCTACAAATGTCCCCAAATGAATAACATGAAATTCTTGGTGCACGAAAGTTTTGAGTTCGGTGGGCTTTGCACATGGCCAAGGTTGGCGGTGCCCCACGGCATAGCTAGATGGCTTGGTGGGGAGTTTTGTGAAAAAATGAAATTCGTGATTTTTGAGATGCGAGGGTTGGAAAGGCCTCCAAATGTCCCCAAATGAATACCATGAAAGTCTTGGTGCACGAAATTTTTGAGTTCGATGGCTTTTGCACTTGGCCAAGTTGGTCGGTGCACCACGGCATAGCTAGATGGCTTGGTGGGGAGTTTTGTGAAAAATAGAAATTCGTGATTTTTGACATGTGAGGGTTGGAAAGGCCTACAAATGTCCCCAAATGAATACCATGAAAGTCTTGGTGCACGAAAGTTTTGAGTTTGGTGGGTTTTGCATATGGCAAAGATTGAAGGTGCATCACGACATTGCTAGATGGCTTGGCGGGGAGTTTTGTGAAAAATTGCAATTCGAGGTTTTTGAGATGTGAGGGTAGGAAAGGCCTACAAATGTCCCCAAATGAATACCATGAAAGTCTTGGTGCACGAAAGTTTTGACTTCGGTGGGTTTTCACATGGCCAAGCTTGAAGGTGCACCACGGCATAGCTAGATGGCTTGGCGGGGAGTTTTGTGAAAAATTGAAATTCATGATTTTTTAGATTTGAGGGTTGGAAAGGCCTACAAATGTCCGTAAATGAATACCATGAAAGTCTGGGTGCACGAAAGTTTTCAGTTTGGTGGGTTTTGCCCAAGGCAAAGTTGGTCGGTGCAACACGACATAGCTAGATGGCTTGGTGGGGAGTTTTGTGAAAAAATGAAATTCTTGATTTTTGAGATGTGAGGGTTGGAAAGGCCTACAAATGTCCCCAAATGAATAGCATGAAAGTCTTGGTGCACCGAAGTTTTGAGTTCGGTGGGTTTTGCACTTGGCCAAGTTGTTCGGTGCACCACGGCATAGATATATGGCTTGGTGGGGAGTTTTGTGAAAAAATGAAATTCTTGATTTTTGAGATGTGAGGGTTGGAAAGGCCTCCAAATGTCCCCAAATGAATACCATGAAAGTCTTCGTGCACGAAAGTTTTGAGTTCGGTGGGTTTTGCACTTGGCCAAGTTGTTCGGTGCACCACGGCATAGCTAGATGGCTTGGTGGGGAGTTTTGTGAAAAAATGATATTCGTGATTTTTGAGATGTGAGGGTTGGAAAGGCCTACAAATGTCCCCAAATGAAAACCATGAAAGTCTTGGTGCACGAAAGTTTTGAGTTCGGTGGGTTTTGCACATGGCCAAGGTTGGCGGTGCCCCACGGCATAGCTAGATGGCTTGGTGGGGAGTTTTGTGAAAAAATGAAATTCGTGATTTTTGAGATATGAGGGTTGGAAAGGCCTACAAATGTCCCCAAACGAATACCATGAAAGTCTTGGTGCACGAAAGTTTTCACTTCGTTCGGTTTTGCACATGGCCAAGCTTGGCGGTGCACCACGGCATAACTAGATGGCTTGGTGGGGAGTTTTGTTAAAAAATGAAATTCGTCATTTTTGAGGTGTGAGGGTTGGAAAGGCCTCCAAACCAAATGAATACCATGAAAGTCTTGGTGCACAAAAGTTTTGAGTTTGGTGGGTTTTGCACTTGGCCAAGTTGTTTGGTGCACCACGGCATAGATAGTGCCTTGGTGGGGAGTTTTGTGAAAAAATGAAATTGGTGATTTTTGAGATGTGAGGGTTGGAAAGGCCTCCAAATGTCCCCAAATGAATACCATGAAAGTCTTGGTGCATGAAAGTTTTGAGTTCGATGGGTTTTGCACATGGCCAAGGTTGGCGGTGCACCACGGCATAGATAGATGGCTTGGTGGGGAGTTTTGTGAAAAAATTAAATTCGTGATTTTTGAGATGTGAGGGTTGGAAAGACCTCTAAATGTCCCCAAATGAATACCATGAAAGTCTTGGTGCACGAAATTTTTGAGTTCGATGGCTTTTGCACTTGGCCAAGTTGGTCGGTGCACCACGGCATAGCTAGATGGCTTGGTGGGGAGTTTTGTGAAAAATAGAAATTCGTGATTTTTGACATGTGAGGGTTGGAAAGGCCTACAAATGTCCCCAAATGAATACCATGAAAGTCTTGGTGCACGAAAGTTTTGAGTTTGGTGGGTTTTGCATATGGCAAAGATTGAAGGTGCATCACGACATTGCTAGATGGCTTGGCGGGGAGTTTTGTGAAAAATTGCAATTCGAGGTTTTTGAGATGTGAGGGTAGGAAAGGCCTACAAATGTCCCCAAATGAATACCATGAAAGTCTTGGTGCACGAAAGTTTTGACTTCGGTGGGTTTTCACATGGCCAAGCTTGAAGGTGCACCACGGCATAGCTAGATGGCTTGGCGGGGAGTTTTTTGAAAAATTGAAATTCATGATTTTTTAGATTTGAGGGTTGGAAAGGCCTACAAATGTCCGTAAATGAATACCATGAAAGTCTGAGTGCACGAAAGTTTTCAGTTTGGTGGGTTTTGCCCAAGGCAAAGTTGGTCGGTGCAACACGACATAGCTAGATGGCTTGGTGGGGAATTTTGTGAAAAAATGAAATTCTTGATTTTTGAGATGTGAGGGTTGGAAAGGCCTACAAATGTCCCCAAATGAATAGCATGAAAGTCTTGGTGCACCGAAGTTTTGAGTTCGGTGGGTTTTGCACTTGGCCAAGTTGTTCGGTGCACCACGGCATAGATAGATGGCTTGGTGGGGAGTTTTGTGAAAAAAATGAAATTCGTGATTTTTGAGATGTGAGGGTTGGAAAGGCCTCCAAATGTCCCCAAATGAATACCATGAAAGTCTTCGTGCACGAAAGTTTTGAGTTCGGTGGGTTTTGCACTTGGCCAAGTTAATCGGTGCACCACGGCATAGCTAGATGGCTTGGTGGGGAGTTTTGTGAAAAAATGATATTCGTGATTTTTGAGATGTGAGGGTTGGAAAGGCCTACAAATGTCCCTAAATGGAAACCATGAAAGTCTTGGTGCACGAAAGTTTTGAGTTCGGTGGGTTTTGCACATGGCCAAGGTTGGCGGTGCCCCACGGCATAGCTAGATGGCTTGGTGGGGAGTTTTGTGAAAAAATGAAATTCGTGATTTTTGAGATGTGAGGGTTGGAAAGGCCTACAAATGTCCCCAAACGAATACCATGAAAGTCTTGGTGCACGAAAGTTTTCACTTCGTTGGGTTTTGCACATGGCCAAGCTTGGCGGTGCACCACGGCATAACTAGATGGCTTGGTGGGGAGTTTTGTGAAAAAATGAAATTCGTCATTTTTGAGGTGTGAGGGTTGGAAAGGCCTCCAAACCAAATGAATACCATGAAAGTCTTGGTGCACAAAAGTTTTGAGTTTGGTGGGTTTTGCACTTGGCCAAGTTGTTTGGTGCACCACGGCATAGATAGATGCCTTGGTGGGGAGTTTTGTGAAAAAATGAAATTGGTGATTTTTGAGATGTGAGTGTTGGAAAGGCCTCCAAATGTCCCCAAATGAATACCATGAAAGTCTTGGTGCACGAAAGTTTTGAGTTCGATGGCTTTTGCACTTGGCCAAGTTGGTCGGTGCACCACGGCATAGCTAGATGGCTTGGTGGGGAGTTTTGTGAAAAATAGAAATTCGTGATTTTTGACATGTGAGGGTTGGAAAGGCCTACAAATGTCCCCAAATGAATACCATGAAAGTCTTGGTGCATGAAAGTTTTGAGTTCGGTGGGTTTTGCACATGGCCAAGGTTGGCGGTGCACTACGGCATAACTAGATGGCTTGGTGGGGAGTTTTGTGAAAAAATGAAATTCGTGGTTTTTGAGATGTGAGAGTGGGAAAGGCCTACAAATTTCCCCAAATGAATACCATGAAAGTCTTGGTGCACGAAAGTTTTGAGTTCGGTGGGTTTTGCACATGGCCAAGCTTGGCGGTGCACCACGGCATAGCTAGATGGCTTGGTAGGGAGTTTTGTGAAAAATTGAAATTCATGATTTTTGAGATTTGAGGGTTGGAAAGGCCTATAAATGTCCGTAAATGAATACCATTAAAGTCTTGGTGCACGAAAGTTTTGAGTTCGGTGGGTTTTGCACATGGCCAAGCTTGGCGGTGCACCACGGCATAGCTAGATGGCTTGGCGGGGAGTTTTGTGAAAAATTGAAATTCGTGATTTTTGAGATGTGAGGGTTGGAAAGGCCTACAAATGTCACGAAATGATAACCATGAAAGTCTTGGTGCACGAAAGTTGAGTTCGGTGGGTTTTGCACATGGCCAAGGTTGGCGGTGAACTACGGCATAACTAGATGGCTTGGTGGGGAGTTTTGTGAAGAAATGAAATTCGTGGTTTTTGAGATGTGAGGGTGGGAAAGGCCTACAAATGTCCCCAAATGAATACCATGAAAGTCTTGGTGCACGAAAGTTTTGACTTCAGTGGGTTTTGCATATGGCCAAGCTTGAAGGTGCATCACGGCATAGCTAGATGGCTTGGCGGGGACTTTTGTGAGAAATTGCAATTCGTGATTTTTGAGATGTGAGGGTTGGAAAGGCCTCCAAATGTCCCCAAATGAATACCATGAAAGCCTTGGTGCATGAAAGTTTTGAGTTCGGTGGGTTTTGCACTTGGCCAAGTTGTTCGGTGCACTACGGCATAGCTAGATGGCTTCGTGGGGAGTTTTGTGAAAAAATGATATTCGTGATTTTTGAGATGTGAGGGTTGGAAAGGCCTACAAATGTCCCCAAATGAAAACCATGAAAGTCTTTGTGCATGAAAGTTTTGAGTTCGGTGGGTTTTGCACATGGCCAAGGTTGGCGGTGCCCCACGGCAGAGCTAGATGGCTTGGTGGGGAGTTTTGTGAAAAAATGAAATTCGTGATTTTTGAGATGTGAGGGTTGGAAAGGCCTACAAATGTCCCCAAACGAATACCATGAAAGTCTTGGTGCACGAAAGTTTTGACTTCGGTGGGTTTTGCATATGGCCAAGCTTGAAGGTGCATCACGGCATAGCTAGATGGCTTGGTGGGGACTTTTGTGAGAAATTGCAATTCGTGATTTTTGAGATGTGAGGGTTGGAAAGGCCTCCAAATATCCCCAAATGAATACCATGAAAGCCTTGGTGCATGAAAGTTTTGAGTTCGGTGGGTTTTGCACTTGGCCAAGTTGTTCGGTGCACTACGGCATAGCTAGATGGCTTAGTGGGGAGTTTTGTGAAAAAATGATATTCGTGATTTTTGAGATGTGAGGGTTGGAAAGGCCTACAAATGTCCCCAAATGAAAACCATGAAAGTTTTGGTGCATGAAAGTTTTGAGTTCGGTGGGTTTTGCACATGGCCAAGGTTGGCAGTGCCCCACGGCATAGCTAGATGGCTTGGTGGGGAGTTTTGTGAAAAAATGAAATTCGTGATTTTTGAGATGTGAGGGTTGGAAAGGCCTACAAATGTCCCCAAACGAATACCATGAAAGTCTTGGTGCATGAAAGTTTTGACTTCGTTGGGTTTTGCACATGGCCAAGCTTGGCGGTGCACCACGGCATAACTAGATGGCTTGGTGGGGAGTTTTGTTAAAAAATGAAATTGGTGATTTTTGAGGTGTGAGGGTTGGAAAGGCCTCCAAATGTCCCCAAATGAATACCATGAAAGTCTTGGTGCACGAAAGTTTTGAGTTCGATGGCTTTTGCACTTGGCCAAGGTGGTCGGTGCACCACGGCATAGCTAGATGGCTTGGTGGGGAGTTTTGTGAAAAATAGAAATTCGTGATTTTTGACATGTGAGGGTTGGAAAGGCCTACAAATGTCCCCAAATGAATACCATGAAAGTCTTGGTGCACGAAAGTTGAGTTCGGTGGGTTTTGCACATGGCCAAGGTTGGCGGTGCACTACGGCAGAACTAGATGGCTTGGTGGGGAGTTTTGTGAAAAAATGAAATTCGTTGTTTTTGAGATGTGAGGGTAGGAAAGGCCTACAAATGTCCCCAAATGAATACCATGAAAGTCTTGGTGTACGAAAGTTTTGACTTCGGTGGGTTTTGCACATGGCCAACCTTGAAGGTGCACCACGGCATAGCTAGATGGCTTGGCGGGGAGTTTTGTGAAAAATTGAAATTCGTGATTTTTGAGATGTGAGGGTTGGAAAGGCCTACAAATGTCCCCAAATGAATAACATGAAAGTCTTGGTGCACGAAAGTTGAGTTCGGTGGGTTTTGGACATGGCCAAGGTTGGCGGTGCACTACGGTATAACTAGATGGCTTGGTGGGGAGTTTTGTGAAAAAATGAAATTCGTGGTTTTTGAGATATGAGGGTAGGAAAGGCCTACAAATGTCCCCAAATGAATACCATGAAAGTCTTGGTGCACGAAAGTTTTGACTTCGGTGGGTTTTGCATATGGCCAAGCTTGAAGGTGCATCACGGCATAGCTAGATGGCTTGGCGGGGAGTTTTGTGAAAAATTGCAATTCGTGGTTTTTGAGATGTGAGGGTAGGAAAGGCCTACAAATGTCCCCAAATGAATACCATGAAAGTCTTGGTGCACGAAAGTTTTGAGTTCGGTGGGTTTTGCACATGGCCAAGCTTGTCGGTGCACTACGGCATAGCTAGATGGCTTGGTAGGGAGTTTTGTGAAAAATTGAAATTCATGATGTTTGAGATTTGAGGGTTGGAAAGGCCTATAAATGTCCGTAAATGAATACCATTAAAGTCTTGGTGCACGAAAGTTTTGAGTTCGGTGGGTTTTCCACATGGCCAAGCTTGGCGGTGCACCACGGCATAGCTAGATGGCTTGGCGGGGAGTTTTGTGAAAAATTGAAATTCGTGATTTTTGAGATGTGAGGGTTGGAAAGGCCTACAAATGTCACGAAATGATAACCATGAAAGTCTTGGTGCACGAAAGTTGAGTTCGGTGGGTTTTGCACATGGCCAAGGTTGGCGGTGAACTACGGCATAACTAGATGGCTTGGTGGGGAGTTTTGTGAAAAAATGAAATTCGTGGTTTTTGAGATGTGAGGGTGGGAAAGGCCTACAAATGTCCCCAAATGAATACGATGAAAGTCTTGGTGCACGAAAGTTTTGACTTCGGTGGGTTTTGCATATGGCCAAGCTTGAAGGTGCATCACGGCATAGCTAGATGGCTTGGCGGGGACTTTTGTGAGAAATTGCAATTCGTGATTTTTGAGATGTGAGGGTTGGAAAGGCCTCCAAATGTCCCCAAATGAATACCATGAAAGCCTTGGTGCATGAAAGTTTTGAGTTCGGTGGGTTTTGCACTTGGCCAAGTTGTTCGGTGCACTACGGCATAGCTAGATGGCTTAGTGGGGAGTTTTGTGAAAAAATGATATTCGTGATTTTTGAGATGTGAGGATTGGAAAGGCCTACAAATGTCCCCAAATGAAAACCATGAAAGTCTTGGTGCATGAAAGTTTTGAGTTCGTTGGGTTTTGCACATGGCCAAGGTTGGCAGTGCCCCATGGCATAGCTAGATGGCTTGGTGGGGAGTTTTGTGAAAAAATGAAATTCGTGATTTTTGAGATGTGAGGGTTGGAAAGGCCTACAAATTTCCCCAAACGAATACCATGAAAGTCTTGGTGCATGAAAGTTTTGACTTCGTTGGGTTTTGCACATGGCCAAGCTTGGCGGTGCACCACGGCATAACTAGATGGCTTGGTGGGGAGTTTTGTTAAAAAATGAAATTGGTGATTTTTGAGGTGTGAGGGTTGGAAAGGCCTCCAAATGTCCCCAAATGAATACCATGAAAGTCTTGGTGCACGAAAGTTTTGAGTTCGATGGCTTTTGCACTTGGCCAAGGTGGTCGGTGCACCACGGCATAGCTAGATGGCTTGGTGGGGAGTTTTGTGAAAAATAGAAATTCGTGATTTTTGACATGTGAGGGTTGGAAAGGCCTACAAATGTCCCCTAATGAATACCATGAAAGTCTTGGTGCAGGAAAGTTGAGTTCGGTGGGTTTTGCACATGGCCAAGGTTGGCGGTGCACTACGGCAGAACTAGATGGCTTGGTGGGGAGTTTTGTGAAAAAATGAAATTCGTGGTTTTTGAGATGTGAGGGTAGGAAAGGCCTACAAATGTCCCCAAACGAATACCATGAAAGTCTTGGTGTACGAAAGTTTTGACTTCGGTGGGTTTTGCACATGGCCAACCTTGAAGGTGCACCACGGCATAGCTAGATGGCTTGGCGGGGAGTTTTGTGAAAAATTGAAATTCGTGATTTTTGAGATGTGAGGGTTGGAAAGGCCTACAAATGTCCCCAAATGAAAACCATGAAAGTCTTGGTGCACGAAAGTTTTGAGTTTGGTGGGTTTTGCACATGGCCAAGGTTGGCGGTGCACTACGGCAGAACTAGATGGCTTGGTGGGGAGTTTTGTGAAAAAATGAAATTCGTGGTTTTTGAGATGTGAGGGTAGGAAAGGCCTACAAATGTCCCCAAATGAATACCATGAAAGTCTTGGTGTACGAAAGTTTTGACTTCGGTGGGTTTTGCACATGGCCAACCTTGAAGGTGCACCACGGCATAGCTAGATGGCTTGGCGGGGAGTTTTGTGAAAAATTGAAATTCGTGATTTTTGAGATGTGAGGGTTGGAAAGGCCTACAAATGTCACCAAATGAGAACCATGAAAGTCTTGGTGCACGAAAGTTTTGAGTTTGGTGGGTTTTGCACATGGCCAAGGTTGGCGGTGCCCCACGGCATAGCTAGATGGCTTGGTGGGGAGTTTTGTGAAAAAATGAAATTCGTGATTTTTGAGATGTGAGGTTTGGAAAGGCCTACAAATGTCCCCAAACGAATACCATGAAAGTCTTGGTGCACGAAAGTTTTGACTTTGTTGGGTTTTGCACATGGCCAAGCTTGGCGGTGCACCACGGCATAACTAGATGGCTTAGTGGGGAGTTTTGTGAAAAAATGAAATTCGTGATTTTTGACATGTGAGGGTTGGAAAGGCCTACAAATGTCCCCAAATGAATACCATGAAAGTCTTGGTGCACGAAAGTTTTGAGTTCGGTGCGTTTTGCACATGACCAAGTTGGTCGGTGCACCATGGCATATCTGGATGGATTGGTGGGGGGTTTGTGAAAAATTGAAATTCAAGGTTTTTGAGATGTGAGGATAGGAAAGGCCTACCAATGTCCCCAAATGAATACCATGAAGTCTTGGTGCACGAAAGTTTTGACTTCGGTGGGTTTTCCACATGGCCAAGCTTGAAGGTGCACCACGGCATAGCTAGATGGCTTGGTGGGGAGTTTTGTGAAAAAATGATATTCGTGATTTTTGAGATGTGAGGGTTGGAAAGGCCTACAAATGTCCCCAAATGAAAACCATGAAAGTCTTGGTGCACGAAAGTTTTGAGTTCGGTGGGTTTTGCACGTGGCCAAGGTTGGCGGTGCACCACGGCATAGATAGATGGCTTGGTGGGGAGTTTTGTGAAAAAATGAAATTCGTGATTTTTGAGATGTGAGTGTTGGAAAGGCCTCCAAATGTCCCCAAATGAATACCATGAAAGTCTTGGTGCACGAAAGTTTTGAGTTCGATGGCTTTTGCACTTGGCCAAGTTGGTCGGTGCACCACGGCATAACTAGATGGCTTGGTGGGGAGTTTTGTGAAAAATAGAAATTCGTGATTTTTCACATGTGAGGGTTGGAAAGGCCGACAAATGTCCCCAAATGAATACCATGAAAGGATTGGTGCACGAAAGTTTTGAGTTCGGTGGGTTTTTCACATGACCAAGTTGGTCGGTGCACCATGGCATATCTGGATGGATTGATGGGGGGTTTGTGAAAAATTGAAATTCGTGGTTTTTGAGATGTGAGGGTAGGAAAGGCCTACAAATGTCCCCAAATGAATACCATGAAAGTCTTGGTGCACGAAAGTTTTGACTTCGGTGGGTTTTCACATGGCCAAGCTTGGCGGTGCACCACGGCATAGCAAGATGGCTTAGTGGGGAGTTTTGTGAAAAAATGAAATTCGTGATTTTTGAGATGTGAGGGTTGGAAAGGCCTACAAATGTCCCCAAATGAATAACATGAAATTCTTGGTGTACGAAAGTTTTGAGCTTGCTGGGCTTTGCGCATGGCCCAGGTTGGCGGTGCCCCAAGGCATAGCTAGATGGCTTGGTGGGGAGTTTTGTGAAAAAATGATATTCGTGATTTTTGAGATGTGAGGGTTGGAAAGGCCTACAAATGTCCCCAAAGGAAAACCATGAAAGTCTTGGTGCACGAAAGTTTTCAGTTCGGTGGGTTTTGCACATGGCCAAGGTTGGCGGTGCACCACGGCATAGATAGATGGCTTGGTGGGGAGTTTTGTGAAAAAATGAAATTCGTGATTTTTGAGATGCGAGGGTTGGAAAGGCCTCCAAATGTCCCCAAATGAATACCATGAAAGTCTTGGTGCACGAATGTTTTGAGTTTGATGGCTTTTGCACTTGGCCAAGTTAGTCGGTGCACCATGGCATAGCTAGATAGCTTGGTGGGGAGTTTTGTGAAAAATAGAAATTCGTGATTTTTGACATGTGAGGGTTGGAAAGGCCTACAAATGTCCCCAAATGAATACCATTAAAGTGTTGGTGCACGAATGTTTTGAGTTAGGTGGGTTTTGCATATGCCCAAGATTGAAGGTGCATCACGGCATAGCTAGATGGCTTGGCGGGGAGTTTTGTGAAAAATTGCAATTCGTGGTTTTTGGGATGTGAGGGTAGGAAAGGCCTACAAATGTCCCCAAATGAATACCATGAAAGTCTTGGTGCACGAAAGTTTTGACTTCGGTGGGTTTTGCACCTGGCCAAGGTTGGCAGTGCACTACGGCATAACTAGATGGCTTGGTGGGGAGTTTTGTGAAAAAATGAAATTCGTGGTTTTTGAGATGTGAGGGTAGGAAAGGCCTACTAATGTCCCCAAATGAAAACCATGAAAGTCTTGGTGCACGAAAGTTTTGAGTTCGGTGGGTTTTGCACATGGCCAAGGTTGGCGGTCCACCATGGCATATCTGGATGGATTGGTGGGGGGTTTGTGAAAAATTGAAATTCGTGGTTTTTGCGATGTGAGGGTAGGAAAGGCCTACAAATGTCCCCGAATGAATACCATGAAAGTCTTGGTGCACGAAAGTTTTGAGTTCGTTGGGTTTTGCACTTGGCGAAGTTGTTCGGTGCACCACGGCATAGCTAGATGGCTTGGTGGGGAGTGTTGTGAAAAAATGAAATTCGTGATTTTTGAGATGTGAGGGTTGGAAAGGCCTCCAAATTTCCCCAAATGAATACCATGAAAGTCTTGGTGCACGAAAGTTTTGAGTTCGATGGCTTTTGCACTTGGCCAAGTTAGTCGGTGCACCACGGCATAGCTAGATGGCTTGGTGGGGAGTTTTGTGAAAAATAGAAATTCGTGATTTTTGACATGTGAGGGTTGGAAAGGCCTACAAATGTCCCCAAATGAATACCATTAAAGTCTTGGTGCACGAAAGTTTTGAGTTAGGTGGGTTTTGCATATGGCCAAGATTGAAAGTGCATCACGGCATAGCTAGATGGCTTGGCGGGGAGTTTTGTGAAAAATTGCAATTCGTGGTTTTTGGGATGTGAGGGTAGGAAAGGCCTACAAATGTCCCCAAATGAATACCATGAAAGTCTTGCTGCACGAAAGTTTTGAGTTCGGTGGGTTTTGCACTTGGCCAAGTTGTTCGGTGCACCACGGCATAGCTAGATGGCTTGGTGGGGAGTGTTGTGAAAAAATGAAATTCGTGATTTTTGAGATGTGAGGGTTGGAAAGGCCTCCAAATTTCCCCAAATGAATACCATGAAAGTCTTGCTGCACGAAAGTTTTGAGTTCGGTGGGTTTTGCACTTGGCCAAGTTGTTCGGTGCACCACGGCATAGCTAGATGGCTTGGTGGGGAGTGTTGTGAAAAAATGAAATTCGTGATTTTTGAGATGTGAGGGTTGGAAAGGCCTCCAAATTTCCCCAAATGAATACCATGAAAGTCTTGGTGCATGAAAGTTTTGAGTTCGGTGGGTTTTGCACTTGGCCTAGTTGTTCGGTGCACTACGGCATAGCTAGATGGCTTGGTGGGGAGTTTTGTGAAAAAATGAAATTCGTGATTTTTGAGATGTGTGGGTTGGAAAGGCCTACAAATGTCCCCAAATGAATAACATGAAATTCTTGGTGCACGAAAGTTTTGAGTTCGGTGGGCTTTGCATATGGCCAAGGTTGGCGGTGCCCCACGGCATAGTTAGAGGGCTTGGTGGGGAGTTTTGTGAAAAAATGATATTCGTGATTTTTGAGATGTGAGGGTTGGAAAGGCCTACAAATGTCCCCAAATGAAAACCATGAAAGTCTTGGTGCACGAAAGTTTTGAGTTCGGTGGGTTTTGCACATGGCCAAGGTTGGCGGTGCCCCACGGCATACCTAGATGGCTTGGTGGGGAGTTTTGTGAAAAAATGAAATTCGTGATTTTTGAGATGTGAGGGTTGGAAAGGCCTACAAATGTCCCCAAACGAATACAATGAAAGTCTTGGTGCACGAAAGTTTTGAGTTTGGTGGGTTTTGCACATGACCAAGTTGGTCGGTGCACCATGGCATATCTGGATGGATTGGTGGGGGGTTTGTGAAAAATTGAAATTCGTGGTTTTTGAGATGTGAGGGTAGGAAAGGCCTACAAATGTCCCCGAATGAATACCATGAATGTCTTGGTGCACGAAAGTTTTGACTTCGGTGGGTTTTCCACATGGCCAAGCTTGAAGGTGCACCACGGCAAAGCTAGATGGCTTGGCGGGGAGTTTTGTGAAAAATTGAAATTCGTGATTTTTGAGATGTGAGGGTTGGAAAGGCCTACAAATGTCCCCAAATGATAACCATGAAAGTCTTGGTGCACGAAAGTTGAGTTCGGTGGGTTTTGCACCTGGCCAAGGTTGGCAGTGCACTACGGCATAACTAGATGGCTTGGTGGGGAGTTTTGTGAAAAAATGAAATTCGTGGTTTTTGAGATGTGAGGGTAGGAAAGGCCTACTAATGTCCCCAAATGAAAACCATGAAAGTCTTGGTGCACGAAAGTTTTGAGTTAGGTGGGTTTTGCACATGGCCAAGGTTGGCGGTGCACCATGGCATATCTGGATGGATTGGTGGGGGGTTTGTGAAAAATTGAAATTCGTGGTTTTTGCGATGTGAGGGTAGGAAAGGCCTACAAATGTCCCCGAATGAATACCATGAAAGTCTTGGTGCACGAAAGTTTTGACTTCGGTGGGTTTTCCACATGGCCAAGCTTGAAGGTGCACCACGACATAGCTTGATGGCTTGGCGGGGAGTTTTGTGAAAAATTCAAATTCGTGATTTTTGAGATGTGAGGTTTGGAAAGGCCTACAAATGTCCCCAAATGATAACCATGAAAGTCTTGGTGCATGAAAGTTGAGTTCGGTGGGTTTTGCACATTGCCAAGGTTGGCGGTGCACTACGGCATAACTTGATGGCTTGGTGGGGAGTTTTGTGAAAAAATGAAATTCGTGGTTTTTGAGATGTGAGGGTAGGAAAGGCCTACAAATGTCCCCGAATGAATACCATGAATGTCTTGGTGCACGAAAGTTGAGTTCGGTGGGTTTTGCACATGGCCAAGGTTGGCGGTGCACCACGGCATAGATAGATGGCTTGGTGGGCAGTTTTATCAAAAAATGAAATTCGTGATTTTTGAGATGTGAGGGTTGGAAAGACCTACAAATGTCCCCAAATGAATACTATGAAAGTCTTGGTGCACGAAAGTTTTGAGTTCGGTGGGTTTTGCACATGACCAAGTTGGTCGGTGCACCATGGCATATCTGGATGGATTGGTGGGGGGTTTGTGAAAAATTGAAATTCGTGGTTTTTGAGATGTGAGGGTAGGAAAGGGCTACAAATGTCCCCGAATGAATACCATGAATGTCTTGGTGCACGAAAGTTTTGACTTCGGTGGGTTTTCCACATGGCCAAGCTTGAAGGTGCACCACGGCATAGCTAGATGGCTTGGCGGGGAGTTTTGTGAAAAATTGAAATTCGTGATTTTTGAGATGTGAGGGTTGGAAAGGCCTACAAATGTCCCCAAATGATAACCATGAAAGTCTTGGTGCACGAAAGTTGAGTTCGGTGGGTTTTGCACCTGGCCAAGGTTGGCGGTGCACTACGGCATAACTAGATGGCTTGGTGGGGAGTTTTGTGAAAAAATGAAATTCGTGGTTTTTGAGATGTGAGGGTAGGAAAGGCCTACAAATGTCCCCAAATGAAAACCATGAAAGTCTTGGTGCACGAAAGTTTTGAGTTCGGTGGGTTTTGCACATGGCCAAGGTTGGCGGTGCCCCACGGCATACCTAGATGGCTTGGTGGGGACTTTTGTGAGAAATTGCAATACGTGATTTTTGAGATGTGAGGGTTGGAAAGGCCTACAAATGTCCCCAAACGAATACAATGAAAGTCTTGGTGCACGAAAGTTTTGAGTTCGGTGGGTTTTCCACATGGCCAAGCTTGAAGGTGCACCACGACATAGCTTGATGGCTTGGCGGGGAGTTTTGTGAAAAATTCAAATTCGTGATTTTTGAGATGTGAGGTTTGGAAAGGCCTACAAATGTCCCCAAATGATAACCATGAAAGTCTTGGTGCATGAAAGTTGAGTTCGGTGGGTTTTGCACATTGCCAAGGTTGGCGGTGCACTACGGCATAACTTGATGGCTTGGTGGGGAGTTTTGTGAAAAAATGAAATTCGTGGTTTTTGAGATGTGAGGGTAGGAAAGGCCTACAAATGTCCCCGAATGAATACCATGAATGTCTTGGTGCACGAAAGTTGAGTTCGGTGGGTTTTGCACATGGCCAAGGTTGGCGGTGCACCACGGCATAGATAGATGGCTTGGTGGGCAATTTTATCAAAAAATGAAATTCGTGATTTTTGAGATGTGAGGGTTGGAAAGGCCTACAAATGTCCCCAAATGAATACCATGAAAGTCTTGGTGCACGAAAGTTTTGAGTTCGGTTGGTTTTGCACATGACCAAGTTGGTCGGTGCACCATGGCATATCTGGATGGATTGGTGGGGGGTTTGTGAAAAATTGAAATTCGTGGTTTTTGAGATGTGAGGGTAGGAAAGGGCTACAAATGTCCCCGAATGAATACCATGAATGTCTTGGTGCACGAAAGTTGAGTTCGGTGGGTTTTGCACCTGGCCAAGGTTGGCGGTGCACTACGGCATAACTAGATGGCTTGGTGGGGAGTTTTGTGAAAAAATGAAATTCGTGGTTTTTGAGATGTGAGGGTAGGAAAGGCCTACAAATGTCCCCAAATGAAAACCATGAAAGTCTTGGTGCACGAAAGTTTTGAGTTCGGTGGGTTTTGCACATGGCCAAGGTTGGCGGTGCCCCACGGCATACCTAGATGGCTTGGTGGGGACTTTTGTGAGAAATTGCAATTCGTGATTTTTGAGATGTGAGGGTTGGAAAGGCCTACAAATGTCCCCAAACGAATACCATGAAAGTCTTGGTGCACGAAAGTTTTGAGTTCGGTTGGTTTTGCACATGACCAAGTTGGTCGGTGCACCATGGCATATCTGGATGGATTGGTGGGGGGTTTGTGAAAAATTGAAATTCGTGGTTTTTGAGATGTGAGGGTAGGAAAGGGCTACAAATGTCCCCGAATGAATACCATGAATGTCTTGGTGCACGAAAGTTTTGACTTCGGTGGGTTTTCCACATGGCCAAGCTTGAAGGTGCACCACGGCATAGCTAGATGGCTTGGCGGGGAGTTTTGTGAAAAATTGAAATTCGTGATTTTTGAGATGTGAGGGTTGGAAAGGCCTACAAATGTCCCCAAATGATAACCATGAAAGTCTTGGTGCACGAAAGTTGAGTTCGGTGGGTTTTGCACCTGGCCAAGGTTGGCGGTGCACTACGGCATAACTAGATGGCTTGGTGGGGAGTTTTGTGAAAAAATGAAATTCGTGGTTTTTGAGATGTGAGGGTAGGAAAGGCCTACAAATGTCCCCAAATGAAAACCATGAAAGTCTTGGTGCACGAAATATTTGAGTTCGGTGGGTTTTGCACATGGCCAAGGTTGGCGGTGCACCACGGCATAGATAGATGGCTTGGTGGGCAGTTTTATCAAAAAATGAAATTCGTGATTTTTGAGATGTGAGGGTTGGAAAGGCCTACAAATGTCCCCAAATGAATACCATGAAAGTCTTGGTGCACGAAAGTTTTGAGTTCGATGGCTTTTGCACTTGGCCAAGTTGGTCGGTGCACCACGGCATAGCTAGATGGCTTGGTGGGGAGTTTTGTGAAAAATAGAAATTCGTGATTTTTGACATGTGAGGGTTGGAAAGGCCGACAAATGTCCCCAAATGAATACCATGAAAGTCTTGGTGCACGAAAGTTTTGAGTTCGGTGGGTTTTGCACATGACCAAGTTGGTCGGTGCACCATGGCATATCTGGATGGATTGGTGGGGGGTTTGTGAAAAATTGAAATTCGTGGTTTTTGCGATGTGAGGGTAGGAAAGGCCTACCAATGTCCCCGAATGAATACCATGAAAGTCTTGGTGCACGAAAGTTTTGACTTCGGTGGGTTTTCCACAAGGCCAAGCTTGAAGGTGCACCACGACATAGCTTGATGGCTTGGCGGGGAGTTTTGTGAAAAATTGAAATTCGTGATTTTTGAGATGTGAGGGTTGGAAAGGCCTACAAATGTCCCCAAATGATAACCATGAAAGTCTTGGTGCATGAAAGTTGAGTTCGGTGGGTTTTGCACATTGCCAAGGTTGGCGGTGCACTACGGCATAACTTGATGGCTTGGTGGGGAGTTTTGTGAAAAAATGAAATTCGTGGTTTTTGAGATGTGAGGGTAGGAATGGCCTACAAATGTCCCTAAATGAAAACCATGAAAGTCTTGGTGCACGAAAGTTTTGAGTTCGGTGGGTTTTGCACATGGCCAAGGTTGGCGGTGCACCACGACATAGATAGATGGCTTGGTGGTGAGTTTTATGAAAAAATGAAATTCGTGATTTTTGAGATTTGAGGGTTGGAAAGGCCTACAAATGTCCCCAAATGAATACCATGAAAGTCTTGGTGCACGAAAGTTTTGAGTTCGATGGCTTTTGCACTTGGCCAAGTTGGTCGGTGCACCACGGCATAACTAGATAGCTTGGTGGGGAGTTTTGTGAAAAATAGAAATTCGTGATTTTTGACATGTGAGGGTTGGAAAGGCCGACAAATGTCCCCAAATGAATACCATGAAAGTCTTGGTGCACGAAAGTTTTGAGTTCGGTGGGTTTTGCACATGACCAAGTTGGTCGGTGCACCATGGCATATCTGGATGGATTGGTGGGGGGTTTGTGAAAATTTGAAATTCGTGGTTTTTGAGATGTAAGGGTAGGAAAGGCCTACAAATGTCCCCAAATGAATACCATGAAAGTCTTGGTGCCCGAAAGTTTTGACTTCGGTGGGTTTTCACATGGCCAAGCTTGGCGGTGCACCACGGCATAGCTAGATGGCTTGGTGGGGAGTTTTGTGAAAAATTGAAATTCGTGATTTTTGAGATGTGAGGGTTGGAAAGGCCTACAAATGTCCCCAAATGAATACCATGAAAGTCTTGGTGCACGAAAGTTTTGAGTTCGGTGGGTTTTCACATGGCCAAGCTTGGCGGTGCACCACGGCATAGCTAGATGGCTTGGTGGGGAGTTTTGTGAAAAATTGAAATTCGTGATTTTTGAGATGTGAGGGTTGGAAAGGCCTACAAATGTCCCCAAATGAATACCATGAAAGTCTTGGTGCCCGAAAGTTTTGACTTCGGTGGGTTTTCACATGGCCAAGCTTGGCGGTGCACCACGGCATAGCTAGATGGCTTGGTGGGGAGTTTTGTGAAAAATTGAAATTCGTGATTTTTGAGATGTGAGGGTTGGAAAGGCCTACAAATGTCCCCAAATGAATACCATGAAAGTCTTGGTGCACGAAAGTTTTGACTTCGGTGGGTTTTGCACATGGCCAAGGTTGGCGGTGCACCACGGCATAGCTAGATGGCTTGGTGGGGAGTTTTGTGAAAAAATGAAATTCGTGATTTTTGAGATGTGAGGGTTGGAAAGGCGTACAAATGTCCCCAAATGAATACCATGAAAGTCTTGGTGCACGAAAGTTTTGAGTTTGGTGGGTTTTGCACTTGGCCAAGTTGTTCGGTGCACCACGGCATAGCTAGATGGCTAGGTGGGGAGTTTTGTGAAAAAATGAAATTCGTGGTTTTTGAGATGTGAGGGTAGGAAAGGCCTACAAATGTCCCCAAATGAAAACCATGAAAGTCTTGGTGCACGAAAGTTTTGAGTTCGGTGGGTTTTGCACATGGCCAAGGTTGGCGGTGCACCACGGCATAGATAGATGGCTTGGTGGGCAGTTTTATCAAAAAATGAAATTCGTGATTTTTGAGATGTGAGGGTTGGAAAGGCTTACAAATGTCCCCAAATGAATACCATGAAAGTCTTGGTGCACGAAAGTTTTGAGTTCGATGGCTTTTGCACTTGGCCAAGTTGGTCGGTGCACCACGGCATAGCTAGATGGCTTGGTGGGGAGTTTTGTGAAAAGTAGAAATTCGTGATTTTTAACATGTGATGGTTGGAAAGGCCGACAAATGTCCCCAAATGAATACCATGAAAGTCTTGGTGCACGAAAGTTTTGAGTTCGGTGGGTTTTGCACATGACCAAGGTTGGCGGTGCACTACGGCATAACTAGATGGCTTGGTGGGGAGTTTTGTGAAAAAATGAAATTCGTGGTTTTTGAGATGTGAGGGTAGGAAAGGCCTAAAAATGTCCCCAAATGAAAACCATGAAAGTCTTGGTGCACGAAAGTTTTGAGTTCGGTGGGTTTTGCACATGGCGAAGGTTGGCGGTGCACCACGGCATAACTAGATGGCTTGGTGGGGAGTTTTGTGAAAAAATGAAATTCGTGATTTTTTAGGTCTGAGGGTTGGAAAGGCCTACAAATGTCCCCAAATGAATACCATGAAAGTCTTGGTGCACGAAAGTTTTGAGTTCGGTGGGTTTTGCACATGACCAAGTTGGTCGGTGCACCATTGCATATCTGGATGGATTGGTGGGGGGTTTGTGAAAAATTGAAATTCGTGGTTTTTGCGATGTGAGGGTAGGAAAGGCCTACAAATGTCCCCGAATGAATACCATGAAAGTCTTGGTGCACGAAAGTTTTGACTTCGGTGGGTTTTCCACATGGCCAAGCTTGAAGGTGCACCACGACATAGCTTGATGGCTTGGCGGGGAGTTTTGTGAAAAATTGAAATTCGTGATTTTTGAGATGTGAGGGTTGGAAAGGCCTACAAATGTCCCCAAATGAAAACCATGAAAGTCTTGGTGCACGAAAGTTTTGAGTTCGGTGGGTTTTGCACATGACCAAGGTTGGCGGTGCACTACGGCATAGCTAGATGGCTTGGTGGGGAGTTTTGTGAAAAAATGAAATTCGTGGTTTTTGAGATGTGAGGGTAGGAATGGCCTACAAATGTCCCCAAATGAAAACCATGAAAGTCTTGGTGCACGAAAGTTTTGAGTTCGGTGGGTTTTGCACATGGCCAAGGTTGGCGGTGCACCACGACTTAGATAGATGGCTTGGTGGTGAGTTTTATGAAAAAATGAAATTCGTGATTTTTGAGATTTGAGGGTTGGAAAGGCCTACAAATGTCCCCAAATGAATACCATGAAAGTCTTGGTGCACGAAAGTTTTGAGTTCGATGGCTTTTGCACTTGGCCAAGTTGGTCGGTGCACCACGGCATAGCTAGATGGCTTAGTGGGGAGTTTTGTGAAAAAATGAAATTCGTGGTTTTTGAGATGTGAGGGTAGGAAAGGCCTAAAAATGTCCCCAAATGAAAACCATGAAAGTCTTGGTGCACGAAAGTTTTGAGTTCGGTGGGTTTTCACATGGCCAAGCTTGGCGGTGCACCACGGCATAGCTAGATGGCTTGGTGGGGAGTTTTGTGAAAAATTGAAATTCGTGATTTTTGAGATGTGAGGGTTGGAAAGGCCTACAAATGTCCCCAAATGAATACCATGAAAGTCTTGGTGCCCGAAAGTTTTGACTTCGGTGGGTTTTCACATGGCCAAGCTTGGCGGTGCACCACGGCATAGCTAGATGGCTTGGTGGGGAGTTTTGTGAAAAATTGAAATTCGTGATTTTTGAGATGTGAGGGTTGGAAAGGCCTACAAATGTCCCCAAATGAATACCATGAAAGTCTTGGTGCACGAAAGTTTTGACTTCGGTGGGTTTTGCACATGGCCAAGGTTGGCGGTGCACCACGGCATAGCTAGATGGCTTGGTGGGGAGTTTTGTGAAAAAATGAAATTCGTGATTTTTGAGATGTGAGGGTTGGAAAGGCGTACAAATGTCCCCAAATGAATACCATGAAAGTCTTGGTGCACGAAAGTTTTGAGTTTGGTGGGTTTTGCACTTGGCCAAGTTGTTCGGTGCACCACGGCATAGCTAGATGGCTAGGTGGGGAGTTTTGTGAAAAAATGAAATTCGTGGTTTTTGAGATGTGAGGGTAGGAAAGGCCTACAAATGTCCCCAAATGAAAACCATGAAAGTCTTGGTGCACGAAAGTTTTGAGTTCGGTGGGTTTTGCACATGGCCAAGGTTGGCGGTGCACCACGGCATAGATAGATGGCTTGGTGGGCAGTTTTATCAAAAAATGAAATTCGTGATTTTTGAGATGTGAGGGTTGGAAAGGCTTACAAATGTCCCCAAATGAATACCATGAAAGTCTTGGTGCACGAAAGTTTTGAGTTCGATGGCTTTTGCACTTGGCCAAGTTGGTCGGTGCACCACGGCATAGCTAGATGGCTTGGTGGGGAGTTTTGTGAAAAATAGAAATTCGTGATTTTTGACATGTGATGGTTGGAAAGGCCGACAAATGTCCCATAATGAATACCATGAAAGTCTTGGTGCACGAAAGTTTTGAGTTCGGTGGGTTTTGCACATGACCAAGGTTGGCGGTGCACTACGGCATAACTAGATGGCTTGGTGGGGAGTTTTGTGAAAAAATGAAATTCGTGGTTTTTGAGATGTGAGGGTAGGAAAGGCCTAAAAATGTCCCCAAATGAAAACCATGAAAGTCTTGGTGCACGAAAGTTTTGAGTTCGGTGGGTTTTGCACATGGCGAAGGTTGGCGGTGCACCACGGCATAACTAGATGGCTTGGTGGGGAGTTTTGTGAAAAAATGAAATTCGTGATTTTTTAGGTCTGAGGGTTGGAAAGGCCTACAAATGTCCCCAAATGAATACCATGAAAGTCTTGGTGCACGAAAGTTTTGAGTTCGGTGGGTTTTGCACATGACCAAGTTGGTCGGTGCACCATGGCATATCTGGATGGATTGGTGGGGGGTTTGTGAAAAATTGAAATTCGTGGTTTTTGAGATGTGAGGGTAGGAAAGGCCTAAAAATGTCCCCAAATGAAAACCATGAAAGTCTTGGTGCACGAAAGTTTTGAGTTCGGTGGGTTTTGCACATGACCAAGGTTGGCGGTGCACTACGGCATAACTAGATGGCTTGGTGGGGAGTTTTGTGAAAAAATGAAATTCGTGGTTTTTGAGATGTGAGGGTAGGAAAGGCCTAAAAATGTCCCCAAATGAAAACCATGAAAGTCTTCGTGCACGAAAGTTTTGAGTTCGATGGCTTTTGCACTTGGCCAAGTTGGTCGGTGCACCACGGCATAGCTAGATAGCTTGGTGGGGAGTTTTGTGAAAAATAGAAATTCGTGATTTTTGACATGTGAGGGTTGGAAAGGCCGACAAATGTCCCCAAATGAATACCATGAAAGTCTTGGTGCACGAAAGTTTTGACTTCGGTGGGTTTTGCACATGGCCAAGGTTGGCGGTGCACCACGGCATAGCTAGATGGCTTGGTGGGGAGTTTTGTGAAAAAATGAAATTCGTGATTTTTGAGATGTGAGGGTTGGAAAGGCGTACAAATGTCCCCAAATGAATACCATGAAAGTCTTGGTGCACGAAAGTTTTGAGTTTGGTGGGTTTTGCACTTGGCCAAGTTGTTCGGTGCACCACGGCATAGCTAGATGGCTAGGTGGGGAGTTTTGTGAAAAAATGAAATTCGTGGTTTTTGAGATGTGAGGGTAGGAAAGGCCTACAAATGTCCCCAAATGAAAACCATGAAAGTCTTGGTGCACGAAAGTTTTGAGTTCGGTGGGTTTTGCACATGGCCAAGGTTGGCGGTGCACCACGGCATAGATAGATGGCTTGGTGGGCAGTTTTATCAAAAAATGAAATTCGTGATTTTTGAGATGTGAGGGTTGGAAAGGCTTACAAATGTCCCCAAATGAATACCATGAAAGTCTTGGTGCACGAAAGTTTTGAGTTCGATGGCTTTTGCACTTGGCCAAGTTGGTCGGTGCACCACGGCATAGCTAGATGGCTTGGTGGGGAGTTTTGTGAAAAATAGAAATTCGTGATTTTTGACATGTGATGGTTGGAAAGGCCGACAAATGTCCCATAATGAATACCATGAAAGTCTTGGTGCACGAAAGTTTTGAGTTCGGTGGGTTTTGCACATGACCAAGGTTGGCGGTGCACTACGGCATAACTAGATGGCTTGGTGGGGAGTTTTGTGAAAAAATGAAATTCGTGGTTTTTGAGATGTGAGGGTAGGAAAGGCCTAAAAATGTCCCCAAATGAAAACCATGAAAGTCTTGGTGCACGAAAGTTTTGAGTTCGGTGGGTTTTGCACATGACCAAGGTTGGCGGTGCACTACGGCATAACTAGATGGCTTGGTGGGGAGTTTTGTGAAAAAATGAAATTCGTGGTTTTTGAGATGTGAGGGTAGGAAAGGCCTAAAAATGTCCCCAAATGAAAACCATGAAAGTCTTGGTGCACGAAAGTTTTGAGTTCGATGGCTTTTGCACTTGGCCAAGTTGGTCGGTGCACCACGGCATAGCTAGATAGCTTGGTGGGGAGTTTTGTGAAAAATAGAAATTCGTGATTTTTGACATGTGAGGGTTGGAAAGGCCGACAAATGTCCCCAAATGAATACCATGAAAGTCTTGGTGCACGAAAGTTTTGAGTTCGGTGGGTTTTGCACATGACCAAGTTGGTCGGTGCACCATGGCATATCTGGATGGATTGGTGGGGGGTTTGTGAAAAATTGAAATTCGTGGTTTTTGAGATGTGAGGGTAGGAAAGGCCTACAAATGTCCCCGAATGAATACCATGAATGTCTTGGTGCACGAAAGTTTTGACTTCGGTGGGTTTTCCACATGGCCAAGCTTGAAGGTGCACCACGGCATAGCTAGATGGCTTGGCGGGGAGTTTTGTGAAAAATTGAAATTCGTGATTTTTGAGATGTGAGGGTTGGAAAGGCCTACAAATGTCCCCAAATGATAACCATGAAAGTCTTGGTGCACGAAAGTTGAGTTCGGTGGGTTTTGCACCTGGCCAAGGTTGGCGGTGCACTACGGCATAACTTGATGGCTTGGTGGGGAGTTTTGTGAAAAAATGAAATTCGTGGTTTTTGGGATGTGAGGGTGGGAATGGCCTACAAATGTCCTTAAATGAATAGCATGAAAGTCTTGGTGCACCAAAGTTTTGAGTTCGGTGGGTTTTGCACTTGGCCAAGTTCTTCTGTGCACCACGGCATAGATAGATGGCTTGGTGGGGAGTTTTGTGAAAAAATTAAATTCGTGATTTTTGAGAAGTGAGGGTTGGAAAGGCCTCCAAATGTCCCCAAATGAATACCAATAAAGTCTTGGTGCACGAAAGTTTGGAGTTCGGTGGGTTTTGCACTTGGCCAAGTTGTTCGGTGCACCACGGCATAGCTAGATGGCTTGGTGGGGAGTTTTGTGAAAAATAGAAATTCGTGATTTTTGACATGTGAGGGTTGGAAAGGCCGACAAATGTCCCCAAATGAATACCATGAAAGTCTTGGTCCACGAAAGTTTTGACTTCGGTGGGTTTTGCACATGGCCAAGGTTGGCGGTGCACCACGGCATAGCTAGATGGCTTGGTGGGGAGTTTTGTGAAAAAATGAAATTCGTGGTTTTTGAGATGTGAGGGTAGGAAAGGCCTAAAAATGTCCCCAAATGAAAACCATGAAAGTCTTGGTGCACGAAAGTTTTGAGTTCGGTGGGTTTTGCACTTGGCCAAGTTGTTTGGTGCACCACGGCATAGATAGATGGCTTGGTAGGGAGTTTTCTAAAAAAATGAAATTGGTGAATTTTGAGATGTGAGGGTTGGAAAGGCCTCCAAATGTCCCCAAATGAATACCATGAAAGTCTTGGTGCACGAAAGTTTTGAGTTCGGTGGGTTTTGCACATGACCAAGGTTGGCGGTGCACTACGGCATAACTAGATGGCTTGGTGGGGAGTTTTGTGAAAAAATGAAATTCGTGGTTTTTGAGATGTGAGGGTTCGAAACGCCTCCAAATGTCCGCAAACGAATACCATGAAAGTCTTGGTGCACGAAAGTTTTGACTTCGTTGGGTTTTGCACATGGCCAAGCTTGGCGGTGCACCACGGCATAACTAGATGGCTTGGTGGGGAGTTTTGTGAAAAAATGAAATTCGTGATTTTTGAGGTGTGAGGGTTGGAAAGGCCTCCAAATGTCCCCAAATGAATACCATGAAAGTGTTGGTGCACAAAAGTTTTGAGTTCGGTGGGTTTTGCACTTGGCCAAGTTGTTTGGTGCACCACGTCATAGATAGATGGCTTGGTGGGGAGTTTTGTGAAAAAATGAAATTGGTGAATTTTGAGATGTGAGGGTTGGAAAGGCCTGCAAATGTCCCCAAATGAATACCATGAAAGTCTTGGTGCACGAAAGTTTTGACTTCGGTGGGTTTTCACATGGCCAAGCTTGAAGGTGCACCACGACATAGCTAGATGGCTGGGCGGGGAGTTTTGTGAAAAATTGAAATTCATGATTTTTTAGATTTGAGTGTTGGAAAGGCCTACAAATGTCCGTAAATGAATATCATGAAAGTCTGGGTGCACGAAAGTTTTCAGTTTGGTGGGTTTTGCCCAAGGCAAAGTTCGTCGGTGCAACACGACATAGCTAGATGGCTTGGTGGGGAGTTTTGTGAAAAAATGAAATTCGTGATTTTTGAGAAGTGAGGGTTGGAAAGGCCTCCAAATGTCCCCAAATGAATACCATGAAAGTCTTGGTGCACGAAAGTTTTGAGTTCGGTGGGTTTTGCACTTGGCCAAGTTGTTCGGTGCACCACGGCATAGCTAGATGGCTTGGTGGGGAGTTTTGTGAAAAAATGATATTCGTCATTTTTAAGATGTGAGGGTTGGAAAGGCCTACAAATGTCCCCAAAAGAAAACCATGAAAGTCTTGGTGCACGAAAGTTTCGAGTTCGGTGGGTTTTGTACATGGCCAAGGTTGGCGGTGCCCCACGGCATAGCTAGATGGCTTGGTGGGGAGTTTTGTGAAAAAATGAAATTCGTGATTTTTGAGATGTGATGTTTGGAAAGGCCTACAAATGTCCCTAAACGAATACCATGAAAGTCTTGGTGCACGAATGTTTTGACTTCGTTGGGTTTTGCACATGGCCAAGCTTGGCGGTGCACCACGGCATAACTAGATGGCTTGGTGGGGAGTTTTGTGAAAAAATGAAATTCGTGATTTTTGAGGTGTGAGGGTTGGAAAGGCCTCCAAATGTCCCCAAATGAAGACCATGAAAGTCTTGGTGCACAAAAGTTTTGAGTTCGGTGGGTTTTGCACTTGGCCAAGTTGTTTGGTGCACCATGGCATAGATAGATGGCTTGGTGGGGAGTTTTGTGAAAAAATGAAATTGGTGATTTTTGAGATGTGAGGGTTGGAAAGGCCTCCAAATGTCCCCAAATGAATACCATGAGAGTCTTGGTGCACGAAAGTTTTGAGTTCGGTGGGTTTTGCACTTGGCCAAGTTGTTCGGTGCACCACGGCATAGCTAGATGGCTTGGTGGGGAGTTTTGTGAAAAAATGATATTCGTCATTTTTGAGATGTGAGGGTTGGAAAGGCCTACAAATGTCCAACAAATGAAAACCATGAAAGTCTTGGTGCACGAAAGTTTTGAGTTTGGTGGGTTTTGCACATGGCCAAGGTTGGCGGTGCACCACGACATAGCTAGATGGCTTGGTGGGGAGTTTTGTGAAAAATAGAAATTCGTGATTTTTGACATGTGAGGGTTGAAAAGGCCTACAAATGTCCCCAAATGAATACCATGAAAGTCTTGGTGCACGAAAGTTTTGAGTTCGGTGGGTTTTGCACATGACCAAGTTGGTCGGTGCACCATGGCATATTTGGATGGATTGGTGGGGGGTTTGTGAAAAATTGAAATTCGTGGTTTTTGAGATGTGAGGGTAGGAAAGGCCTACAAATGTCCCCCATTGAATACCATGAAAGTCTTGGTGCACGAAAGTTTTGACTTCGGTGGGTTTTCCACATTGCCAAGCTTGAAGGTGCACCACGACATAGCTAGATGGCTTGGCGGGGAGTTTTGTGAAAAATTGAAATTCGTGATTTTTGAGATGTGAGGGTTGGAAAGGCCTACAAATGTCCCCAAATGATAACCATGAAAGTCTTGGTGCACGAAAGTTGAGTTTGGTGGGTTTTGCACATGGCCAAGGTTGGCGGTGCACTACGGCATAACTAGATGGCTTGGTGGGGAGTTTTGTGAAAAAATGAAATTCGTGGTTTTTGAGATGTGAGGGTAGGAAAGGCCTACAAATGTCCCCAAATGAATACCATCAAAGTCTTGGTGCACGAAAGTTTTGACTTCGGTGGGTTTTGCATATGGCCAAGCATGAAGGTGCATAACGGCATAGCTAGATGGCTTGGCGGGGAGTTTTGTGAAAAATTGCAATTCGTGAATTTTGAGATGTGAGGGTTGGAAAGGCCTCCAAATGTCCCCAAATGAATACCATGAAAGTGTTTGTGCACGAAAGTTTTGAGTTCGGTGGGTTTTGCACTTGGCCAAGCTTGAAGGTGCATCACGGCATAGCTAGATGGCTTGGCGGGGAGTTTTGTGAAAAATTGCAATTCGTGATTTTTGAGATGTGAGGGTTGGAAAGGCCTCCAAATGTCCCCAAATGAATACCATGAAAGTCTTGGTGCACCAAAGTTTTGAGTTCGGTGGGTTTTGCACTTGGCCAAGTTATTCGGTGCACCACGGCATAGCTAGATGGCTTGGTGGGGAGTTTTGTGAAAAAATGATATTCGTGATTTTTGAGATGTGAGGGTTGGAAAGGCCTACAAATGTCCCCAAATGAAAACCATGATAGTCTTGGTGCACGAAAGTTTTGAGTTCGGTGGGTTTTGCACATGGCCAAGGTTGGCGGTGCCCCACGGCATAGCTAGATGGCTTGGTGGGGAGTTTTGTGAAAAAATGAAATTCGTGATTTTGGAGGTGTGAGGGTTGGAAAGGCCTCCAAATGTCCCCAAATGAATACCATGAAAGTCTTGGTGCATAAAAGTTTTGAGTTCGGTGGGTTTTGCACTTGGCCAAGTTGTTTGGTGCACCATGGCATAGATAGATGGCTTGGTGGGGAGTTTTGTGAAAAAATGAAATTGGTGATTTTTGACATGTGAGGGTTGGAAAGGCCTCCAAATGTCCCCAAATGAATACCATGAAAGTCTTGGTGCACGAAAGTTTTGAGTTCGGTGGGTTTTACACATGGCCAAGGTTGGCGGTGCACCACGGCATAGCTAGATGGCTTGGTGGGGAGTTTTGTGAAAAAATGAAATTCGTGATTTTTGAGATGTGAGGGTTGGAAAGGCCTACAAATGTCCCCAAATGAATAACATGAAATTCTTGGTGCACGAAAGTTTTGAGTTCGGTGGGCTTTGCACATGGCCAAGGTTGGCGGTGCCCCACGGCATAGCTAGATGGCTTGGTGGGGAGTTTTGTGAAAAAATGATATTCGTGATTGTTGAGATGTGAGGGTTGGAAAGGCCTACAAATGTCCCCAAATGAAAACCATGAAAGTCTTGGTGCACGAAAGTTTTGAGTTCGGTGGGTTTTGCACATGGCCAAGGTTGGCGGTGCACCACGGCATAGATAGATGGCTTGGTGGGGAGTTTTGTGAAAAAATTAAATTCGTGATTTTTGAGATGTGAGGGTTGGAAAGACCTCTAAATGTCCCCAAATGAATACCATGAAAGTCTTGGTGCACGAAATTTTTGAGTTCGATGGCTTTTGCACTTGGCCAAGTTGGTCGGTGCACCACGGCATAGCTAGATGGCTTGGTGGGGAGTTTTGTGAAAAATAGAAATTCGTGATTTTTGACATGTGAGGGTTGGAAAGGCCTACAAATGTCCCCAAATGAATACCATGAAAGTCTTGGTGCACGAAAGTTTTGAGTTTGGTGGGTTTTGCATATGGCAAAGATTGAAGGTGCATCACGACATTGCTAGATGGCTTGGCGGGGAGTTTTGTGAAAAATTGCAATTCGAGGTTTTTGAGATGTGAGGGTAGGAAAGGCCTACAAATGTCCCCAAATGAATACCATGAAAGTCTTGGTGCACGAAAGTTTTGACTTCGGTGGGTTTTCACATGGCCAAGCTTGAAGGTGCACCACGGCATAACTAGATGGCTTGGCGACGAGTTTTGTGAAAAATTGAAATTCGTGATTTTTGAGATGTGAGGGTTGGAAAGGCCTACAAATGTCCCCAAATGATAACCATGAAAGTCTTGGTGCACGAAAGTTGAGTTTGGTGGGTTTTGCACATGGCCAAGGTTGGCGGTGCACTACGGCATAACTAGATGGCTTGGTGGGGAGTTTTGTGAAAAAATGAAATTCGTGGTTTTTGAGATGTGAGGGTAGGAAAGGCCTACAAATGTCCCCAAATTAATACCATCAATGTCTTGGTGCACGAAAGTTTTGACTTCGGTGGGTTTTGCATATGGCCAAGCATGAAGGTGCATAACGGCATAGCTAGATGGCTTGGCGGGGAGTTTTGTGAAAAATTGCAATTCGTGAATTTTGAGATGTGAGGGTTGGAAAGGCCTCCAAATGTCCCCAAATGAATACCATGAAAGTGTTGGTGCACGAAAGTTTTGAGTTCGGTGGGTTTTGCACTTGGCCAAGTTAATCGGTGCACCACGGCATAGCTAGATGGCTTGGATGGGAGTTTTGTGAAAAAATGATATTTGTGATTTTTGAGATGTGAGGGATGGAAAGGCCTACAAATGTCCCCAAATGAAAACAATGAAAGTCTTGGTGCACGAAAGTTTTGATTTCGGTGGGTTTTGCACATGGCCAAGGTTGGCGGTGCCCCACGGCATAGCTAGATGGCTTGGTGGGGAGTTTTGTGAAAAAATGAAATTCGTGATTTTTGAGATGTGAGGGTTGGAAAGGCTTACAAATGTCCCCAAACGAATACCATGAAAGTCTTGGTGCACGAAAGTTTTGACTTCGTTGGGTTTTGCACATGGCCAAGCTTGGCGGTGCACCACGGCAAAACTAGATGGCTTGGTGGGGAGTTTTGTTAAAAAATGAAATTGGTGATTTTTGAGATGTGAGGGTTGGAAAGGCCTCCAAATGTCCCCAAATGAATACCACGAAAGTCTTGGTGCACGAAAGTTTTGAGTTCGGTGGGTTTTGCACATGGCCAAGGTTGGCGGTGCACCACGGCATAGCTAGATGGCTTGGTGGGGAGTTTTGTGAAAAATAGAAATTCGTGATTTTTCACATGTGAGGGTTGGAAAGGCCTACAAATGTCCCCAAATGAATACCTTGAAAGTCTTGGTGCACGAAAGTTTTGAGTTCGGTGGGTTTTGCACATGACCAAGTTGGTCGGTGCACCATGGCATATTTGGATGGATTGGTGGGGGGTTTGTGAAAAATTGAAATTCGTGGTTTTTGAGATGTGAGGGTAGGAAAGGCCTACAAATGTCCCCGAATGAATACCATGAAAGTCTTGGTGCACGAAAGTTTTGACTTCGGTGGGTTTTCCACATTGCCAAGCTTGAAGGTGCACCACGACATAGCTAGATGGCTTGGCGGGGAGTTTTGTGAAAAATTGAAATTCGTGATTTTTGAGATGTGAGGGTTGGAAAGGCCTACAAATGTCCCCAAATGATAACCATGAAAGTCTTGGTGCACGAAAGTTGAGTTCGGTGGGTTTTGCACATGGCCAAGGTTGGCGGTGCACTATGGCATAAATAGATGGCTTGGTGGGGAGATTTGTGAAAAAATGAAATTCGTGGTTTTTGAGATGTGAGGGTAGGAAAGGCCTAATAATGTCCCCAAATGAATACCATGAAAGTCTTGGTGCACGAAAGTTTTGACTTCGGCGGGTTTTGCATATGGCCAAGCTTGAAGGTGCATCACGGCATAGCTAGATGGCTTGGCGGGGAGTTTTGTGAAAAATTGCAATTCGTGATTTTTGAGATGTGAGGGTTGGAAAGGCCTCCAAATGTCCCCAAATGAATACCATGAAAGTCTTGGTGCACCAAAGTTTTGAGTTCGGTGGGTTTTGCACTTGGCCAAGTTATTCGGTGCACCACGGCATAGCTAGATGGCTTGGTGGGGAGTTTTGTGAAAAAATGATATTCGTGATTTTTGAGATGTGAGGGTTGGAAAGGCCTACAAATGTCCCCAAATGAAAACCATGATAGTCTTGGTGCACGAAAGTTTTGAGTTCGGTGGGTTTTGCACATGGCCAAGGTTGGCGGTGCCCCACGGCATAGCTAGATGGCTTGGTGGGGAGTTTTGTGAAAAAATGAAATTCGTGATTTTTGAGGTGTGAGGGTTGGAAAGGCCTCCAAATGTCCCCAAATGAATACCATGAAAGTCTTGGTGCATAAAAGTTTTGAGTTCGGTGGGTTTTGCACTTGGCCAAGTAGTTTGGTGCACCATGGCATAGATAGATGGCTTGGTGGGGAGTTTTGTGAAAAAATGAAATTGGTGATTTTTGACATGTGAGGGTTGGAAAGGCCTCCAAATGTCCCCAAATGAATACCATGAAAGTCTTGGTGCACGAAAGTTTTGAGTTCGGTGGGTTTTACACATGGCCAAGGTTGGCGGTGCACCACGGCATAGCTAGATGGCTTGGTGGGGAGTTTTGTGAAAAAATGAAATTCGTGATTTTTGAGATGTGAGGGTTGGAAAGGCCTACAAATGTCCCCAAATGAATAACATGAAATTCTTGGTGCACGAAAGTTTTGAGTTCGGTGGGCTTTGCACATGGCCAAGGTTGGCGGTGCCCCACGGCATAGCTAGATGGCTTGGTGGGGAGTTTTGTGAAAAAATGATATTCGTGATTGTTGAGATGTGAGGGTTGGAAAGGCCTACAAATGTCCCCAAATGAAAACCATGAAAGTCTTGGTGCACGAAAGTTTTGAGTTCGGTGAGTTTTGCACATGGCCAAGGTTGGCGGTGCACCACGGCATAGATAGATGGCTTGGTGGGGAGTTTTGTGAAAAAATTAAATTCGTGATTTTTGAGATGTGAGGGTTGGAAAGACCTCTAAATGTCCCCAAATGAATACCATGAAAGTCTTGGTGCACGAAATTTTTGAGTTCGATGGCTTTTGCACTTGGCCAAGTTGGTCGGTGCACCACGGCATAGCTAGATGGCTTGGTGGGGAGTTTTGTGAAAAATAGAAATTCGTGATTTTTGACATGTGAGGGTTGGAAAGGCCTACAAATTTCCCCAAATGAATACCATGAAAGTCTTGGTGCACGAAAGTTTTGAGTTTGGTGGGTTTTGCATATGGCAAAGATTGAAGGTGCATCACGACATTGCTAGATGGCTTGGCGGGGAGTTTTGTGAAAAATTGCAATTCGAGGTTTTTGAGATGTGAGGGTAGGAAAGGCCTACAAATGTCCCCAAATGAATACCATGAAAGTCTTGGTGCACGAAAGTTTTGACTTCGGTGGGTTTTCACATGGCCAAGCTTGAAGGTGCACCACGGCATAGCTAGATGGCTTGGCGGGGAGTTTTGTGAAAAATTGAAATTCATGATTTTTTAGATTTGAGGGTTGGAAAGGCCTACAAATGTCCGTAAATGAATACCATGAAAGTCTGGGTGCACGAAAGTTTTCAGTTTGGTGGGTTTTGCCCAAGGCAGAGATTGAAGGTGCATCACGACATTGCTAGATGGCTTGGCGGGGAGTTTTGTGAAAAATTGCAATTCGAGGTTTTTGAGATGTGAGGGTAGGAAAGGCCTATAAATGTCCCCAAATGAATACCATGAAAGTCTTGGTGCACGAAAGTTTTCACTTCGTTGGGTTTTGCACATGGCCAAGCTTGGCGGTGCACCACGGCATAACTAGATGGCTTGGTGGGGAGTTTTGTGAAAAAATGAAATTCGTGATTTTTGAGGTGTGAGGGTTCGAAAGGCCTCCAAACCAAATGAATACCATGAAAGTCTTGGTGCACAAAAGTTTTGAGTTTGGTGGGTTTTGCACTTGGCCAAGTTGTTTGGTGCACCACGGCATAGATAGATGCCTTGGTGGGGAGTTTTGTGAAAAAATGAAATTGGTGATTTTTGAGATGTGAGGGTTGGAAAGGCCTCCAAATGTCCCCAAATGAATACCATGAAAGTCTTGGTGCACGAAAGTTTTGAGTTCGATGGCTTTTGCACTTGGCCAAGTTGGTCGGTGCACCACGGCATAGCTAGATGGCTTGGTGGGGAGTTTTGTGAAAAATAGAAATTCGTGATTTTTGACATGTGAGGGTTGGAAAGGCCTACAAATGTGCCCAAATGAATACCATGAAAGTCTTGGTGCATGAAAGTTTTGAGTTCGGTGGGTTTTGCACATGGCCAAGGTTGGCGGTGCACTACGGCATAACTAGATGGCTTGGTGGGGAGTTTTGTGAAAAAATGAAATTCGTGGTTTTTGAGATGTGAGAGTGGGAAAGGCCTACAAATGTCCCCAAATGAATACCATGAAAGTCTTGGTGCACGAAAGTTTTCACTTCGTTGGGTTTTGCACATGGCCAAGCTTGGCGGTGCACCACGGCATAACTAGATGGCTTGGTGGGGAGTTTTGTGAAAAAATGAAATTCGTGATTTTTGAGGTGTGAGGGTTCGAAAGGCCTCCAAACCAAATGAATACCATGAAAGTCTTGGTGCACAAAAGTTTTGAGTTTGGTGGGTTTTGCACTTGGCCAAGTTGTTTGGTGCACCACGGCATAGATAGATGCCTTGGTGGGGAGTTTTGTGAAAAAATGAAATTGGTGATTTTTGAGATGTGAGGGTTGGAAAGGCCTCCAAATGTCCCCAAATGAATACCATGAAAGTCTTGGTGCACGAAAGTTTTGAGTTCGATGGCTTTTGCACTTGGCCAAGTTGGTCGGTGCACCACGGCATAGCTAGATGGCTTGGTGGGGAGTTTTGTGAAAAATAGAAATTCGTGATTTTTGACATGTGAGGGTTGGAAAGGCCTACAAATGTGCCCAAATGAATACCATGAAAGTCTTGGTGCATGAAAGTTTTGAGTTCGGTGGGTTTTGCACATGGCCAAGGTTGGCGGTGCACTACGGCATAACTAGATGGCTTGGTGGGGAGTTTTGTGAAAAAATGAAATTCGTGGTTTTTGAGATGTGAGAGTGGGAAAGGCCTACAAATGTCCCCAAATGAATACCATGAAAGTCTTGGTGCACGAAAGTTTTGAGTTCGGTGGGTTTTGCACATGGCCAAGCTTGGCGGTGCACTACGGCATAGCTAGATGGCTTGGTAGGGAGTTTTGTGAAAAATTGAAATTCATGATTTTTGAGATTTGAGGGTTGGAAAGGCCTATAAATGTCCGTAAATGAATACCATTAAAGTCTTGGTGCACAAAAGTTTTGAGTTCGGTGGGTTTTGCACATGGCCAAGCTTGGCGGTGCACCACGGCATAGCTAGATGGCTTGGCGGGGAGTTTTGTGAAAAATTGAAATTCGTGATTTTTGAGATGTGAGGGTTGGAAAGGCCTACAAATGTCACGAAATGATAACCATGAAAGTCTTGGTGCACGAAAGTTGAGTTCGGTGGGTTTTGCACATGGCCAAGGTTGGCGGTGAACTACGGCATAACTAGATGGCTTGGTGGGGAGTTTTGTGAAAAAATGAAATTCGTGGTTTTTGAGATGTGAGGGTGGGAAAGGCCTACAAATGTCCCCAAATGAATACCATGAAAGTCTTGGTGCACGAAAGTTTTGACTTCGGTGGGTTTTGCATATGGCCAAGCTTGAAGGTGCATCACGGCATAGCTAGATGGCTTGGCGGGGACTTTTGTGAGAAATTGCAATTCGTGATTTTTGAGATGTGAGGGTTGGAAAGGCCTCCAAATGTCCCCAAATGAATACCATGAAAGCCTTGGTGCATGAAAGTTTTGAGTTCGGTGGGTTTTGCACTTGGCCAAGTTGTTCGCTGCACTACGGCATAGCTAGATGGCTTAGTGGGAAGTTTTGTGAAAAAATGATATTCGTGATTTTTGAGATGTGAGGGTTGGAAAGGCCTACAAATGTCCCCAAATGAAAACCATGAAAGTCTTTGTGCATGAAAGTTTTGAGTTCGGTGGGTTTTGCACATGGCCAAGGTTGGCGGTGCCCCACGGCATAGCTAGATGGCTTGGTTGGGAGTTTTGTGAAAAAATGAAATTCGTGATTTTTGAGATGTGAGGGTTAGAAAGGCCTACAAATGTCCCCAAACGAATACCATGAAAGTCTTGGTGCACGAAAGTTTTGACTTCGGCGGGTTTTGCATATGGCCAAGCTTGAAGGTGCATCACGGCATAGCTAGATGGCTTGGCGGGGACTTTTGTGAGAAATTGCAATTCGTGATTTTTGAGATGTGAGGGTTGGAAAGGCCTCCAAATGTCCCCAAATGAATACCATGAAAGCCTTGGTGCATGAAAGTTTTGAGTTCGGTGGGTTTTGCACTTGGCCAAGTTGTTCGCTGCACTACGGCATAGCTAGATGGCTTAGTGGGAAGTTTTGTGAAAAAATGATATTCGTGATTTTTGAGATGTGAGGGTTGGAAAGGCCTACAAATGTCCCCAAATGAAAACCATGAAAGTCTTTGTGCATGAAAGTTTTGAGTTCGGTGGGTTTTGCACATGGCCAAGGTTGGCGGTGCCCCACGGCATAGCTAGATGGCTTGGTTGGGAGTTTTGTGAAAAAATGAAATTCGTGATTTTTGAGATGTGAGGGTTAGAAAGGCCTACAAATGTCCCCAAACGAATACCATGAAAGTCTTGGTGCACGAAAGTTTTGACTTCGGTGGGTTTTGCATATGGCCAAGCTTGAAGGTGCATCACGGCATAGCTAGATGGCTTGGTGGGGACTTTTGTGTGAAATTGCAATTCGTGATTTTTGAGATGTGAGGGTTGGAAAGGCCTCCAAATATCCCCAAATGAATACCATGAAAGCCTTGGTGCATGAAAGTTTTGAGTTCGGTGGGTTTTGCACTTGGCCAAGTTGTTCGGTGCACTACGGCATAGCTAGATGGCTTAGTGGGGAGTTTTGTGAAAAAATGATATTCGTGATTTTTGAGATGTGAGGGTTGGAAAGGCCTACAAATGTCCCCAAATGAAAACCATGAAAGTCTTGGTGCATGAAAGTTTTGAGTTCGGTGGGTTTTGCACATGGCCAAGGTTGGCAGTGCCCCACGGCATAGCTAGATGGCTTGGTGGGGAGTTTTGTGAAAAAATGAAATTCGTGATTTTTGAGATGTGAGGGTGGGAAAGGCCTACAAATGTCCCCAAACGAATACCATGAAAGTCTTGGTGCATGAAAGTTTTGACTTCGTTGGGTTTTGCACAGGGCCAAGCTTGGCGGTGCACCACGGCATAACTAGATGGCTTGGTGGGGAGTTTTGTTAAAAAATGAAATTGGTGATTTTTGAGGTGTGAGGGTTGGAAAGGCCTCCAAATGTCCCCAAATGAATACCATGAAAGTCTTGGTGCACGAAAGTTTTGAGTTCGATGGCTTTTGCACTTGGCCAAGGTGGTCGGTGCACCACGACATAGCTAGATGGCTTGGTGGGGAGTTTTGTGAAAAATAGAAATTCGTGATTTTTGACATGTGAGGGTTGGAAAGGCCTACAAATGTCCCCAAATGAATACCATGAAAGTCTTGGTGCACGAAAGTTGAGTTCGGTGGGTTTTGCACATGGCCAAGGTTGGCGGTGCACTACGGCAGAACTAGATGGCTTGGTGGGGAGTTTTGTGAAAAAATGAAATTCGTGGTTTTTGAGATGTGAGGGTAGGAAAGGCCTACAAATGTCCCCAAATGAATACCATGAAAGTCTTGGTGTACGAAAGTTTTGACTTCGGTGGGTTTTGCACATGGCCAACTTTGAAGGTGCACCACGGCATAGCTAGATGGCTTGGCGGGGAGTTTTGTGAAAAATTGAAATTCGTGATTTTTGAGATGTGAGGTTGGAAAGGCCTACAAATGTCCCCAAATGAATAACATGAAAGTCTTGGTGCACGAAAGTTGAGTTCGGTGGGTTTTGCACATGGCCAAGGTTGGCGGTGCACTACGGTATAACTAGATGGCTTGGTGGGGAGTTTTGTGAAAAAATGAAATTCGTGGTTTTTGAGATATGAGGGTAGGAAAGGCCTACAAATGTCCCCAAATGAATACCATGAAAGTCTTGCTGCACGAAAGTTTTGACTTCGGTGGGTTTTGCATATGGCCAAGCTTGAAGGTGCATCACGGCATAGCTAGATGGCTTGGCGGGGAGTTTTGTGAACAATTGCAATTCGTGGTTTTTGAGCTGTGAGGGTAGGAAAGGCCTACAAATGTCCCCAAATGAATACCATGAAAGTCTTGGTGCACGAAAGTTTTGAGTTCGGTGGGTTTTGCACATGGCCAAGCTTGGCGGTGCACCACGGCATAGCTAGATGGCTTGGTAGGCAGTTTTGTGAAAAATTGAAATTCATGATTTTTGAGATTTGAGGGTTGGAAAGGCCTATAAATGTCCGTAAATGAATACCATTAAAGTCTTGGTGCACGAAAGTTTTGAGTTCGGTGGGTTTTGCACATGGCCAAGCTTGGCGGTGCACCACGGCATAGCTAGATGGCTTGGCGGGGAGTTTTGTGAAAAATTGAAATTCGTGATTTTTGAGATGTGAGGGTTGGAAAGGCCTACAAATGTCACGAAATGATAACCATGAAAGTCTTGGTGCACGAAAGTTGAGTTCGGTGGGTTTTGCACATGGCCAAGGTTGGCGGTGAACTACGGCATAACTAGATGGCTTGGTGGGGAGTTTTGTGAAAAAATGAAATTCGTGGTTTTTGAGATGTGAGGGTGGGAAAGGCCTACAAATGTCCCCAAATGAATACCATGAAAGTCTTGGTGCACGAAAGTTTTGACTTCGGTGGGTTTTGCATATGGCCAAGCTTGAAGGTGCATCACGGCATAGCTAGATGGCTTGGCGGGGACTTTTGTGAGAAATTGCAATTCGTGATTTTTGAGATGTGAGGGTTGGAAAGGCAATCCAAATGTCCCCAAATGAATACCATGAAAGCCTTGGTGCATGAAAGTTTTGAGTTCAGTGGGTTTTGCTCTTGGCCAAGTTGTTCGGTGCACTACGGCATAGCTAGATGGCTTAGTGGGGAGTTTTGTGAAAAAATGATATTCGTGATTTTTGAGATGTGAGGGTTGGAAAGGCCTACAAATGTCCCCAAATGAAAACCATGAAAGTCTTTGTGCATGAAAGTTTTGAGTTCGGTGGGTTTTGCACATGGCCAAGGTTGGCGGTGCCCCACGGCATAGCTAGATGGCTTGGTGGGGAGTTTTGTGAAAAAATGAAATTCGTGATTTTTGAGATGTGAGGGTTGGAAAGGCCTACAAATGTCCCCAAACGAATACCATGAAAGTCTTGGTGCACGAAAGTTTTGACTTCGGTGGGTTTTGCATATGGCCAAGCTTGAAGGTGCATCACGGCATAGCTAGATGGCTTGGTGGGGACTTTTGTGAGAAATTGCAATTCGTGATTTTTGAGATGTGAGGGTTGGAAAGGCCTCCAAATGTCCCCAAATGAATACCATGAAAGCCTTGGTGCATGAAAGTTTTGAGTTCGGTGGGTTTTGCACTTGGCCAAGTTGTTCGGTGCACTACGGCATAACTAGATGGCTTAGTGGGGAGTTTTGTGAAAAAATGATATTCGTGATTTTTGAGATGTGAGGGTTGGAAAGGCCTACAAATGTCCCCAAATGAAAACCATGAAAGTCTTGGTGCATGAAAGTTTTGAGTTCGGTGGGTTTTGCACATGGCCAAGGTTGGCAGTGCCCCACGGCATAGCTAGATGGCTTGGTGGGGATGTGAAAAAATGAAATTCGTGATTTTTGAGATGTGAGGGTTGGAAAGGCCTACAAATGTCCCCAAACGAATACCATGAAAGTCTTGGTGCATGAAAGTTTTGACTTCGTTGGGTTTTGCACATGGCCAAGCTTGGCGGTGCACCACGGCATAACTAGATGGCTTGGTGGGGAGTTTTGTTAAAAAATGAAATTGGTGATTTTTGAGGTGTGAGGGTTGGAAAGGCCTCCAAATGTCCCCAAATGAATACCATGAAAGTCTTGGTGCACGAAAGTTTTGAGTTCGATGGCTTTTGCACTTGGCCAAGGTGGTCGGTGCACCACGGCATAGCTAGATGGCTTGGTGGGGAGTTTTGTGAAAAATAGAAATTCGTGATTTCTGACATGTGAGGGTTGGAAAGGCCTACAAATGTCCCCTAATGAATACCATGAAAGTCTTGGTGCACGAAAGTTGAGTTCGGTGGGTTTTGCACATGGCCAAGGTTGGCGGTGCACTACGGCAGAACTAGATGGCTTGGTGGGGAGTTTTGTGAAAAAATGAAATTCGTGGTTTTTGAGATGTGAGGGTAGGAAAGGCCTACAAATGTCCCCAAATGAATACCATGAAAGTCTTGGTGTACGAAAGTTTTGACTTCGGTGGGTTTTGCACATGGCCAACCTTGAAGGTGCACCACGGCATAGCTAGATGGCTTGGCGGGGAGTTTTGTGAAAAATTGAAATTCGTGATTTTTGAGATGTGAGGGTTGGAAAGGCCTACAAATGACCCCAAATGAATAACATGAAAGTCTTGGTGCACGAAAGTTGAGTTCGGTGGGTTTTGCACATGGCCAAGGTTGGCGGTGCACTACGGTATAACTAGATGGCTTGGTGGGGAGTTTTGTGAAAAAATGAAATTCGTGGTTTTTGAGATATGAGGGTAGGAAAGGCCTACAAATGTCCCCAAATGAATACCATGAAAGTCTTGGTGCACGAAAGTTTTGACTTCGGTGGGTTTTGCATATGGCCAAGCTTGAAGGTGCATCACGGCATAGCTAGATGGCTTGGCGTGGAGTTTTGTGAAAAATTGCAATTCGTGGTTTTTGAGATGTGAGGGTAGGAAAGGCCTACAAATGTCCCCAAATGAATACCATGAAAGTCTTGGTGCACGAAAGTTTTGAGTTCGGTGGGTTTTACACATGGCCAAGCTTGAAGGTGCACCACAGCATAGCTAGATGGCTTGGCGGTGAGTTTTGTGAATAATTGAAATTCGTGATTTTTGAGATGTGAGGGTTGGAAAGGCCTAGAAATGTCCCCAAATGAATACAATGAAAGTCTTGGTCCACGAAAGTTTTGAGTTCGGTGGGTTTTGCACATGGCCAAGCTTGGCGGTGCACCACGGCATAGCTAGATGGCTTGGTGGGGAGTTTTGTGAACAAATGAAATTCGTGATTTTTGAGATGTGAGGGTTGGAAAGGCCTCCAAATGTCCCCAAATGAATAAAATGAAAGTCTTGGTGCACGAAAGTTTTGACTTCGATGGGTTTTGCACATGGCCAAGCTTGGCGGTGCACCACGGCATAGCTAGATGGCTTGGTAGGGAGTTTTGTGAAAAATTGAAATTCCTGATTTTTGAGATTTGAGGGTTGGAAAGGCCTATAAATGTCCGTAAATGAATACCATGAAAGTCTTGGTGCACGAAAGTTTTGAGTTCGGTGGGTTTTGCACATTGCCAAGCTTGGCGGCGCACCACGGCATAGCTAGATGGCTTGGCGGGGAGTTTTGTGAAAAATTGAAATTCGTGATTTTTGAGATGTGAGGGTTGGAAAGGCCTACAATTTTCCCGAAATGATAACCATGAAAGTCTTGGTGCACGAAAGTTGAGTTCGGTGGGTTTTGCATATGGCCAAGGTTGGCGGTGCACTATGGCATAACTAGATGGCTTGGTGGGGAGTTTTGTGAAAAAATGAAATCGTGGTTTTTGAGATGTGAGGGTGGGAAAGGCCTACAAATGTCCCCAAATGAATACCATGAAAGTCTTGCTGCACGAAAGTTTTGACTTCGGTGGGTTTTGCATATGGCCAAGCTTGAAGGTGCATCACGGCACAGCTAGATGGCTTGGCGGGGACTTTTGTGAGAAATTGCAATTCGTGATTTTTGAGATGTGAGGGTTGGAAAGGCCTCCAAATGTCCCCAAATGAATACCATGAAAGTCTTGGTGCACGAAAGTTTTGAGTTCGGTGGGTTTTGCACATGGCCAAGGTTGGCGGTGCACCACGGCAAAGCTAGATTGGCTTGGTGGGGAATTTTGTGAAAAATAGAAATTCGTGATTTTTGAGATGTGAGGGTTGGAAAGGCCTACAAATGTCCGTAAATGAATACCATGAAAGTCTTGGTGCACGAAAGTTTTGAGTTTGGTGGGTTTTGCCCAAGGCAAAGTTGGTCGGTGCAACACGACATAGCTAGATGGCTTGGTGGGGAGTTTTGTGAAAAAATGAAATTCGGGATTTTTGAGATGTGAGGGTTGGAAAGGCCTACAAATGTCCCCAAATGAATACCATGAAAGTCTTGGTGCACGAAAGTTTTGAGTTCGGTGGGTATTGCACTTGGCCAAGTTGGTCGGTGCACCACGGCATAGCTAGATGGCTTGGTGGGGAGTTTTGTGAAAAAATGAAATTCGTGATTTTTGAGATGTGAGGGTTGGAAAGCCCTCCAAATGTCCCCAAATGAATACCATGAAAGTCTTGGTGCACGAAAGTTTAGAGTTCGGTGGGTTTTGCACTTGGCCAAGTTGTTCGGTGCACTACGGCATAGCTAGATGGCTTGGTGGGGAGTTTTGTGAAAAAATGAAATTCGTGATTTTTGAGATGTGAGGGTTGGAAAGGCCTACAAATGTCCCCAAACGAATACCATGAAAGTCTTGGTGCACGAAAGTTTTCACTTCGTTGGGTTTTGCACATGGCCAAGCTTGGCGGTGCAACACGGCATAACTAGATGGCTTGGTGGGGAGTTTTGTGAAAAAATGAAATTCGTGATTTTTGAGGTGTGAGGGTTGGAAAGGCCTCCAAATGTCCCCAAATGAATACCATGAAAGTCTTGGTGCACAAAAGTTTTGAGTTTGGTGGGTTTTGCACTTGGCCAAGTTGTTTGGTGCACCACGGCATAGATAGATGCCTTGGTGGGGAGTTTTGTGAAAAAATGAAATTGGTGATTTTTGAGATGTGAGGGTTGGAAAGGCCTCCAAATTTCCCCAAATGAATACCATGAAAGTCTTGGTGCACGAAAGTTTTGAGTTCGATGGCTTTTGCACTTGGCCAAGTTGGTCGGTGCACCACGGCATAGCTAGATGGCTTGGTGGGGAGTTTTGTGAAAAATAGAAATTCGTGATTTTTGACATGTGAGGGTTGGAAAGGCCTACAAATGTCCCCAAATGAATACCATGAAAGTCTTGGTGCATGAAAGTTTTGAGTTCGGTGGGTTTTGCACATGGCCAAGGTTGGCGGTGCACTACGGCATAACTAGATGGCTTGGTGGGGAGTTTTGTGAAAAAATGAAATTCGTGGTTTTTGAGATGTGAGAGTGGGAAAGGCCTACAAATGTCCCCAAATGAATAGCATGAAAGTCTTGGTGCACGAAAGTTTTGAGTTCGGTGGGTTTTGCACATGGCCAAGCTCGGCGGTGCACCACGGCATAGCTAGATGGTTTGGTAGGGAGTTTTGTGAAAAATTGAAATTCATGATTTTTGAGATTTGAGGGTTGGAAAGGCCTACAAATGTCCCCAAACGAATACCATGAAAGTCTTGGTGCACGAAAGTTTTGACTTCGGTGGGTTTTGCATATGGCCAAGCTTGAAGGTGCATCACGGCATAGCTAGATGGCTTGGTGGGGACTTTTGTGAGAAATTGCAATTCGTGATTTTTGAGATGTGAGGGTTGGAAAGGCCTCCAAATATCCCCAAATGAATACCATGAATGCCTTGGTGCATGAAAGTTTTGAGTTCGGTGGGTTTTGCACTTGGCCAAGTTGTTCGGTGCACTACGGCATAGCTAGATGGCTTAGTGGGGAGTTTTGTGAAAAAATGATATTCGTGATTTTTGAGATGTGAGGGTTGGAAAGGCCTACAAATGTCCCCAAATGAAAACCATGAAAGTCTTGGTGCATGAAAGTTTTGAGTTCGGTGGGTTTTGCACATGGCCAAGGTTGGCAGTGCCCCACGGCATAGCTAGATGGCTTGGTGGGGAGTTTTGTGAAAAAATGAAATTCGTGATTTTTGAGATGTGAGGGTTGGAAAGGCCTACAAATGTCCCCAAACGAATACCATGAAAGTCTTGGTGCATGAAAGTTTTGACTTCGTTGGGTTTTGCACATGGCCAAGCTTGGCGGTGCACCACGGCATAACTAGATGGCTTGGTGGGGAGTTTTGTTAAAAAATGAAATTGGTGATTTTTGAGGTGTGAGGGTTGGAAAGGCCTCCAAATGTCCCCAAATGAATACCATGAAAGTCTTGGTGCACGAAAGTTTTGAGTTCGATGGCTTTTGCACTTGGCCAAGGTGGTCGGTGCACCACGGCATAGCTAGATGGCTTGGTGGGGAGTTTTGTGAAAAATAGAAATTCGTGATTTTTGACATGTGAGGGTTGGAAAGGCCTACAAATGTCCCCAAATGAATACCATGAAAGTCTTGGTGCACGAAAGTTGAGTTCGGTGGGTTTTGCACATGGCCAAGGTTGGCGGTGCACTACGGCAGAACTAGATGGCTTGGTGGGGAGTTTTGTGAAAAAATGAAATTCGTGGTTTTTGAGATGTGAGGGTAGGAAAGGCCTACAAATGTCCCCAAATGAATACCATGAAAGTCTTGGTGTACGAAAGTTTTGACTTCGGTGGGTTTTGCACATGGCCAACTTTGAAGGTGCACCACGGCATAGCTAGATGGCTTGGCGGGGAGTTTTGTGTAAAATTGAAATTCGTGATTTTTGAGATGTGAGGGTTGGAAAGGCCTACAAATGTCCCCAAATGAATAACATGAAAGTCTTGGTGCACGAAAGTTGAGTTCGGTGGGTTTTGCACATGGCCAAGGTTGGCGGTGCACTACGGTATAACTAGATGGCTTGGTGGGGAGTTTTGTGAAAAAATGAAATTCGTGGTTTTTGAGATATGAGGGTAGGAAAGGCCTACAAATGTCCCCAAATGAATACCATGAAAGTCTTGCTGCACGAAAGTTTTGACTTCGGTGGGTTTTGCATATGGCCAAGCTTGAAGGTGCATCACGGCATAGCTAGATGGCTTGGCGGGGAGTTTTGTGAAAAATTGCAATTCGTGGTTTTTGAGCTGTGAGGGTAGGAAAGGCCTACAAATGTCCCCAAATGAATACCATGAAAGTCTTGGTGCACGAAAGTTTTGAGTTCGGTGGGTTTTTCACATGGCCAAGCTTGGCGGTGCACCACGGCATAGCTAGATGGCTTGGTAGGGAGTTTTGTGAAAAATTGGAATTCATGATTTTTGAGATTTGAGGGTTGGAAAGGCCTATAAATGTCCGTAAATGAATACCATTAAAGTCTTGGTGCACGAAAGTTTTGAGTTCGGTGGGTTTTGCACATGGCCAAGCTTGGCGGTGCACCACGGCATAGCTAGATGGCTTGGCGGGGAGTTTTGTGAAAAATTGAAATTCGTGATTTTTGAGATGTGAGGGTTGGAAAGGCCTACAAATGTCACGAAATGATAACCATGAAATTCTTGGTGCACGAAAGTTGAGTTCGGTGGGTTTTGCACATGGCCAAGGTTGGCGGTGAACTACGACATAACTAGATGGCTTGGTGGGGAGTTTTGTGAAAAAATGAAATTCGTGGTTTTTGAGATGTGAGGGTGGGAAAGGCCTACAAATGTCCCCAAATGAATACCATGAAAGTCTTGGTGCACGAAAGTTTTGACTTCGGTGGGTTTTGCATATGGCCAAGCTTGAAGGTGCATCACGGTATAGCTAGATGGCTTGGCGGGGACTTTTGTGAGAAATTGCAATTCGTGATTTTTGAGATGTGAGGGTTGGAAAGGCCTCCAAATGTCCCCAAATGAATACCATGAAAGCCTTGGTGCATGAAAGTTTTGAGTTCGGTGGGTTTTGCACATGGCCAAGTTGTTCGGTGCACTACGGCATAGCTAGATGGCTTAGTGGGGAGTTTTGTGAAAAAATGATATTCGTGATTTTTGAGATGTGAGGGTTGGAAAGGCCTACAAATGTCCCCAAATGAACACCATGAAAGTCTTTGTGCATGAAAGTTTTGAGTTCGGTGGGTTTTGCACATGGCCAAGGTTGGCGGTGCCCCACGGCATAGCTAGATTGCTTGGTGGGGAGTTTTGTGAAAAAATGAAATTCGTGATTTTTGAGATGTGAGGGTTGGAAAGGCCTACAAATGTCCCCAAACGAATACCATGAAAGTTTTGGTGCACGAAAGTTTTGACTTCGGTGGGTTTTGCATATGGCCAAGCTTGAAGGTGCATCACGGCATAGCTAGATGGCTTGGTGGGGACTTTTGTGAGAAATTGCAATTCGTGATTTTTGAGATGTGAGGGTTGGAAAGGCCTCCAAATGTCCCCAAATGAATACCATGAAAGCCTTGGTGCATGAAAGTTTTGAGTTCGGTGGGTTTTGCACTTGGCCAAGTTGTTCGGTGCACTACGGCATAGCTAGATGGCTTAGTGGGGAGTTTTGTGAAAAAATGATATTCGTGATTTTTGAGATGTGAGGGTTGGAAAGGCCTACAAATGTCCCCAAATGAAAACCATGAAAGTCTTGGTGCATGAAAGTTTTGAGTTCGGTGGGTTTTGCACATGGCCAAGGTTGGCAGTGCCCCACGGCATAGCTAGATGGCTTGGTGGGGAGTTTTGTGAAAAAATGAAATTCGTGATTTTTGAGATGTGAGGGTTGGAAAGGCCTACAAATGTCCCCAAACGAATACCATGACAGTCTTGGTGCATGAAAGTTTTGACTTCGTTGGGTTTTGCACATGGCCAAGCTTGGCGGTGCACCACGGCATAACTAGATGGCTTGGTGGGGAGTTTTGTTAAAAAATGAAATTGGTGATTTTTGAGGTGTGATGGTTGGAAAGGCCTCCAAATGTCCCCAAATGAATACCATGAAAGTCTTGGTGCACGAAAGTTTTGAGTTCGATGGCTTTTGCACTTGGCCAAGGTGGTCGGTGCACCACGGCATAGCTAGATGGCTTGGTGGGGAGTTTTGTGAAAAATAGAAATTCGTGATTTCTGACATGTGAGGGTTGGAAAGGCCTACAAATGTCCCCTAATGAATACCATGAAAGTCTTGGTGCACGAAAGTTGAGTTCGGTGGGTTTTGCACATGGCCAAGGTTGGCGGTGCACTACGGCAGAACTAGATGGCTTGGTGGGGAGTTTTGTGAAAAAATGAAATTCGTGGTTTTTGAGATGTGAGGGTAGGAAAGGCCTACAAATGTCCCCAAATGAATACCATGAAAGTCTTGGTGTACGAAAGTTTTGACTTCGGTGGGTTTTGCACATGGCCAACCTTGAAGGTGCACCACGGCATAGCTAGATGGCTTGGCGGGGAGTTTTGTGAAAAATTGAAATTCGTGATTTTTGAGATGTGAGGGTTGGAAAGGCCTACAAATGTCCCCAAATGAATAACATGAAAGTCTTGGTGCACGAAAGTTGAGTTCGGTGGGTTTTGCACATGGCCAAGGTTGGCGGTGCACTACGGTATAACTAGATGGCTTGGTGGGGAGTTTTGTGAAAAAATGAAATTCGTGGTTTTTGAGATATGAGGGTAGGAAAGGCCTACAAATGTCCCCAAATGAATACCATGAAAGTCTTGGTGCACGAAAGTTTTGACTTCGGTGGGTTTTGCATATGGCCAAGCTTGAAGGTGCATCACGGCATAGCTAGATGGCTTGGCGGGGAGTTTTGTGAAAAATTGCAATTCGTGGTTTTTGAGATGTGAGGGTAGGAAAGGCCTACAAATGTCCCCAAATGAATACCATGAAAGTCTTGGTGCACGAAAGTTTTGAGTTCGGTGGGTTTTACACATGGCCAAGCTTGAAGGTGCACCACAGCATAGCTAGATGGCTTGGCGGTGAGTTTTGTGAATAATTGAAATTCGTGATTTTTGAGATGTGAGGGTTGGAAAGGCCTAGAAATGTCCCCAAATGAATACCATGAAAGTCTTGGTGCACGAAAGTTTTGAGTTCGGTGGGTTTTGCACTTGGCCAAGTTGTTCGGTGCACCACGGCATAGCTAGATGGCTTGGTGGGGAGTTTTGTGAAAAAATGAAATTCGTGATTTTTGAGATGTGAGGGTTGGAAAGGCCTCCAAATGTCCCCAAATGAATACCATGAAAGTCTTGGTGCACGAAAGTTTTGAGTTCGATGGATGTTGCACTTGGCCAAGGTGGTCGGTGCACCACGGCATAGCTAGATGGCTTGGTGGGGAGTTTTGTGAAAAATAGAAATTCGTGATTTTTGACATGTGAGGGTTGGAAAGGCCTACAAATGTCCCTAAATGAATACCATGAAAGTCTTGGTGCACGAAAGTTGAGTTCGGTGGGTTTTGCACATGGCCAAGGTTGGCGGTGCACTACGGCAGAACTAGATGGCTTGGTGGGGAGTTTTGTGAAAAAATGAAATTCGTGGTTTTTGAGATGTGAGGGTAGGAAAGGCCTACAAATGTCCCCAAATGAATACCATGAAAGTCTTGGTGTACGAAAGTTTTGACTTCGGTGGGTTTTGCACATGGCCAACCTTGAAGGTGCACCACGGCATAGCTAGATGGCTTGGCGGGGAGTTTTGTGAAAAATTGAAATTCGTGATTTTTGAGATGTGAGGGTTGGAAAGGCCTACAAATGTCCCCAAATGAATAACATGAAAGTCTTGGTGCACGAAAGTTGAGTTCGGTGGGTTTTGCACATGGCCAAGGTTGGCGGTGCACTACGGTATAACTAGATGGCTTGGTGGGGAGTTTTGTGAAAAAATGAAATTCGTGGTTTTTGAGATATGAGGGTAGGAAAGGCCTACAAATGTCCCCAAATGAATACCATGAAAGTCTTGGTGCACGAAAGTTTTGACTTCGGTGGGTTTTGCATATGGCCAAGCTTGAAGGTGCATCACGGCATAGCTAGATGGCTTGGCGGGGAGTTTTGTGAAAAATTGCAATTCGTGGTTTTTGAGATGTGAGGGTAGGAAAGGCCTACAAATGTCCCCAAATGAATACCATGAAAGTCTTGGTGCACGAAAGTTTTGAGTTCGGTGGGTTTTGCACATGGCCAAGCTTGGCGGTGCACGACGGCATAGCTAGATGGCTTGGTAGGGAGTTTTGTGAAAAATTGAAATTCCTGATTTTTGAGATTTGAGGGTTGGAAAGGCCTATAAATGTCCGTAAATGAATACCATGAAAGTCTTGGTGCACGAAAGTTTTGAGTTCGGTGGGTTTTGCACATGGCCAAGCTTGGCGGCGCACCACGGCATAGCTAGATGGCTTGGCCGGGAGTTTTGTGAAAAATTGAAATTCGTGATTTTTGAGATGTGAGGGTTGGAAAGGCCTACAAATGTCCCGAAATGATAACCATGAAAATCTTGGTGCACGAAAGTTTTGAGTTCGGTGGGTATTGCACTTGGCCAAGTTGGTCGGTGCACCACGGCATAGCTAGATGGCTTGGTGGGGAGTTTTGTGAAAAAATGAAATTCGTGGTTTTTGAGATGTGAGGGTGGGAAAGGCCTACAAATGTCCCCAAATGAATACCATGAAAGTCTTGGTGCACGAAAGTTTTGACTTCGGTGGATTTTGCACATGGCCAAGCTTGAAGGTGCACCACGGCATAGCTAGATGGCTTGGCGGGGAGTTTTGTGAAAAATTGAAATTCGTGATTTTTGAGATATGAGGGTTGGAAAGGCCTACAAATGTCCCCAAATGAATACCATGAAAGTCTTGGTGCATGAAAGTTGAGTTCGGTGGGTTTTGCACATGGCCAAGGTTGGCGGTGCACTACGGCATAACTAGATGGCTTGGTGGGGAGTTTTGTGAAAAAATGAAATTCGTGGTTTTTGAGATATGAGGCTACAAATGTCCCCAAATGAATACCATGAAAGTCTTGGTGCACGAAAGTTTTGACTTCGGTGGGTTTTGCATATGGCCAAGCTTGACGGTGCATCACGGCATAGCTAGATGGCTTGGCGAGGAGTTTTGTGAAAAATTACAATTCGTTGTTTTTGAGATGTGAGGGTTGGAAAGGCCTACAAATGTCCCCAAATGAATACCGTGAAAGTCTTGGTGCACGAAAGTTTTGAGTTCAGTGTGTTTTGCGCATGACCAAGTTGGTCGGTGCATCGTGGCATATCTGGATGGCTTGGTGGGGAGTTTTGTGAAAAAATGAAATTTGTGATTTTTGAGATGTGAGGGTTGGAAAGGCCTAAAAATGTCCCAAATGAAAACCATGAAAGTCTTGGTGCACGAAAGTTTTTAGTTCGGTGGGTTTTGCACTTGGCCAAGGTTGGCGGTGCACCACGGCATAGCTAGATGGCTTGGTGGGCAGTTTTGTGAAAAAATGAAATTTGTGATTTTTGAGATGTGAGGGTTGGAAAGGCCTACAAATTTCCGCAAATGAATACCATGAAAGTCTTGGTGCACGAAAGTTTTGAGTTCGGTGGGTTTTGCACATGGCCAAGTTGGTCGGTGCACCACGGCATAGCTAGCTGGCTTGGTGGGGAGTTTTGTGAAAAAATGAAATTCGTGATTTTTGAGATGTGAGGGTTGGAAAGGCCTCCAAATGTCCCCAAATGAATACCATGAAAGTCTTGGTGCATGAAAGTTTTGAGTTCGATGGCTTTTGCACTTGGCCAAGTTGGTCGGTGCACCACGGCATAGCTAGATGGCTTGGTGGGGAGTTTTGTGAAAAATAGAAAGTCGTGATTTTTGAGATGTGAGGGTTGGAAAGGCCTACAAATGTCCCCAAATGAATACCACGAAAGTCTTGGTGCACGAAACTTTTGAGTTCGGTGGCTTTTGCACATGACCAAGTTGGTCGGTGCATCGTGGCATATCTGGATGGCTTGGTGGGGAGTTTTGTGAAAAAATGAAATTTGTGATTTTTGAGATGTGAGGGTTGGAAAGGCCTAAAAATGTCCCCAAATGAAAACCATGAAAGTCTTGGTGCACAAAAGTTTTGAGTTCGGTGGGTTTTGCACATGGCCAAGGTTGGCGGTGCCCCACGGCAAAATAGATGGCTTGGTGGGGAGTTTTGTGAAAAAGAGAAATTCGTGATTTTTGAGATGTGAGGGTTGGAAAGGCCTCCAAATGTCCCCAAATGAAAACCATGAAAGTCTTGGTGCACGAAAGTTTTGAGTTGGTGGGTTTTGCACATGGCCAAGGTTGGCGGTGCACCACGGCATAGCTAGATGGCTTGGTGGGGAGTTTTGTGAAAAAATGAAATTCGTGATTTTTGAGATGTGAGGGTTGGAAAGGCCTACAAATGTTCCCAAATGAATACCATGAAAGTCTTGGAGCACGAAAGTTTTGAGTTCGGTGGGTTTTGCACATGGCCAAGCTTGAAGGTGCACCACGGCATAGCTAGATGGCTTGGTGGGGAGTTTTGTGAAAAATTTAAATTCTTGATTTTTGAGATGTAGGGTTGGAAAGGCCTACAAATGTCCCTAAATGAATACCATGAAAGTCTTGGTGCACGAAAGTTTTGAGTTCGGTGGGTCTTGCACATGGCCAAGTTGGTCGGTGCGCCACGGCATAGCTAGATGGCTTGGTGGGGAGTTTTGTGAAAAATTGAAATTCGTGGTTTTTGAGATGTGAGGGTTGGAAAGGCCTACAAATGTACCCAAATGAATACCATGAAAGTCTTGGTGCACGAAAGTTTTGAGTTCGGTGGGTTTTGCACATGGCCAAGCTTGGCGGTGCACCACGGCATAGCTAGATGGCTTGGTTGGCAGTTTTGTGAAAAATTGAAATTCATGATTTTTGAGATGTGAGGGTTGGAAAGGCCTACAAATGTCCCCAAATGAATACCATGAAAGTCTTGGTGCACGAAAGCTTTGAGTTGGTGGGTTTTGCTCATGGCAAAGGTTGGCGGTGCACCACGACATAGCTAGATGGCTTGGTAGGGAGTTTTGTAAAAAATTATATTCGTGATTTTTGAGATGTGAGGGTTGGAAAGGCCTATAAATTTCCGCAAATGAATACCATGAAAGTCTTGGTGCACGAAAGTTTTGAGTTCGGTGGGTTTTGCACATGGCCAAGTTGGTCGGTGCACCACGGCATAGCTAGCTGGCTTGGTGGGGAGTTTTGTGAAAAATTGAAATTCGTGGTTTTTGAGATGTGAGGGTTGGAAAGGCCTCCAAATGTCCCCAAATGAATACGATGAAAGTCTTGGTGCACGAAAGTTTTGAGTTCGGTGGGTTTTGCACTTTGCCAAGTTGTTCGGTGCACCACAGCATAGCTAGATGGCTTGGTGGGGAGTTTTGTGAAAAAATGAAATTCGTGATTTTTGAGATGTGAGGGTTGGAAAGGCCTCCAAATGTCCCAAAATGAATACCATGAAAGTCTTGGTGCACAAAAGTTTTGAGTTCAGTGGGTTTTGCACATGACCAAGTTGGTCGGTGCATCGTGGCATATCTGGATGGCTTGGTGGGGAGTTTTGTGAAAAGATGAAATTCGTGATTTTTGAGATGTGAGGGTTGGAAAGGCCTACAAATGTTCCCAAATGAATACCATGAAAGTCTTGGAGCACGAAAGTTTTGAGTTCGGTGGGTTTTGCACATGGCCAAGCTTGAAGGTGCACCACGGCATAGCTAGATGGCTTGGTGGGGAGTTTTGTGAAAAATTGAAATTCGTGGTTTTTGAGATGTGAGGGTTGGAAAGGCCTCCAAATGTCCCCAAATGAATACCATGAAAGTCTTGGTGCACGAAAGTTTTGAGTTCGGTGGGTTTTGCACTTTGCCAAGTTGTTCGGTGCACCACAGCATAGCTAGATGGCTTGGTGGGGAGTTTTGTGAAAAAATGAAATTTGTGATTTTTGAGATGTGAGGGTTGGAAAGGCCTCCAAATGTCCCCAAATGAAAACCATGAAAGTCTTGGTGCACGAAAGTTTTGAGTTGGTGGGTTTTGCACATGGCCAAGGTTGGCGGTGCACCACGGCATAGCTAGATGGCTTGGTGGGGAGTTTTGTGAAAAGATGAAATTCGTGATTTTTGAGATGTGAGGGTTGGAAAGGCCTACAAATGTTCCCAAATGAATACCATGAAAGTCTTGGAGCACGAAAGTTTTGAGTTCGGTGGGTTTTGCACATGGCCAAGCTTGAAGGTGCACCACGGCATAGCTAGATGGCTTGGTGGAGAGTTTTGTGAAAAATTGAAATTCGTGATTTTTGAGATGTCAGGGTTGGAAAGGCCTACAAATGTCCCTAAATGAATACCATGAAAGTCTTGGTGCACGAAAGTTTTGAGTTCGGTGGGTCTTGCAAATGGCCAAGTTGGTCGGTGCACCACGGCATAGCTAGATGGCTTGGTGGGGAGTTTTGTGAAAAATTGAAATTCGTGGTTTTTGAGATGTGAGGGTTGGAAAGGCCTACAAATGTACCCAAATGAATACCATGAAAGTCTTGGTGCACGAAAGTTTTGAGTTCGGTGGGTTTTGCACATGGCCAAGCTTGGCGGTGCACCACGGCATAGCTAGATGGCTTGGTTGGCAGTTTTGTGAAAAATTGAAATTCATGATTTTTCAGATGTGAGGGTTGGAAATGCCTACAAATGTCCCCAAATGAATACCATGAAAGTCTTGGTGCACGAAAGTTTTGAGTTGGTGGGTTTTGCTCATGGCCAAGGTTGGCGGTGCACCATGGCATAGCTAGATGGCTTGGTGGGGAGTTTTGTGAAAAAATGAAATTCGTGATTTTTGATATGTGAGGGTTGGAAAGGCCTACAAATGTCCCCAAATGAATACCACGAAAGTCCTTGTGCATGAAAGTTTTGAGTTCGGTGGGTTTTGCACATGACCAAGTTGGTCGGTGCATCGTGGCATATCTGGATGGCTTGGTGGGGAGTTTTGTGAAAAAATGAAATTTGTGATTTTTGAGATGTGAGGGTTGGAAAGGCCTAAAAATGTCCCCAAATGAAAACCTTGAAAGTCTTGGTGCACAAAAGTTTTGAGTTCGGTGGGTTTTGCACATGGCCAAGGTTGGCGGTGCCCCACGGCAAAGCTAGATGGCTTGGTGGGGAGTTTTGTGAAAAAATGAAATTCGTGATTTTTGAGATGTGAGGGTTGGAAAGGCCTCCAAATGTCCCCAAATGAATACCATGAAAGTCTTGGTGCACGAAAGTTGTGAGTTCGGTGGGTTTTGCACATGGCCAAGTTGGTGGTGCACCACGGCATAGCTAGATGGCTTGGTGGGGAGTTTTGTGAAAAAATGAAATTCGTGATTTTTGAGATGTGAGGGTTGGAAAGGCCTCCAAATGTCCCCAAATGAATACCATGAAAGTCTTGGTGCACGAAAGTTTTGAGTTCGGTGGGTTTTGCACTTGGCCAAGTTGTTCGGTGCACCACGGCATAGCTAGATGGCTTGGTGGTGAGTTTTGTGAAAAAATGAAATTCTTGATTTTTGAGATGTGAGGGTTGGAAAGGCCTCCAAATGTCCCCAAATGAATACCATGAAAGTCTTGGTGCACGAAAGTTTTGAGTTCGGTGGGTTTTGGACTTGGCCAAGTTGTTCGGTGCACCACGGCATAGCTAGATGGCTTGGTGGGGAGTTTTGTGAAAAAATGAAATTCGTGATTTTTGAGATGTGAGGGTTGGAAAGGCCTAAAAATGTCCCCAAATGAAAACCTTGAAAGTCTTGGTGCACAAAAGTTTTGAGTTCGGTGGGTTTTGCACATGGCCAAGGTTGGCGGTGCCCCACGGCAAAGCTAGATGGCTTGGTGGGGAGTTTTGTGAAAAAATGAAATTCGTGATTTTTGAGATGTGAGGGTTGGAAAGGCCTCCAAATGTCCCCAAATGAATACCATGAAAGTCTTGGTGCACGAAAGTTTTGAGTTCGGTGGGTTTTGCACATGGCCAAGTTGGTCGGTGCACCACGGCAGAGCTAGATGGCTTTGTGGGGAGTTTTGTGAAAAATTGAAATTCGTGGTTTTTGAGATATGAGGGTTGGAAAGGCCTCCAAATGTCCCCAAATGAATACCACGAAAGTCTTGGTGCACGAAAGTTTTGAGTTCGGTGGGTTTTGGACTTGGCCAAGTTGTTCGGTGCACCACGGCATAGCTAGATGGCTTGGTGGGGAGTTTTGTGAAAAAATGAAATTCGTGATTTTTGAGATGTGAGGGTTGGAAAGGCCTCCAAATGTCCCAAAATGAATACCATGAAAGTCTTGGTGCACAAAAGTTTTGAGTTCAGTGGGTTTTGCACATGACCAAGTTGGTCGGTGCACCGTGGCATATCTGGATGGCTTAGTGGGGAGTTTTGTGAAAAAATGAAATTTGTGATTTTTGAGATGTGAGGGTTGGAAAGGCCTAAAAATGTCCCCAAATGAAAACCATGAAAGTCTTGGTGCACAAATGTTTTGAGTTCGGTGGGTTTTGCACATGGCCAAGGTTGGCGGTGCCCCACGGCAAAATAGATGGCTTGGTGGGGAGTTTTGTGAAAAAATGAAATTCGTGATTTTTGAGATGTGAGGGTTGGAAAGGCCTCCAAATGTCCCCAAATGAAAACCATGAAAGTCTTGGTGCACGAAAGTTTTGAGTTGGTGGGTTTTGCACATGGCCAAGGTTGGCGGTGCACCACGGCATAGCTAGATGGCTTGGTGGGGAGTTTTGTGAAAAGATGAAATTCGTGATTTTTGAGATGTGAGGGTTGGAAAGGCCTACAAATGTTCCCAAATGAATACCATGAAAGTCTTGGAGCACGAAAGTTTTGAGTTCGGTGGGTTTTGCACATGGCCAAGCTTGAAGGTGCACCACGGCATAGCTAGATGGCTTGGTGGAGAGTTTTGTGAAAAATTGAAATTCGTGATTTTTGAGATGTCAGGGTTGGAAAGGCCTACAAATGTCCCTAAATGAATACCATGAAAGTCTTGGTGCACGAAAGTTTTGAGTTCGGTGGGTCTTGCAAATGGCCAAGTTGGTCGGTGCACCACGGCATAGCTAGATGGCTTGGTGGGGAGTTTTGTGAAAAATTGAAATTCGTGGTTTTTGAGATGTGAGGGTTGGAAAGGCCTAAAAATGTCCCCAAATGAAAATCTTGAAAGTCTTGGTGCACAAAAGTTTTGAGTTCGGTGGGTTTTGCACTTGGCCAAGTTGTTCAGTGCACCACGGCATAGCTAGATGGCTTGGTGGGGAGTTTTGTGAAAAATTGAAATTCGTGATTTTTGAGATGTGAGGGTTGGAAAGGCCTAAAAATGTCCCCAAATGAAAACCTTGAAAGTCTTGGTGCACAAAAGTTTTGAGTTCGGTGGGTTTTGCACATGGCCAAGGTTGGCGGTGCCCCACGGCAAAGCTAGATGGCTTGGTGGGGAGTTTTGTGAAAAAATGAAATTCGTGATTTTTGAGATGTGAGGGTTGGAAAGGCCTCCAAATGTCCCCAAATGAATACCATGAAAGTCTTGGTGCACGAAAGTTTTGAGTTCGGTTGGTTTTGCACATGGCCAAGTTGGTCGGTGCACCACGGCATAGCTAGATGGCTTTGTGGGGAGTTTTGTGAAAAATTGAAATTCGTGGTTTTTGAGATATGAGGGTTGGAAAGGCCTCCAAATGTCCCCAAATGAATACCATGAAAGTCTTGGTGCACGAAAGTTTTGAGTTCGGTGGGTTTTGGACTTGGCCAAGTTGTTCGGTGCACCACGGCATAGCTAGATGGCTTGGTGGGGAGTTTTGTGAAAAAATGAAATTCGTGATTTTTGAGATGTGAGGGTTGGAAAGGCCTCCAAATGTCCCCAAATGAATACCATGAAAGTCTTGGTGCACGAAAGTTTTGAGTTCGGTGGGTTTTGCACTTGGCCAAGTTGTTCGGTGCACCACGACATAGCTAGATGGCTTGCTGGTGAGTTTTGTGAAAAAATGAAATTCTTGATTTTTGAGATGTGAGGGTTGGAAAGGCCTCCAAATGTCCCCAAATGAATACCATGAAAGTCTTGGTGCACGAAAGTTTTTAGTTCGGTGGGTTTTGCACTTGGCCACGTTGTTCGGTGCACCACGGCATAGCTAGATGGCTTGGTGGGGAGTTTTGTGAAAAAATGAAATTCGTGATTTTTAAGATGTGAGGGTTGGAAAGGCCTGCAAATGTCCCTAAATGAATGCCATGAAAGTCTTTGTGCACGAAAGTTTTTAGTTCGGTGGGTTTTGCACTTGGCCACGTTGTTCGGTGCACCACAGCATAGCTAGATGGCTTGGTGGGGAGTTTTGTGAAAAAATGAAATTCGTGATTTTTGAGATGTGAGGGTTGGAAAGGTCTACAAATGTCCCCAAATGAATAACATGAAAGTCTTGGTGCACAAAAGTTTTGAGTTTGGTGGGCTTTGCACATGGCCAAGGTTGGCGGTGCCCCACGGCATAGCTAGATGGCTTGGTGGGCAGTTTTGTGAAAAAATGAAATTTGTGATTTTTGAGATATGAGGGTTGGAAAGGCCTACAAATGTCCCCAAATGAAAACCATGAAAGTCTTGGTGCACGAAAGTTTTGAGTTCGGTGGGTTTTGCACATGGCCAAGGTTGGCGGTACCAAACGGCATAGCTAGATGGCTTGGTGGGGAGTTTTGTGAAAAAATGAAATTCGTGATTTTTGAGATGTGAGGGTTGGAAAGGCCTACAAATGTCCCAAAATGAATACCATGAAAGTCTTGGTGCACGAAAGTTTTGACTTCGGCGGGTTTTGCACATGGCCAAGCTTGGCGGTGCACCACGGCATAACTAGATGGCTTGGTGGGGAGTTTTGTGAAAAAATGAAATTCGTGATTTTTGAGATGTGAGGGTTGGAAAGGACTCCAAATGTCCCCAAATGAATACCATGAAAGTCTTGGTGCACCAAAGTTTTGAGTTCGGTGGGTTTTGCACTTGGCCAAGTTGTTCGGTGCACCAAGGCATATATAGCTGGCTTGGTGGGGAGTTTTGTGAAAAAATGAAATTCGTGATTTTTGAGATGTGAGGGTTGGAAAGGCCTCCAAATGTCCCCAAATGAATACCATGAAAGTCTTGGTGCACGAAATTTTTGAGTTCGATGGCTTTTGCACTTGGCCAAGTTGGTCGGTGCACCACGGCATAGCTAGATGGCTTGGTGGGGAGTTTTGTGAAAAATAGAAATTCGTGATTTTTGAGATGTGAGGGTTGGAAAGGCCTACAAATGTCCCCAAATGAATACCATGAAAGTCTTGGTGCACGAAAGTTTTGAGTTGGTGGGTTTTGCTCATGGCCAAGGTTGGCGGTGCACCACGGCATAGCTAGATGGCTTGGTGGGGAGTTTTGTGAAAAAATGAAATCCGTGATTTTTGAGATGTGAGGGTTGGAAAGGCCTACAAATTTCCCCAAATGAAAACCATAAATGTCTTGGTGCACGAAAGTTTTGAGTTCGGTGGGTCTTGCACATGGCCAAGTTGGTCGGTGCACCACGGCATAGCTAGATGGCTTGGTGGGGAGTTTTGTGAAAAATTGAAATTCGTGGTTTTTGAGATGTGAGGGTTGGAAAGGCCTACAAATGTCCCCAAACGAATACCATGAAAGTCTTGGTGCACGAAAGTTTTGAGTTCGGTGGGTTTTGCACATGGCCAAGGTTGGCGGTGCACCACGCCATAGCTAGATGGCTTGGTGGGGAGTTTTGTGAAAAAATGAAATTCGTGATTTTTAAGATGTGAGGGTTGGAAAGGCCTACAAATGTTCCCAAATGAATACCATGAAAGTCTTGGAGCACGAAAGTTTTAAGTTCGGTGGGTTTTGCACATGGCCAAGGTTGAAGGTGCACCACGGCATAGATAGATGGCTTGGTGGGGAGTTTTGTGAAAAATTTAAATTCTTGATTTTTGAGATGTCAGGGTTGGAAAGGCCTACAAATGTCCCTAAATGAATACCATGAAAGTCTTGGTGCACGAAAGTTTTGAGTTCGGTGGGTCTTGCACATGGCCAAGTTGGTCGGTGCACCACGGCATAGCTAGATGGCTTGGTGGGGAGTTTTGTGAAAAATTGAAATTCGTGGTTTTTGAGATGTGAGGGTTGGAAAGGCCTACAAATGTACCCAAATGAATACCATGAAATTCTTGGTGCACGAAAGTTTTGAGTTCGGTGGGTTTTGCACATGGCCAAGCTTGGCGGTGCACCACGGCATAGCTAGATGGCTTGGTGGGGAGTTTTGTGAAAAAATGAAATTCGTGATTTTTGAGATGTAAGGGTTGGAAAGGCCTCCAAATGTCCCTAAATGAATACCATGAAAGTCTTGGTGCACGAAAGTTTTTAGTTCGGTGGGTTTTGCACTTGGCCACGTTGTTCGGTGCACCACGTCACAGCTAGATGGCTTGGTGGGGAGTTTTGTGAAAAAATGAAATTCGTGATTTTTGAGATGTGAGGGTTGGAAAGGCCTACAAATGTCCCCAAATGAATAACATGAAAGTCTTGGTGCACGAAAGTTTTGAGTTTGGTGGGCTTTGCACATGGCCAAGGTTGGCGGTGCCCCACGGCATAGCTAGATGGCTTGGTGGGCAGTTTTGTGAAAAAATGAAATTTGTGATTTTTGAGATGTGAGGGTTGGAAAGGCCTACAAATGTCCCCAAATGAAAACCATGAAAGTCTTGGTGCACAAAAGTTTTGAGTTCGGTGGGTTTTGCACATGGCCAAGGTTGGCGGTGCCAAACGGCATAGCTAGATGGCTTGGTGGGGAGTTTTGTGAAAAAATGAAATTCGTGATTTTTGAGATGTGAGGGTTGGAAAGGCCTCCAAATGTCCCCAAATGAATACCATGATAGTCTTGGTGCACGAAAGTTTTGACTTCGGCGGGTTTTGCACATGGCCAAGCTTGGCGGTGCACCACGGCATAACTAGATGGCTTGGTGGGGAGTTTTGTGAAAAAATGAAATTCGTGATTTTTGAGATGTGAGGGTTGGAAAGGACTCCAAATGTCCCCAAATGAATACCATGAAAGTCTTGGTGCACCAAAGTTTTGAGTTCGGTGGGTTTTGCACTTGGCCAAGTTGTTCGGTGCACCAAGGCATAGATAGCTGGCTTGGTGGGGAGTTTTGTGAAAAAATGAAATTCGTGATTTTTGAGATGTGAGGGTTGGAAAGGCCTCCAAATGTCCCCAAATGAATACCATGAAAGTCTTGGTGCACGAAATTTTTGAGTTCGATGGCTTTTGCACTTGGCCAAGTTGGTCGGTGCACCACGGCATAGCTAGATGGCTTGGTGGGGAGTTTTGTGAAAAATAGAAATTCGTGATTTTTGAGATGTGAGGGTTGGAAAGGCCTACAAATGTCCCCAAATGAATACCACGAAAGTCTTGGTGCACGAAAGTTTTTAGTTCGGTGGGTTTTGCACATGACCAAGTTGGTCGGTGCATCATGGCATATCTGGATGGCTTGGTGGGGAGTTTTGTGAAAAAATGAAATTCGTGATTTTTTAGATTTGAGTGTTGGAAAGGCCTCCAAATGTCCCCAAATGAATACCATGATAGTCTTGGTGCACGAAAGTTTTGACTTCGGCGGGTTTTGCACATGGCCAAGCTTGGCGGTGCACCACGGCATAACTAGATGGCTTGGTGGGGAGTTTTGTGAAAAAATGAAATTCGTGATTTTTGAGATGTGAGGGTTGGAAAGGACTCCAAATGTCCCCAAATGAATACCATGAAAGTCTTGGTGCACCAAAGTTTTGAGTTCGGTGGGTTTTGCACTTGGCCAAGTTGTTCGGTGCACCAAGGCATAGATAGCTGGCTTGGTGGGGAGTTTTGTGAAAAAATGAAATTCGTGATTTTTGAGATGTGAGGGTTGGAAAGGCCTCCAAATGTCCCCAAATGAATACCATGAAAGTCTTGGTGCACGAAATTTTTGAGTTCGATGGCTTTTGCACTTGGCCAAGTTGGTCGGTGCACCACGGCATAGCTAGATGGCTTGGTGGGGAGTTTTGTGAAAAATAGAAATTCGTGATTTTTGAGATGTGAGGGTTGGAAAGGCCTACAAATGTCCCCAAATGAATACCACGAAAGTCTTGGTGCACGAAAGTTTTTAGTTCGGTGGGTTTTGCACATGACCAAGTTGGTCGGTGCATCATGGCATATCTGGATGGCTTGGTGGGGAGTTTTGTGAAAAAATGAAATTCGTGATTTTTTAGATTTGAGTGTTGGAAAGGCCTCCAAATGTCCCCAAAAGAATACCATGAAAGTCTTGGTGCACGAAAGTGTTGAGTTCGGTGGGTTTTGCACTTGGCCAAGTTGGTCGGTGCACCACGGCATAACTAGATGGCTTGGTGGGGAGTTTTGTGAAAAATTGAAATTCGTGGTTTTTGAGATGTGAGGGTTCGAAAGGCCTCCAAATGTCCCCAAATGAATACCATGAAAGTCTTGGTGCACGGAAGTTTTGAGTTCGGTGGGTTGTGCACTTGGCCAAGTTGTTCGGTGCACCACGGCATATCTAGATGGCTTGGTGGGGAGTTTTGTGAAAAAATGAAATTCGTGATTTTTGAGATGTGAGGGTTGGAAAGGCCTCCAAATGTCCCCAAATGAATACAATGAAAGTCTTGGTGGACGAAAGTTTTGAGTTCGGTGGGTTTTGCACTTGGCCACGTTGTTCGGTGCACCACGGCATAACTAGATGGCTTGGTGGGGAGTTTTGTGAAAAAATGAAATTCGTGATTTTTGAGATGTGAGGGTTGGAAAGGCCTACAAATGTCACCAAATGAAAACCATAAATGTCTTGGTGCACGAAAGTTTTGAGTTCGGTGGGTTTTGCACATGGCCAAGGTTGGCGGTGCCACAAGGCACAGCTAGATGGCTTGGTGGGGAGTTTTGTGAAAAAATGAAATTCGTGATTTTTGAGATGTGAGGGTTGGAAAGGCCTCAAAATGTCCCCAAATTAATACCATGAAAGTCTTGGTGCACGAAAGTTTTGAGTTGGTGGGTTTTGCTCATGGCCAAGGTTGGCGGTGCACCATGGCATAGCTAGATGGCTTGGTGGGGAGTTTTGTGAAAAAATGAAATTCGTGATTTTTGATATGTGAGGGTTGGAAAGGCCTACAAATGTCCCCAAATGAATACCCCGAATGTCTTGGTGCACGAAAGTTTTGAGTTCGGTGGGTTTTGCACATGGCCAAGTTGGTCGGTGCACCACGGCATAACTAGATGGCTTGGTGGGGAGTTTTGTGAAAAATTGAAATTCGTGGTTTTTGAGATGTGAGGGTTCGAAAGGCCTCCAAATGTCCCCAAATGAATACAATGAAAGTCTTGGTGGACGAAAGTTTTGAGTTCGGTGGGTTTTGCACTTGGCCACGTTGTTCGGTGCACCACGGCATAGCTAGATGGCTTGGTGGGGAGTTTTGTGAAAAAATGAAATTCGTGATTTTTGAGATGTGAGGGTTGGAAAGGCCTACAAATGTCACCAAATGAAAACCATAAATGTCTTGGTGCACGAAAGTTTTGAGTTCGGTGGGTTTTGCACATGGCCAAGGTTGGCGGTGCCACAAGGCACAGCTAGATGGCTTGGTGGGGAGTTTTGTGAAAAAATGAAATTGGTGATTTTTGAGATGTGAGGGTTGGAAAGGCCTACAAATGTCCCCAAATGAATACCACGAAAGTCTTGGTGCACGAAAGTTTTGAGTTCGGTGGGTTTTGCACATGACCAAGTTGGTCGGTGCATCATGGCATATCTGGATGGCTTGGTGGGGAGTTTTGTGAAAAAATGAAATTCGTGATTTTTTAGATTTGAGTGTTGGAAAGGCCTCCAAATGTCCCCAAAAGAATACCATGAAAGTCTTGGTGCACGAAAGTTTTGAGTTCGGTGGGTTTTGCACTTGGCCAAGTTGGTCGGTGCACCACGGCATAACTAGATGGCTTGGTGGGGAGTTTTGTGAAAAATAGAAATTCGTGATTTTTTAGATGTGAGGGTTGGAAAGGCCTACAAATGTCCCCAAATAAATACCATGAAAGTCTTGGTGCACGAAAGTTTTGAGTTGGTGGGTTTTGCTCATGGCCAAGGTTGGCGGTGCACCACGGCATAGCTAGATGGCTTGGTGGGGAGTTTTGTGAAAAAATGAAATTCGTGATTTTTGAGATGTGAGGGTTGGAAAGGCCTACAAATTTCCCCAAATGAATACCATGAATATCTTGGTGCACGAAAGTTTTGAGTTCGGTGGGTTTTGCACATGGCCAAGTTGGTCGGTGCACCACGGCATAACTAGATGGCTTGGTGGGGAGTTTTGTGAAAAATTGAAATTCGTGGTTTTTGAGATGTGAGGGTTCGAAAGGCCTCCAAATGTCCCCAAATGAATACCATGAAAGTCTTGGTGCACGAAAGTTTTGAGTTCGGTGGGTTGTGCACTTGGCCAAGTTGTTCGGTGCACCACGGCATATCTAGATGGCTTGGTGGGGAGTTTTGTGAAAAAATGAAATTCGTGATTTTTGAGATGTGAGGGTTGGAAAGGCCTCCAAATGTCCCCAAATGAATACAATGAAAGTCTTGGTGGACGAAAGTTTTGAGTTCGGTGGGTTTTGCACTTGGCCACGTTGTTCGGTGCACCACGGCATAGCTAGATGGCTTGGTGGGGAGTTTTGTGAAAAAATGAAATTCGTCATTTTTGAGATGTGAGGGTTGGAAAGGCCTACAAATGTCACCAAATGAAAACCATAAATGTCTTGGTGCACGAAAGTTTTGAGTTCGGTGGGTTTTGCACATGGCCAAGGTTGGCGGTGCCACAAGGCACAGCTAGATGGCTTGGTGGGGAGTTTTGTGAAAAAATGAAATTCGTGATTTTTGAGATGTGAGGGTTGGAAAGGCCTCCAAATGTCCCCAAATTAATACCATGAAAGTCTTGGTGCACGAAAGTTTTGAGTTGGTGGGTTTTGCTCATGGCCAAGGTTGGCGGTGCACCATGGCATAGCTAGATGGCTTGGTGGGGAGTTTTGTGAAAAAATGAAATTCGTGATTTTTGATATGTGAGGGTTGGAAAGGCCTACAAATGTCCCCAAATGAATACCACGAATGTCTTGGTGCATGAAAGTTTTGAGTTCGGTGGGTTTTGCACATGACCAAGTTGGTCAGTGCATCGTGGCATATCTGGATGGCTTGGTGGGGAGTTTTGTGAAAAAATTAAATTTGTGATTTTTGAGATGTGAGGGTTGGAAAGGCCTAAAAATGTCCCCAAATGAAAACCTTGAAAGTCTTGGTGCACAAAAGTTTTGAGTTCGGTGGGTTTTGCACATGGCCAAGGTTGGCGGTGCCCCACGGCAAAGCTTGATGGCTTGTTGGGGAGTTTTGTGAAAAAATGAAATTCGTGATTTTTGAGATGTGAGGGTTGGAAAGGCCTCCAAATGTCCCCAAATGAATACCATGAAAGTCTTGGTGCACGAAAGTTTTGAGTTCGGTGGGTTTTGCACATGGCCAAGTTGGTCGATGCACCACGGCATAGCTAGATGCCTTGGTGGGGAGTTTTGTGATAAAATGAAATTCGTGATTTTTGAGATGTGAGGGTTGGAAAGGCCTCCAAATGTCCCCAAATGAATACCATGAAAGTCTTGGTGCACGAAAGTTTTTAGTTCGGTGGGTTTTGCACTTGGCCAAGTTGTTTGGTGCACCACGGCATAGCTAGATGGCTTGGTGGTGAGTTTTGTGAAAAAATGAAATTCGTGATTTTTGAGATGTAAGGGTTGGAAAGGCCTCCAAATGTCCCTAAATGAATACCATGAAAGTCTTGGTGCACGAAAGTTTTGAGTTCGGTGGGTTTTGCACTTGGCCACGTTGTTCGGTGCACCACGGCATAGCTAGATGGCTTGGTGGGGAGTTTTGTGAAAAAATGAAATTCGTGATTTTTGAGATGTGAGGGTTGGAAAGGCCTACAAATGTCACCAAATGAAAACCATAAATGTCTTGGTGCACGAAAGTTTTGAGTTCGGTGGGTTTTGCACATGGCCAAGGTTGGCGGTGCCACAAGGCACAGCTAGATGGCTTGGTGAGGAGTTTTGTGAAAAAATGAAATTCGTGATTTTTGAGATGTGAGGGTTGGAAAGGCCTCCAAATGTCCCCAAATTAATACCATGAAAGTCTTGGTGCACGAAAGTTTTGAGTTCGGTGGGTTTTGCACTTGGCCAAGTTGTTCGGTGCACCACGGCATAGCTAGATGGCTTGGTGGGGAGTTTTGTGAAAAAATGAAATTCGTGATTTTTGAGATGTGAGGGTTGGAAAGGCCTCCAAATGTCCCCAAATTAATACCATGAAAGTCTTGGTGCACGAAAGTTTTGAGTTCGGTGGGTTTTGCACTTGGCCAAGTTGTTCGGTGCACCACGGCATAGCTAGATGGCTTGGTGGGGAGTTTTGTGAAAAAATGAAATTCGTGATTTTTGAGATGTGAGGGTTGGAAAGGCCTCCAAATGTCCCCAAATGAATACCATGAAAGTCTTGGTGCACGAAAGTTTTGAGTTCGGTGGGTTTTGCACTTGGCCACGTTGTTCGGTGCACCACGGTATAACTAGATGGCTTGGTGGGGAGTTTTGTGAAAAATTGAAATTCGTGGTTTTTGAGATGTGAGGGTTCGAAACGCCTCCAAATGTCCCCAAATGAATACCATGAAAGTCTTGGTGCACGAAAGTTTTGAGTTCGGTGGGTTTTGCACTTGGCCAAGTTGTTCGGTGCACCACGGCATAGCTAGATGGCTTGGTGGGGAGTTTTGTGAAAAATTGAAATTCGTGATTTTTGAGATGTGAGGGTTGGAAAGGCCTCCAAATGTCCCCAAATTAATACCATGAAAGTCTTGGTGCACGAAAGTTTTGAGTTCGGTGGGTTTAGCACTTGGCCACGTTGTTCGGTGCACCACGGTATAACTAGATGGCTTGGTGGTGAGTTTTGTGAAAAATTGAAATTCGTGGTTTTTGAGATGTGAGGGTTCGAAACGCCTCCAAGTGTCCCCAAATGAATACCATGAAAGTCTTGGTGCACGAAAGTTTTGAGTTCGGTGGGTTTTGCACTTGGCCAAGTTGTTCGGTGCACCACGGCATAGCTAGATGGCTTGGTGGGGAGTTTTGTGAAAAAATGAAATTCGTGATTTTTGAGATGTGAGGGTTGGAAAGGCCTCCAAATGTCCCCAAATTAATACCATGAAAGTCTTGGTGCACGAAAGTTTTGAGTTCGGTGGGTTTTGCACTTGGCCAAGTTGTTCGGTGCACCACGGCATAGCTAGATGGCTTGGTGGGGAGTTTTGTGAAAAAATGAAATTCGTGATTTTTGAGATGTGAGGGTTGGAAAGGCCTCCAAATGTCCCCAAATGAATACCATGAAAGTCTTGGTGCACGAAAGTTTTGAGTTCGGTGGGTTTTGCACTTGGCAAGTTGTTCGGTGCACCACGGTATAACTAGATGGCTTGGTGGGGAGTTTTGTGAAAAATTGAAATTCTTGGTTTTTGAGATGTGAGGGTTGGAAAGGCCTCCAAATGTCCCCAAATGAATACCATGAAAGTCTTGGTGCACGAAAGTTTTGAGTTCGGTGGGTTTTGCACTTGGCAAGTTGTTCGGTGCACCACGGCATAACTAGGTGGCTTAGTGGGGAGTTTTGTGAAAAAATGAAATTCGTGATTTTTGAGATGTGAGGGTTGGAAAGGCCTACAAATGTCCCCAAATGAATACCATGAAAGTCTTGGTGCACGAAATTTTTGAGTTCGATGGCTTTTGCACTTGGCCAAGTTGGTCGGTGCACCACGGCATAGCTAGATGGCTTGGTGGGGAGTTTTGTGAAAAAATTAAATTCGTGATTTTTGAGATGTGAGGGTTGGAAAGGCCTCCAAATGTCCCCAAATTAATACCATGAAAGTCTTGGTGCACGAAAGTTTTGAGTTCGGTGGGTTTTGCACTTGGCCAAGTTGTTCGTTGCACCACGGCATAGCTAGATGGCTTGGTGGGGAGTTTTGTGAAAAAATGAAATTCGTGATTTTTGAGATGTGAGGGTTGGAAAGGCCTCCAAATGTCCCCAAATGAATACCATGAAAGTCTTGGTGCACGAAATTTTTGAGTTCGATGGCTTTTGCACTTGGCCAAGTTGGTCGGTGCACCACGGCATAGCTAGATGGCTTGGTGGGGAGTTTTGTGAAAAATAGAAATTCGTGATTTTTGAGATGTGAGGGTTGCAAAGGCCTACAAATGTCCCCAAATGAATACCACGAAAGTCTTGGTGCACGAAAGTTTTGAGTTCGGTGGGTTTTGCACATGACCAAGTTGGTCGGTGCATCATGGCATATCTGGATGGCTTGGTGGGGAGTTTTGTGAAAAAATGAAATTCGTGCTTTTTTAGATTTGAGTGTTGGAAAGGCCTCGAAATGTCCCCAAAAGAATACCATGAAAGTCTTGGTGCACGAAAGTTTTGAGTTCGGTGGGTTTTGCACTTGGCCAAGTTGGTCGGTGCACCACGGCACAACTAGATGGCTTGGTGGGGAGTTTTGTGAAAAATAGAAATTCGTGATTTTTTAGATGTGAGGGTTGGAAAGGCCTACAAATGTCCCCAAATGAATACCATGAAAGTCTTGGTGCACGAAAGTTTTGAGTTGGTGGGTTTTGCTCATGGCCAAGGTTGGCGGTGCACCACGGCATAGCTAGATGGCTTGGTGGGGAGTTTTGTGAAAAAATGAAATTCGTGATTTTTGAGATGTGAGGGTTGGAAAGGCCTACAAATTTCCCCAAATGAATACCATGAAAGTCTTGGTGCACGAAAGTTTTGAGTTCGGTGGGTTTTGCACATGGCCAAGTTGGTCGGTGCACCACGACATAACTAGATGGCTTGGTGGGGAGTTTTGTGAAAAATTGAAATTCGTGGTTTTTGAGATGTGAGGGTTCGAAAGGCCTCCAAATGTCCCCAAATGAATACCATGAAAGTCTTGGTGCACGAAAGTTTTGAGTTCGGTGGGTTGTGCACTTGGCCAAGTTGTTCGGTGCACCACGGCATATCTAGATGGCTTGGTGGGGAGTTTTGTGAAAAAATGAAATTCGTGATTTTTGAGATGTGAGGGTTGGAAAGGCCTACAAATGTCACCAAATGAAAACCATGAAAGTCTTGGTGCACGAAAGTTTTGAGTTCGGTGGGTTTTGCACATGGCCAAGGTTGGCGGTGCCACAAGGCACAGCTAGATGGCTTGGTGGGGAGTTTTGTGAAAAAATGAAATTCGTGATTTTTGAGATGTGAGGGTTGGAAAGGCCTCCAAATGTCCCCAAATTAATACCATGAAAGTCTTGGTGCACGAAAGTTTTGAGTTCGGTGGGTTTTGCACTTGGCCAAGTTGTTCGGTGCACCACGTCATAGCTAGATGGCTTGGTGGGGAGTTTTGTGAAAAAATGAAATTCGTGATTTTTGAGATGTGAGGGTTGGAAAGGCCTCCAAATGTCCCCAAATTAATACCATGAAAGTCTTGGTGCACGAAAGTTTTGAGTTCGGTGGGTTTTGCACTTGGCCAAGTTGTTCGTTGCACCACGGCATAGCTAGATGGCTTGGTGGGGAGTTTTGTGAAAAAATGAAATTCGTGATTTTTGAGATGTGAGGGTTGGAAAGGCCTCCAAATGTCCCCAAATGAATACCATGAAAGTCTTGGTGCACGAAAGTTTTGAGTTCGGTGGGTTTTGCACTTGGCCACGTTGTTCGGTGCACCACGGTATAACTAGATGGCTTGGTGGGGAGTTTTGTGCAAAATTGAAATTCGTGGTTTTTGAGATGTGAGGGTTCGAAACGCCTCCAAATGTCCCCAAATGAATACCATGAAAGTCTTGGTGCACGAAAGTTTTGAGTTCGGTGGGTTTTGCACTTGGCCAAGTTGTTCGGTGCACCACGGCATAGCTAGATGGCTTGGTGGGGAGTTTTGTGAAAAAATCAAATTCGTGATTTTTGAGATGTGAGGGTTGGAAAGGCCTCCAAATGTCCCCAAATTAATACCATGAAAGTCTTGGTGCACGAAAGTTTTGAGTTCGGTGGGTTTTGCACTTGGCCACGTTGTTCGGTGCACCACGGTATAACTAGATGGCTTGGTGGGGAGTTTTGTGAAAAATTGAAATTCGTGGTTTTTGAGATGTGAGGGTTCGAAACGCCTCCAAATGTCCCCAAATGAATACCATGAAAGTCTTGGTGCACGAAAGTTTTGAGTTCGGTGGGTTTTGCACTTGGCCAAGTTGTTCGGTGCACCACGGCATAGCTAGATGGCTTGGTGGGGAGTTTTGTGAAAAAATGAAATTCGTGATTTTTGAGATGTGAGGGTTGGAAAGGCCTCCAAATGTCCCCAAATTAATACCATGAAAGTCTTGGTGCACGAAAGTTTTGAGTTCGGTGGGTTTTGCACTTGGCCACGTTGTTCGGTGCACCACGGTATAACTAGATGGCTTGGTGGGGAGTTTTGTGAAAAATTGAAATTCGTGGTTTTTGAGATGTGACGGTTCGAAACGCCTCCAAATGTCCCCAAATGAATACCATGAAAGTCTTGGTGCACGAAAGTTTTGAGTTCGGTGGGTTTTGCACTTGGCCAAGTTGTTCGGTGCACCACGGCATAGCTAGATGGCTTGGTGGGGAGTTTTGTGAAAAAATGAAATTCGTGATTTTTGAGATGTGAGGGTTGGAAAGGCCTCCAAATGTCCCCAAATTAATACCATGAAAGTCTTGGTGCACGAAAGTTTTGAGTTCGGTGGGTTTTGCACTTGGCCACGTTGTTCGGTGCACCACGGTATAACTAGATGGCTTGGTGGGGAGTTTTGTGAAAAATTGAAATTCGTGGTTTTTGAGATGTGAGGGTTCGAAACGCCTCCAAATGTCCCCAAATGAATACCATGAAAGTCTTGGTGCACGAAAGTTTTGAGTTCGGTGGGTTTTGCACTTGGCCAAGTTGTTCGGTGCACCACGGCATAACTAGATGGCTTGGTGGGGAGTTTTGTGAAAAAATGAAATTCGTGATTTTTGAGATGTGAGGGTTGGAAAGGCCTCCAAATGTCCCCAAATTAATACCATGAAAGTCTTGGTGCACGAAAGTTTTGAGTTCGGTGGGTTTTGCACTTGGCCAAGTTGTTCGGTGCACCACGGCATAGCTAGATGGCTTGGTGGGGAGTTTTGTGAAAAAATGAAATTCGTGATTTTTGAGATGTGAGGGTTGGAAAGGCCTCCAAATGTCCCCAAATGAATACCATGAAAGTCTTGGTGCACGAAAGTTTTGAGTTCGGTGGGTTTTGCACTTAGCCAAGTTGTTCGGTGCACCACGGCATAGCTAGATGGCTTGGTGGGGAGTTTTGTGAAAAAATGAAATTCGTGATTTTTGAGATGTGAGGGTTGGAAAGGCCTCCAAATGTCCCCAAATGAATACCATGAAAGTCTTGGTGCACGAAAGTTTTGAGTTCGATGGGTTTTGCACTTGGCCAAGTTGTTCGGTGCACCACGGCATAGCTAGATGGCTTGGTGGGGAGTTTTGTGAAAAAATGAAATTCGTGATTTTTGAGATGTGAGGGTTGGAAAGGCCTACAAATTTCCCCAAATGAATACCATGAAAGTCTTGGTGCACGAAAGTTTTGAGTTCGGTGGGTTTTGCACATGGCCAAGTTGGTCGGTGCACCACGGCATAACTAGATGGCTTGGTGGGGAGTTTTGTGAAAAATTGAAATTCGTGGTTTTTGAGATGTGAGGGTTGGAAAGGCCTCCAAATGTCCCCAAATGAATACCATGAAAGTCTTGGTGCACGAAAGTTTTGAGTTCGGTGGGTTGTGCACTTGGCCAAGTTGTTCGGTGCACCACGGCATATCTAGATGGCTTGGTGGGGAAATTTTGTGAAAAAATGAAATTCGTGATTTTTGAGATGTGAGGGTTGGAAAGGCCTCCAAATGTCCCCAAATGAATACAATGAAAGTCTTGGTGGACGAAAGTTTTGAGTTCGGTGGGTTTTGCACTTGGCCACGTTGTTCGGTGCACCACGGCATAGCTAGATGGCTTGGTGGGGAGTTTTGTGAAAAAATGAAATTCGTGATTTTTGAGATGTGAGGGTTGGAAAGGCCTACAAATGTCACCAAATGAAAACCATGAAAGTCTTGGTGCACGAAAGTTTTGAGTTCGGTGGGTTTTGCACATGGCCAAGTTGGTCGGTGCACCACGGCATAACTAGATGGCTTGGTGGGGAGTTTTGTGAAAAATTGAAATTCATGGTTTTTGAGATGTGAGGGTTCGAAAGGCCTCCAAATGTCCCCAAATGAATACCATGAAAGTCTTGGTTCACGAAAGTTTTGAGTTCGGTGGGTTGTGCACTTGGCCAAGTTGTTCGGTGCACCACGGCATATCTAGATGGCTTGGTGGGGAGTTTTGTGAAAAAATGAAATTCGTGATTTTTGAGATGTGAGGGTTGGAAAGGCCTCCAAATGTCCCCAAATGAATACAATGAAAGTCTTGGTGGACGAAAGTTTTGAGTTCGGTGGGTTTTGCACTTGGCCACGTTGTTCGGTGCACCACGGCATAGCTAGATGGCTTGGTGGGGAGTTTTGTGAAAAAATGAAATTCGTGATTTTTGAGATGTGAGGGTTGGAAAGGCCTACAAATGTCACCAAATGAAAACCATGAAAGTCTTGGTGCACGAAAGTTTTGAGTTCGGTGGGTTTTGCACATGGCCAAGGTTGGCGGTGCCACAAGGCACAGCTAGATGGCTTGGTGGGGAGTTTTGTGAAAAAATGAAATTCGTGATTTTTGAGATGTGAGGGTTGGAAAGTCCTCCAAATGTCCCCAAATTAATACCATGAAAGTCTTGGTGCACGAAAGTTTTGAGTTCGGTGGGTTTTGCACTTGGCCAAGTTGTTCGGTGCACCACGGCATAGCTAGATGGCTTGGTGGGGAGTTTTGTGAAAAAATGAAATTCGTGATTTTTGAGATGTGAGGGTTGGAAAGGCCTCCAAATGTCCCCAAATGAATACCATGAAAGTCTTGGTGCACGAAAGTTTTGAGTTCGGTGGGTTTTGCACTTGGCCACGTTGTTCGGTGCACCACGGTATAACTAGATGGCTTGGTGGGGAGTTTTGTGAAAAATTGAAATTCGTGGTTTTTGAGATGTGAGGGTTCGAAACGCCTCCAAATGTCCCCAAATGAATACCATGAAAGTCTTGGTGCACGAAAGTTTTGAGTTCGGTGGGTTTTGCACTTGGCCAAGTTGTTCGGTGCACCACGGCATAGCTAGATGGCTTGGTGGGGAGTTTTGTGAAAAAATGAAATTCGTGATTTTTGAGATGTGAGGGTTGGAAAGGCCTCCAAATGTCCCCAAATTAATACCATGAAAGTCTTGGTGCACGAAAGTTTTGAGTTCGGTGGGTTTTGCACTTGGCCAAGTTGTTCGGTGCACCACGGCATAGCTAGATGGCTTGGTGGGGAGTTTTGTGAAAAAATGAAATTCGTGATTTTTGAGATGTGAGGGTTGGAAAGGCCTCCAAATGTCCCCAAATGAATACCATGAAGGTCTTGGTGCACGAAAGTTTTGAGTTCGGTGGGTTTTGCACTTGGCAAGTTGTTCGGTGCACCACGGTATAACTAGATGGCTTGGTGGGGAGTTTTGTGAAAAATTGAAATTCTTGGTTTTTGAGATGTGAGGGTTGGAAAGGCCTCCAAATGTCCCCAAATGAATACCATGAAAGTCTTGGTGCACGAAAGTTTTGAGTTCGGTGGGTTTTGCACTTGGCCAAGTTGTTCGGTGCACCACGGCATAGCTAGATGGCTTGGTGGGGAGTTTTGTGAAAAAATGAAATTCGTGATTTTTGAGATGTGAGGGTTGGAAAGGCCTCCAAATGTCCCCAAATGAATACCATGAAAGTCTTGGTGCACGAAAGTTTTGAGTTCGGTGGGTTTTGCACTTGGCCAAGTTGTTCGGTGCACCACGGCATAGCTAGATGGCTTGGTGGGGAGTTTTGTGAAAAAATGAAATTCGTGATTTTTGAGATGTGAGGGTTGGAAAGGCCTCCAAATGTCCCCAAATGAATACAATGAAAGTCTTGGTGGACGAAAGTTTTGAGTTCGGTGGGTTTTGCACTTGGCCTTGTTGTTCGGTGCACCACGGCATAGCTAGATGGCTTGGTGGGGAGTTTTGTGAAAAAATGAAATTCGTGATTTTTGAGATGTGAGGGTTGGAAAGGCCTACAAATGTCCCCAAATGAAAACCATGAAAGTCTTGGTGCACGAAAGTTTTGAGTTCGGTGGGTTTTGCACATGGCCAAGGTTGGCGGTGCCACAAGGCATAGCTAGGTGGCTTGGTGGGGAGTTTTGTGAAAAAATGAAATTCGTGATTTTTGAGATGTGAGGGTTGGAAAGGCCTACAAATGTCCCCAAATGAAAACCATGAAAGTCTTGGTGCACGAAAGTTTTGAGTTCGGTGGGTTTTGCACATGGCCAAGGTTGGCGGTGCCACAAGGCATAGCTAGATGGCTTGGTGGGGAGTTTTGTGAAAAAATGAAATTCGTGATTTTTGAGATCTGAGGGTTGGAAAGGCCTCCAAATGAATACCATGAAAGTCTTGGTGCACGAAAGTTTTGAGTTCGATGGCTTTTGCACTTGGCCAAGTTGGTCGGTGCACCACGGCATAGCTAGATGGCTTGGTGGGGAATTTTGTGAAAAATAGAAATTCGTGATTTTTGAGATGTGAGGGTTGGAAAGGCCTACAAATGTCCCCAAATGAATACCATGAAAGTCTTGGTGCACGAAAGTTTTGAGTTCGGTGGGTTTTGCACTTGGCCACGTTGTTCGGTGCACCACGGCATAGCTAGGTGGCTTGGTGGGGAGTTTTGTGAAAAAATGAAATTCGTGATTTTTGAGATGTGAGGGTTGGAAAGGCCTACAAATGTCCCCAAATGAAAACCATGAAAGTCTTGGTGCACGAAAGTTTTGAGTTCGGTGGGTTTTGCACATGGCCAAGGTTGGCGGTGCCACAAGGCATAGCTAGATGGCTTGGTGGGGAGTTTTGTGAAAAAATGAAATTCGTGATTTTTGAGATGTGAGGGTTGGAAAGGCCTACAAATGTCCCCAAATGAATACCATGAAAGTCTTGGTGCACGAAAGTTTTGACTTCGGCAGGTTTTGCACATGGCCAAGCTTGGCGGTGCACCACGGCATAACTAGATGGCTTGGTGGGGAGTTTGGTGAAAAATTGAAATTCTTGGTTTTTGAGATGTGAGGGTTGGAAAGGCCTCCAAATGTCCCCAAATGAATACCATGAAAGTCTTGGTGCACGAAAGTTTTGAGTTCGGTGGGTTTTGCACTTGGCCAAGTTGTTCGGTGCACCACGGCATATCTAGATGGCTTGGTGGGGAGTTTTGTGAAAAAATGAAATTCGTGATTTTTGAGATGTGAGGGTTGGAAAGGCCTACAAATGTCACCAAATGAAAACCATGAAAGTCTTGGTGCACGAAAGTTTTGAGTTCGGTGGGTTTTGCACATGGCCAAGGTTGGCGGTGCCACAAGGCACAGCTAGATGGCTTGGTGGGGAGTTTTGTGAAAAATTGAAATTCGTGGTTTTTGAGATGTGAGGGTTCGAAACGCCTCCAAATGTCCCCAAATGAATACCATGAAAGTCTTGGTGCACGAAAGTTTTGAGTTCGGTGGGTTTTGCACTTGGCCAAGTTGTTCGGTGCACCACGGCATAGCTAGATGGCTTGGTGGGGAGTTTTGTGAAAAAATGAAATTCGTGATTTTTGAGATGTGAGGGTTGGAAAGGCCTCCAAATGTCCCCAAATTAATACCATGAAAGTCTTGGTGCACGAAAGTTTTGAGTTCGGTGGGTTTTGCACTTGGCCACGTTGTTCGGTGCACCACGGTATAACTAGATGGCTTGGTGGGGAGTTTTGTGAAAAATTGAAATTCGTGGTTTTTGAGATGTGAGGGTTCGAAACGCCTCCAAATGTCCCCAAATGAATACCATGAAAGTCTTGGTGCACGAAAGTTTTGAGTTCGGTGGGTTTTGCACTTGGCCAAGTTGTTCGGTGCACCACGGCATAGCTAGATGGCTTGGTGGGGAGTTTTGTGAAAAAATGAAATTCGTGATTTTTGAGATGTGAGGGTTGGAAAGGCCTCCAAATGTCCCCAAATTAATACCATGAAAGTCTTGGTGCACGAAAGTTTTGAGTTCGGTGGGTTTTGCACTTGGCCACGTTGTTCAGTGCACCACGGTATAACTAGATGGCTTGGTGGGGAGTTTTGTGAAAAATTGAAATTCGTGGTTTTTGAGATGTGAGGGTTCGAAACGCCTCCAAATGTCCCCAAATGAATACCATGAAAGTCTTGGTGCACGAAAGTTTTGAGTTCGGTGGGTTTTGCACTTGGCCAAGTTGTTCGGTGCACCACGGCATAGCTAGATGGCTTCGTGGGGAGTTTTGTGAAAAAATGAAATTCGTGATTTTTGAGATGTGAGGGTTGGAAAGGCCTCCAAATGTCCCCAAATTAATACCATGAAAGTCTTGGTGCACGAAAGTTTTGAGTTCGGTGGGTTTTGCACTTGGCCAAGTTGTTCGGTGCACCACGGCATAGCTAGATGGCTTGGTGGGGAGTTTTGTGAAAAAATGAAATTCGTGATTTTTGAGATGTGAGGGTTGGAAAGGCCTCCAAATGTCCCCAAATGAATACCATGAAAGTCTTGGTGCACGAAAGTTTTGAGTTCGGTGGGTTTTGCACTTGGCAAGTTGTTCGGTGCACCACGGTATAACTAGATGGCTTGGTGGGGAGTTTTGTGAAAAATTGAAATTCTTGGTTTTTGAGATGTGAGGGTTGGAAAGGCCTCCAAATGTCCCCAAATGAATACCATGAAAGTCTTGGTGCACGAAAGTTTTGAGTTCGGTGGGTTTTGCACTTGGCCAAGTTGTTCGGTGCACCACGGCATAGCTAGATGGCTTGGTGGGGAGTTTTGTGAAAAAATGAAATTCGTGATTTTTGAGATGTGAGGGTTGGAAAGGCCTCCAAATGTCCCCAAATGAATACCATGAAAGTCTTGGTGCACGAAAGTTTTGAGTTCGATGGGTTTTGCACTTGGCCAAGTTGTTCGGTGCACCACGGCATAGCTAGATGGCTTGGTGGGGAGTTTTGTGAAAAAATGAAATTCGTGATTTTTGAGATGTGAGGGTTGGAAAGGCCTACAAATTTCCCCAAATGAATACCATGAAAGTCTTGGTGCACGAAAGTTTTGAGTTCGGTGGGTTTTGCACATGGCCAAGTTGGTCGGTGCACCACGGCATAACTAGATGGCTTGGTGGGGAGTTTTGTGAAAAATTGAAATTCGTGGATTTTGAGATGTGAGGGTTCGAAAGGCCTCCAAATGTCCCCAAATGAATACCATGAAAGTCTTGGTGCACGAAAGTTTTGAGTTCGGTGGGTTGTGCACTTGGCCAAGTTGTTCGGTGCACCACGGCATATCTAGATGGCTTGGTGGGGAGTTTTGTGAAAAAATGAAATTCGTGATTTTTGAGATGTGAGGGTTGGAAAGGCCTCCAAATGTCCCCAAATGAATACAATGAAAGTCTTGGTGGACGAAAGTTTTGAGTTCGGTGGGTTTTGCACTTGGCCACGTTGTTCGGTGCACCACGGCATAGCTAGATGGCTTGGTGGGGAGTTTTGTGAAAAAATGAAATTCGTGATTTTTGAGATGTGAGGGTTGGAAAGGCCTACAAATGTCACCAAATGAAAACCATGAAAGTCTTGGTGCACGAAAGTTTTGAGTTCGGTGGGTTTTGCACATGGCCAAGTTGGTCGGTGCACCACGGCATAACTAGATGGCTTGGTGGGGAGTTTTGTGAAAAATTGAAATTCATGGTTTTTGAGATGTGAGGGTTCGAAAGGCCTCCAAATGTCCCCAAATGAATACCATGAAAGTCTTGGTGCACGAAAGTTTTGAGTTCGGTGGGTTGTGCACTTGGCCAAGTTGTTCGGTGCACCACGGCATATCTAGATGGCTTGGTGGGGAGTTTTGTGAAAAAATGAAATTCGTGATTTTTGAGATGTGAGGGTTGGAAAGGCCTCCAAATGTCCCCAAATGAATACAATGAAAGTCTTGGTGGACGAAAGTTTTGAGTTCGGTGGGTTTTGCACTTGGCCACGTTGTTCGGTGCACCACGGCATAGCTAGATGGCTTGGTGGGGAGTTTTGTGAAAAAATGAAATTCGTGATTTTTGAGATGTGAGGGTTGGAAAGGCCTACAAATGTCACCAAATGAAAACCATGAAAGTCCTTGTGCACGAAAGTTTTGAGTTTGGTGGGTTTTGCACATGGCCAAGGTTGGCGGTGCCACAAGGCACAGCTAGATGGCTTGGTGGGGAGTTTTGTGAAAAAATGAAATTCGTGATTTTTGAGATGTGAGGGTTGGAAAGGCCTCCAAATGTCCCCAAATTAATACCATGAAAGTCTTGGTGCACGAAAGTTTTGAGTTCGGTGGGTTTTGCACTTGGCCAAGTTGTTCGGTGCACCACGGCATAGCTAGATGGCTTGGTGGGGAGTTTTGTGAAAAAATGAAATTCGTGATTTTTGAGATGTGAGGGTTGGAAAGTCCTCCAAATGTCCCCAAATTAATACCATGAAAGTCTTGGTGCACGAAAGTTTTGAGTTCGGTGGGTTTTGCACTTGGCCAAGTTGTTCGGTGCACCACGGCATAGCTAGATGGCTTGGTGGGGAGTTTTGTGAAAAAATGAAATTCGTGATTTTTGAGATGTGAGGGTTGGAAAGGCCTCCAAATGTCCTCAAATGAATACCATGAAAGTCTTGGTGCACGAAAGTTTTGAGTTCGGTGGGTTTTGCACTTGGCCACGTTGTTCGGTGCACCACAGTATAACTAGATGGCTTGGTGGGGAGTTTTGTGAAAAATTGAAATTCGTGGTTTTTGAGATGTGAGGGTTCGAAACGCCTCCAAATGTCCCCAAATGAATACCATGAAAGTCTTGGTGCACGAAAGTTTTGAGTTCGGTGGGTTTTGCACTTGGCCAAGTTGTTCGGTGCACCACGGCATAGCTAGATGGCTTGGTGGGGAGTTTTGTGAAAAAATGAAATTCGTGATTTTTGAGATGTGAGGGTTGGAAAGGCCTCCAAATGTCCCCAAATTAATACCATGAAAGTCTTGGTGCACGAAAGTTTTGAGTTCGGTGGGTTTTGCACTTGGCCAAGTTGTTCGGTGCACCACGGCATAGCTAGATGGCTTGGTGGGGAGTTTTGTGAAAAAATGAAATTCGTGATTTTTGAGATGTGAGGGTTGGAAAGGCCTCCAAATGTCCCCAAATGAATACCATGAAAGTCTTGGTGCACGAAAGTTTTGAGTTCGGTGGGTTTTGCACTTGGCAAGTTGTTCGGTGCACCACGGTATAACTAGATGGCTTGGTGGGGAGTTTTGTGAAAAATTGAAATTCTTGGTTTTTGAGATGTGAGGGTTGGAAAGGCCTCCAAATGTCCCCAAATGAATACCATGAAAGTCTTGGTGCACGAAAGTTTTGAGTTCGGTGGGTTTTGCACATGGCCAAGTTGTTCGGTGCACCACGGCATAGCTAGATGGCTTGGTGGGGAGTTTTGTGAAAAAATGAAATTCGTGATTTTTGAGATGTGAGGGTTGGAAAGGCCTCCAAATGTCCCCAAATGAATACCATGAAAGTCTTAGTGCACGAAAGTTTTGAGTTCGGTGGGTTTTGCACTTGGCCAAGTTGTTCGGTGCACCACGGCATAGCTAGATGGCTTGGTGGGGAGTTTTGTGAAAAAATGAAATTCGTGATTTTTGAGATGTGAGGGTTGGAAAGGCCTCCAAATGTCCCCAAATGAATACAATGAAAGTCTTGGTGGACGAAAGTTTTGAGTTCGGTGGGTTTTGCACTTGGCCACGTTGTTCGGTGCACCACGGCATAGCTAGATGGCTTGGTGGGGAGTTTTGTGAAAAAATGAAATTCGTGATTTTTGAGATGTGAGGGTTGGAAAGGCCTACAAATGTCCCCAAATGAAAACCATGAAGGTCTTGGTGCACGAAAGTTTTGAGTTCAGTGGGTTTTGCACATGGCCAAGGTTGGCGGTGCCACAAGGCATAGCTAGATGGCTTGGTGGGGAGTTTTGTGAAAAAATGAAATTCGTAATTTTTGAGATGTGAGGGTTGGAAAGGCCTACAAATGTCCCCAAATGAATACCATGAAAGTCTTGGTGCACGAAAGTTTTGACTTCGACGGGTTTTGCACATGGACAAGCTTGGCGGTGCACCACGGCATAACTAGATGGCTTGGTGGGGAGTTTTGTGAAAAAATGAAATTCGTGATTTTTGAGATGTGAGGGTTGGAAAGGCCTCCAAATGTCCCCAAATGAATACCATGAAAGTCTTGGTGCACGAAAGTTTTGAGTTCGATGGCTTTTGCACTTGGCCAAGTTGGTCGGTGCACCACGGCATAGCTAGATGGCTTGGTGGGAAATTTTGTGAAAAATAGAAATTCGTGATTTTTGAGATGTGAGGGTTGGAAAGGCCTACAAATGTCCCCAAATGAATACCATGAAAGTCTTGGTGCACGAAAGTTTTGAGTTCGGTGGGTTTTGCACTTGGCCACGTTGTTCGGTGCACCACGGCATAGCTAGGTGGCTTGGTGGGGAGTTTTGTGAAAAAATGAAATTCGTGATTTTTGAGATTTGAGGGTTGGAAAGGCCTACAAATGTCCCCAAATGAAAACCATGAAAGTCTTGGTGCACGAAAGTTTTGAGTTCAGTGGGTTTTGCACATGGCCAAGGTTGGCGGTGCCACAAGGCATAGCTAGATGGCTTGGTGGGGAGTTTTGTGAAAAAATGAAATTCGTAATTTTTGAGATGTGAGGGTTGGAAAGGTCTACAAATGTCCCCAAATGAATACCATGAAAGTCTTGGTGCACGAAAGTTTTGACTTCGACGGGTTTTGCACATGGACAAGCTTGGCGGTGCACCACGGCATAACTAGATGGCTTGGTGGGGAGTTTTGTGAAAAAATGAAATTCGTGATTTTTGAGATGTGAGGGATGGAAAGGCCTCCAAATGTCCCCAAATGAATACCATGAACGTCTTGGTGCACAAAAGTTTTGAGTTCGGTGGGTTTTGCACTTGGCCAAGTTGTTCGGTGCACCAAGGCATATATAGCTGGCTTGGTGGGGAGTTTTGTGAAAAAATGAAATTCGTGATTTTTGAGATCTGAGGGTTGGAAAGGCCTCCAAATGTCCCCAAATGAATACCATGAAAGTCTTGGTGCACGAAAGTTTTGAGTTCGATGGCTTTTGCACTTGGCCAAGTTGGTCGGTGCACCACGGCATAGCTAGATGGCTTGGTGGGAAATTTTGTGAAAAATAGAAATTCGTGATTTTTGAGATGTGAGGGTTGGAAAGGCCTACAAATGTCCCCAAATGAATACCATGAAAGTCTTGGTGCACGAAAGTTTTGAGTTCGGTGGGTTTTGCACTTGGCCACGTTGTTCGGTGCACCACGGCATAGCTAGGTGGCTTGGTGGGGAGTTTTGTGAAAAAATGAAATTCGTGATTTTTGAGATTTGAGGGTTGGAAAGGCCTACAAATGTCCCCAAATGAAAACCATGAAAGTCTTGGTGCACGAAAGTTTTGAGTTCGGTGGGTTTTGCACATGGCCAAGGTTGGCGGTGCCACAAGGCATAGCTAGATGGCTTGGTGGGGAGTTTTGTGAAAAAATGAAATTCGTGATTTTTGAGATGTGAGGGTTGGAAAGGCCTACAAATGTCCCCAAATGAATACCATGAAAGTCTTGGTGCACGAAAGTTTTGACTTCGGCAGGTTTTGCACATGGCCAAGCTTGGCGGTGCACCACGGCATAACTAGATGGCTTGGTGGGGAGTTTGATGAAAAATTGAAATTCTTGGTTTTTGAGATGTGAAGGTTGGAAAGGCCTCCAAATGTCCCCAAATGAATACCATGAAAGTCTTGGTGCACGAAAGTTTTGAGTTCGGTGGGTTTTGCACTTGGCCAAGTTGTTCGGTGCAACACGACATAGCTAGATGGCTTGGTGGGGAGTTTTGTGAAAAAATGAAATTCGTGATTTTTGAGATGTGAGGTTTGGAAAGGCCTACAAATGTCCCCAAATGAAAACCATGAAAGTCTTGGTGCACGAAAGTTTTGAGTTCGGTGGGTTTTGCACATGGCCAAGGTTGGCGGTGCCACAAGGCATAGCTAGATGGCTTGGTGGGGAGTTTTGTGAAAAAATGAAATTCGTGATTTTTGAGATGTGAGGGTTGGAAAGGCCTACAAATGTCCCCAAATGAAAACTATGAAAGTCTTGGTGCACGAAAGTTTTGAGTTCGGTGGGTTTTGCACATGGCCAAGGTTGGCGGTGCCACAAGGCATAGCTAGATGGCTTGGTGGGGAGTTTTGTGAAAAAATGAAATTCGTGATTTTTGAGATGTGAGGGTTGGAAAGGCCTACAAATGTCCCCAAATGAATACCAGGAAAGTCTTGGTGCACGAAAGTTTTGACTTCGACGGGTTTTGCACATGGACAAGCTTGGCGGTGCACCACGGCATAACTAGATGGCTTGGTGGGGAGTTTTGTGAAAAAATGAAATTCGTGATTTTTGAGATGTGAGGGTTGGAAAGGCCTCCAAATGTCCCCAAATGAATACCATGAACGTCTTGGTGCACCAAAGTTTTGAGTTCGGTGGGTTTTGCAGTTGGCCAAGTTGTTCGGTGCACCAAGGCATAGATAGCTGGCTTGGTGGGGAGTTTTGTGAAAAAATGAAATTCGTGATTTTTGAGATCTGAGGGTTGGAAAGGCCTCCAAATGTCCCCAAATGAATACCATGAAAGTCTTGGTGCACGAAAGTTTTGAGTTCGATGGCTTTTGCACTTGGCCAAGTTGGTCGGTGCACCACGGCATAGCTAGATGGCTTGGTGGGGAATTTTGTGAAAAATAGAAATTCGTGATTTTTGAGATGTGAGGGTTGGAAAGGCCTACAAATGTCCCCAAATGAATACCATGAAAGTCTTGGTGCACGAAAGTTTTGAGTTCGGTGGGTTTTGCACTTGGCCACGTTGTTCGGTGCACCACGGCATAGCTAGGTGGCTTGGTGGGGAGTTTTGTGAAAAAATGAAATTCGTGATTTTTGAGATGTGAGGGTTGGAAAGGCCTACAAATGTCCCCAAATGAAAACCATGAAAGTCTTGGTGCACGAAAGTTTTGAGTTCGGTGGGTTTTGCACATGGCCCAGGTTGGCGGTGCCACAAGGCATAGCTAGATGGCTTGGTGGGGAGTTTTGTGAAAAAATGAAATTCGTGATTTTTGAGATGTGAGGGTTGGAAAGGCCTACAAATGTCCCCAAATGAATACCATGAAAGTCTTGGTGCACGAAAGTTTTGACTTCGGCGGGTTTTGCACATGGCCAAGCTTGGCGGTGCACCACGGCATAACTAGATGGCTTGGTGGGGAGTTTGGTGAAAAATTGAAATTCTTGGTTTTTGAGATGTGAGGGTTGGAAAGGCCTCCAAATGTCCCCAAATGAATACCATGAAAGTCTTGGTGCACGAAAGTTTTGAGTTCGGTGGGTTTTGCACTTGGCCAAGTTGTTCAGTGCACCACGGCATAGCTAGATGGCTTGTGGGGAGTTTTGTGAAAAAATGAAATTCGTGATTTTTGAGATGTGAGGGTTGGAAAGGCCTCCAAATGTCCCCAAATGAATACAATGAAAGTCTTGGTGCACGAAAGTTTTGAGTTCGGTGGGTTTTGCACTTGGCCACGTTGTTCGGTGCACCACGGCATAGCTAGATGGCTTGGTGGGGAGTTTTGTGAAAAATTGAAATTCGTGATTTTTGAGATGTGAGGTTTGGAAAGGCCTACAAATGTCCCCAAATGAAAACCATGAAAGTCTTGGTGCACGAAAGTTTTGAGTTCGGTGGGTTTTGCACATGGCCAAGGTTGGCGGTGCCAGAAGGCATAGCTAGATGGCTTGGTGGGGAGTTTTGTGAAAAAATGAAATTCGTGATTTTTGAGATGTGAGGGTTGGAAAGGCCTACAAATGTCCCCAAATGAATACCATGAAAGTCTTGGTGCACAAAAGTTTTGACTTCGGCGGGTTTTGCACATGGCCAAGCTTGGCGGTGCACCACGGCATAACTAGATGGCTTGGTGGGCAGTTTTGTGAAAAAATGAAATTCGTGATTTTTGAGATGTGAGGGTTGGAAAGGCCTCCAAATGTCCCCAAATGAATACCATGAACGTCTTGGTGCACCAAAGTTTTGAGTTCGGTGGGTTTTGCACTTGGCCAAGCTGTTCGGTGCACCAAGGCATAGATAGCTGGCTTGGTGGGGAGTTTTGTGAAAAAATGAAATTCGTGATTTTTCAGATCTGAGGGTTGGAAAGGCCTCCAAATGTCCCCAAATGAATACCATGAAAGTCTTGGTGCATGAAAGTTTTGAGTTCGATGGCTTTTGCACTTGGCCAAGTTGGTCGGTGCACCACGGCATAGCTAGATGGCTTGGTGGGGAGTTTTGTGAAAAATAGAAATTCGTGATTTTTGAGATGTGAGGGTTGGAAATGCCTACAAATGTCCCCAAATGAATACCACGAAAGTCTTGGTGCACGAAAGTTTTGAGTTCGGTGGCTTTTGTAAATGACCAAGTTGGTCGGTGCATCATGGCATATCTGGTTGGCTTAGTGGGGAGTTTTGTGAAAAAATGAAATTCGTGATTTTTTAGATGTGAGGGTTGGAAAGGCCTCCAAATGTCCCCAAAAGAATACCATGAAAGTCTTGGTGCACGAAATTTTTGAGTTCCGTGGGTTTTGCACTTGGTTAAGTTGGTCGGTGCACCACGGCACAACTAGATGTCTTGGTGGGGAGTTTTGTGAAAAATAGAAATTCGTGATTTTTGAGATGTGAGGGTTGGAAAGGCCTACAAATGTCCCCAAATGAATACAATGAAAGTCTTGGTGCATGAATGTTTTGAGTTCGGTGGGTTTTGCACATGGCCAAGTTGTTCGGTGCACCACGGCATAGCTAGATGGCTTGGTGGGGAGTTTTGTGAAAAAATGAAATTCGTGATTTTTGAGATGTGAGGGTTGGAAAGGCCTCCAAATGTCCCCAAATTAATACCATGAAAGTCTTGGTGCACGAAAGTTTTGAGTTCGGTGGGTTTTGCACTTGGCCAAGTTGTTCGGTGCACCACGGCATAGCTAGATGGCTTGGTGGGGAGTTTTGTGAAAAAATGAAATTCGTGATTTTTGAGATGTGAGGGTTGGAAAGGCCTCCAAATGTCCCCAAATTAATACCATGAAAGTCTTGGTGCACGAAAGTTTTGAGTTCGGTGGGTTTTGCACTTGGCCAAGTTGTTCGGTGCGCCACGGCATAGCTAGATGGCTTGGTGGGGAGTTTTGTGAAAAAATGAAATTCGTGATTTTTGAGATGTGAGGGTTGGAAAGGCCTCCAAATGTCCCCAAATGAATACCATGAAAGTCTTGGTGCACGAAAGTTTTGAGTTCGGTGGGTTTTGCACTTGGCAAGTTGTTCGGTGCACCACGGTATAACTAGATGGCTTGGTGGGGAGTTTTGTGAAAAATTGAAATTCTTGGTTTTTGAGATGTGAGGGTTGGAAAGGCCTCCAAATGTCCCCAAATGAATACCATGAAAGTCTTGGTGCACGAAAGTTTTGAGTTCGGTGGGTTTTGCACTTGGCCAAGTTGTTCGGTGCACCACGGCATAGCTAGATGGCTTGGTGGGGAGTTTTGTGAAAAAATGAAATTCGTGATTTTTGAGATGTGAGGGTTGGAAAGGCCTCCAAATGTCCCCAAATGAATACCATGAAAGTCTTGGTGCACGAAAGTTTTGAGTTCGGTGGGTTTTGCACTTGGCCAAGTTGTTCGGTGCACCACGGCATAGCTAGATGGCTTGGTGGGGAGTTTTGTGAAAAAATGAAATTCGTGATTTTTGAGATGTGAGGGTTGGAAAGGCCTCCAAATGTCCCCAAATGAATACAATGAAAGTCTTGGTGGACGAAAGTTTTGAGTTCGGTGGGTTTTGCACTTGGCCAAGTTGTTCGGTGCACCACGGCATAGCTAGATGGCTTGGTGGGGAGTTTTGTGAAAAAATGAAATTCGTGATTTTTGAGATGTGAGGGTTGGAAAGGCCTACAAATGTCCCCAAATGAAAACCATGAAAGTCTTGGTGCACGAAAGTTTTGAGTTCGGTGGGTTTTGCACATGGCCAAGGTTGGCGGTGCCACAAGGCATAGCTAGATGGCTTGGTGGGGAGTTTTGTGAAAAAATGAAATTCGTGATTTTTGAGATGTGAGGGTTGGAAAGGCCTACAAATGTCGCCAAATGAATACCATGAAAGTCTTGGTGCACGAAAGTTTTGACTTCGACGGGTTTTGCACTTGGCCACGTTGTTCGGTGCACCACGGCATAACTAGATGGCTTGGTGGGGAGTTTTGTGAAAAACTGAAATTCTTGGTTTTTGAGATGTGAGGGTTGGAAAGGCCTCCAAATGTCCCCAAATGAATACCATGAAAGTCTTGGTGCACGAAAGTTTTGAGTTCGGTGGGTTTTGCACTTGGCCAAGTTGTTCGGTGCACCACGGCATAGCTAGATGGCTTGGTGGGGAGTTTTGTGAAAAAATGAAATTCGTGATTTTTGAGATGTGAGGGTTGGAAAGGCCTACAAATGTCCCCAAATGAAAACCATGAAAGTCTTGGTGCACGAAAGTTTTGAGTTCGGTGGGTTTTGCACATGGCCAAGGTTGGCGGTGCCACAAGGCATAGCTAGATGGCTTGGTGGGGAGTTTTGTGAAAAAATGAAATTCGTGATTTTTGAGATGTGAGGGTTGGAAAGGCCTCCAAATGTCCCCAAATGAATACCATGAAAGTCTTGGTGCACGAAAGTTTTGAGTTCGGTGGGTTTTGCACTTGGCCAAGTTGTTCGGTGCACCACGGCATAGCTAGATGGCTTGGTGGGGAGTTTTGTGAAAAAATGAAATTCGTGATTTTTGAGATGTGAGGGTTGGAAAGGCCTCCAAATGTCCCCAAATGAATACCATGAAAGTCTTGGTGCACGAAAGTTTTGAGTTCGGTGGGTTTTGCACTTGGCCAAGTTGTTCGGTGCACCACGGCATAACTAGATGGCTTGGTGGGGAGTTTTGTGAAAAAATGAAATTCGTGATTTTTGAGATGTGAGGGTTGGAAAGGCCTCCAAATGTCCCCAAATGAATACAATGAAAGTCTTGGTGGACGAAAGTTTTGAGTTCGGTGGGTTTTGCACTTGGCCACGTTGTTCGGTGCACCACGGCATAGCTAGATGGCTTGGTGGGGAGTTTTGTGAAAAAATGAAATTCGTGATTTTTGAGATGTGAGGGTTGGAAAGGCCTACAAATGTCCCCAAATGAAAACCATGAAAGTCTTGGTGCACGAAAGTTTTGAGTTCGGTGGGTTTTGCACATGGCCAAGGTTGGCGGTGCCACAAGGCATAGCTAGATGGCTTGGTGGGGAGTTTTGTGAAAAAATGAAATTCGTGATTTTTGAGATGTGAGGGTTGGAAAGGCCTACAAATGTCGCCAAATGAATACCATGAAAGTCTTGGTGCACGAAAGTTTTGACTTCGACGGGTTTTGCACTTGGCCACGTTGTTCGGTGCACCACGGCATAACTAGATGGCTTGGTGGGGAGTTTTGTGAAAAACTGAAATTCTTGGTTTTTTAGATGTGAGGGTTGGAAAGGCCTCCAAATGTCCCCAAATGAATACCATGAAAGTCTTGGTGCACGAAAGTTTTGAGTTCGGTGGGTTTTGCACTTGGCCAAGTTGTTCGGTGCACCACGGCATAGCTAGATGGCTTGGTGGGGAGTTTTGTGAAAAAATGAAATTCGTGATTTTTGAGATGTGAGGGTTGGAAAGGCCTCCAAATGTCCCCAAATGAATACAATGAAAGTCTTGGTGGACGAAAGTTTTGAGTTCGGTGGGTTTTGCACTTGGCCACGTTGTTCGGTGCACCACGGCATAGCTAGATGGCTTGGTGGGGAGTTTTGTGAAAAAATGAAATTCGTGATTTTTGAGATGTGAGGGTTGGAAAGGCCTACAAATGTCCCCAAATGAAAACCATGAAAGTCTTGGTGCACGAAAGTTTTGAGTTCGGTGGGTTTTGCACATGGCCAAGGTTGGCGGTGCCACAAGGCATAGCTAGATGGCTTGGTGGGGAGTTTTGTGAAAAAATGAAATTCGTGATTTTTGAGATGTGAGGGTTGGAAAGGCCTACAAATGTCGCCAAATGAATACCATGAAAGTCTTGGTGCACGAAAGTTTTGACTTCGACGGGTTTTGCACTTGGCCACGTTGTTCGGTGCACCACGGCATAACTAGATGGCTTGGTGGGGAGTTTTGTGAAAAACTGAAATTCTTGGTTTTTGAGATGTGAGGGTTGGAAAGGCCTCCAAATGTCCCCAAATGAATACCATGAAAGTCTTGGTGCACGAAAGTTTTGAGTTCGGTGGGTTTTGCACTTGGCCAAGTTGTTCGGTGCACCACGGCATAGCTAGATGGCTTGGTGGGGAGTTTTGTGAAAAAATGAAATTCGTGATTTTTGAGATGTGAGGGTTGGAAAGGCCTACAAATGTCCCCAAATGAAAACCATGAAAGTCTTGGTGCACGAAAGTTTTGAGTTCGGTGGGTTTTGCACATGGCCAAGGTTGGCGGTGCCACAAGGCATAGCTAGATGGCTTGGTGGGGAGTTTTGTGAAAAAATGAAATTCGTGATTTTTGAGATGTGAGGGTTGGAAAGGCCTCCAAATGTCCCCAAATGAATACCATGAAAGTCTTGGTGCACGAAAGTTTTGAGTTCGGTGGGTTTTGCACTTGGCCAAGTTGTTCGGTGCACCACGGCATAGCTAGATGGCTTGGTGGGGAGTTTTGTGAAAAAATGAAATTCGTGATTTTTGAGATGTGAGGGTTGGAAAGGCCTCCAAATGTCCCCAAATGAATACCATGAAAGTCTTGGTGCACGAAAGTTTTGAGTTCGGTGGGTTTTGCACTTGGCCAAGTTGTTCGGTGCACCACGGCATAACTAGATGGCTTGGTGGGGAGTTTTGTGAAAAAATGAAATTCGTGATTTTTGAGATGTGAGGGTTGGAAAGGCCTCCAAATGTCCCCAAATGAATACAATGAAAGTCTTGGTGGACGAAAGTTTTGAGTTCGGTGGGTTTTGCACTTGGCCACGTTGTTCGGTGCATCACGGCATAGCTAGATGGCTTGGTGGGGAGTTTTGTGAAAAAATGAAATTCGTGATTTTTGAGATGTGAGGGTTGGAAAGGCCTACAAATGTCCCCAAATGAAAACCATGAAAGTCTTGGTGCACGAAAGTTTTGAGTTCGGTGGGTTTTGCACATGGCCAAGGTTGGCGGTGCCACAAGGCATAGCTAGATGGCTTGGTGGGGAGTTTTGTGAAAAAACGAAATTCGTGATTTTTGAGATGTGAGGGTTGGAAAGGCCTACAAATGTCGCCAAATGAATACCATGAAAGTCTTGGTGCACGAAAGTTTTGACTTCGACGGGTTTTGCACTTGGCCACGTTGTTCGGTGCACCACGGCATAACTAGATGGCTTGGTGGGGAGTTTTGTGAAAAACTGAAATTCTTGGTTTTTTAGATGTGAGGGTTGGAAAGGCCTCCAAATGTCCCCAAATGAATACCATGAAAGTCTTGGTGCACGAAAGTTTTGAGTTCGGTGGGTTTTGCACTTGGCCAAGTTGTTCGGTGCACCACGGCATAGCTAGATGGCTTGGTGGGGAGTTTTGTGAAAAAATGAAATTCGTGATTTTTGAGATGTGAGGGTTGGAAAGGCCTCCAAATGTCCCCAAATGAATACCATGAAAGTCTTGGTGCACGAAAGTTTTGAGTTCGGTGGGTTTTGCACTTGGCAAGTTGTTCGGTGCACCACGGCATAGCTAGGTGGCTTAGTGGGGAGTTTTGTGAAAAAATGAAATTCGTGATTTTTGAGATGTGAGGGTTGGAAAGGCCTACAAATGTCCCCAAATGAAAACCATGAAAGTCTTGGTGCACGAAAGTTTTGAGTTCGGTGGGTTTTGCACATGGCCAAGGTTGGCGGTGCCACAAGGCATAGCTAGATGGCTTGGTGGGGAGTTTTGTGAAAAAATGAAATTCGTGATTTTTGAGATGTGAGGGTTGGAAAGGCCTCCAAATGTCCCCAAATTAATACCATGAAAGTCTTGGTGCACGAAAGTTTTGAGTTCGGTGGGTTTTGCACTTGGCCAAGTTGTTCGGTGCACCACGGCATAGCTAGATGGCTTGGTGGGGAGTTTTGTGAAAAAATGAAATTCGTGATTTTTGAGATGTGAGGGTTGGAAAGGCCTCCAAATGTCCCCAAATGAATACAATGAAAGTCTTGGTGGACGAAAGTTTTGAGTTCGGTGGGTTTTGCACTTGGCCACGTTGTTCGGTGCACCACGGCATAGCTAGATGGCTTGGTGGGGAGTTTTGTGAAAAAATGAAATTCGTGAGTTTTGAGATGTGAGGGTTGGAAAGGCCTACAAATGTCCCCAAATGAAAACCATGAAAGTCTTGGTGCACGAAAGTTTTGAGTTCGGTGGGTTTTGCACATGGCCAAGGTTGGCGGTGCCACAAGGCATAGCTAGATGGCTTGGTGGGGAGTTTTGTGAAAAAATGAAATTCGTGATTTTTGAGATGTGAGGGTTGGAAAGGCCTACAAATGTTGCCAAATGAATACCATGAAAGTCTTGGTGCACGAAAGTTTTGACTTCGACGGGTTTTGCACTTGGCCACGTTGTTCGGTGCACCACGGCATAACTAGATGGCTTGGTGGGGAGTTTTGTGAAAAACTGAAATTCTTGGTTTTTGAGATGTGAGGGTTGGAAAGGCCTCCAAATGTCCCCAAATGAATACCATGAAAGTCTTGGTGCACGAAAGTTTTGAGTTCGGTGGGTTTTGCACTTGGCCAAGTTGTTCGGTGCACCACGGCATAACTAGATGGCTTGGTGGGGAGTTTTGTGAAAAAATGAAATTCGTGATTTTTGAGATGTGAGGGTTGGAAAGGCCTCCAAATGTCCCCAAATGAATACAATGAAAGTCTTGGTGGACGAAAGTTTTGAGTTCGGTGGGTTTTGCACTTGGCCACGTTGTTCGGTGCACCACGGCATAGCTAGATGGCTTGGTGGGGAGTTTTGTGAAAAAATGAAATTCGTGATTTTTGAGATGTGAGGGTTGGAAAGGCCTACAAATGTCCCCAAATGAAAACCATGAAAGTCTTGGTGCACGAAAGTTTTGAGTTCGGTGGGTTTTGCACATGGCCAAGGTTGGCGGTGCCACAAGGCATAGCTAGATGGCTTGGTGGGGAGTTTTGTGAAAAAATGAAATTCGTGATTTTTGAGATGTGAGGGTTGGAAAGGCCTACAAATGTCGCCAAATGAATACCATGAAAGTCTTGGTGCACGAAAGTTTTGACTTCGACGGGTTTTGCACTTGGCCACGTTGTTCGGTGCACCACGGCATAACTAGATGGCTTGGTGGGGAGTTTTGTGAAAAACTGAAATTCTTGGTTTTTTAGATGTGAGGGTTGGAAAGGCCTCCAAATGTCCCCAAATGAATACCATGAAAGTCTTGGTGCACGAAAGTTTTGAGTTCGGTGGGTTTTGCACTTGGCCAAGTTGTTCGGTGCACCACGGCATAGCTAGATGGCTTGGTGGGGAGTTTTGTGAAAAAATGAAATTCGTGATTTTTGAGATGTGAGGGTTGGAAAGGCCTCCAAATGTCCCCAAATGAATACCATGAAAGTCTTGGTGCACGAAAGTTTTGAGTTCGGTGGGTTTTGCACTTGGCAAGTTGTTCGGTGCACCACGGCATAGCTAGGTGGCTTAGTGGGGAGTTTTGTGAAAAAATGAAATTCGTGATTTTTGAGATGTGAGGGTTGGAAAGGCCTACAAATGTCCCCAAATGAAAACCATGAAAGTCTTGGTGCACGAAAGTTTTGAGTTCGGTGGGTTTTGCACATGGCCAAGGTTGGCGGTGCCACAAGGCATAGCTAGATGGCTTGGTGGGGAGTTTTGTGAAAAAATGAAATTCGTGATTTTTGAGATGTGAGGGTTGGAAAGGCCTCCAAATGTCCCCAAATTAATACCATGAAAGTCTTGGTGCACGAAAGTTTTGAGTTCGGTGGGTTTTGCACTTGGCCAAGTTGTTCGGTGCACCACGGCATAGCTAGATGGCTTGGTGGGGAGTTTTGTGAAAAAATGAAATTCGTGATTTTTGAGATGTGAGGGTTGGAAAGGCCTCCAAATGTCCCCAAATGAATACCATGAAAGTCTTGGTGCACGAAAGTTTTGAGTTCGGTGGGTTTTGCACTTGGCCAAGTTGTTCGGTGCACCACGCCATAGCTAGATGGCTTGGTGGGGAGTTTTGTGAAAAAATGAAATTCGTGATTTTTGAGATGTGAGGGTTGGAAAGGCCTCCAAATGTCCCCAAATGAAAACCATGAAAGTCTTGGTGCACGAAAGTTTTGAGTTCGGTGGGTTTTGCACATGGCCAAGGTTGGCGGTGCCACAAGGCACAGCTAGATGGCTTGGTGGGGAGTTTTGTGAAAAAATGAAATTCGTGATTTTTGAGATGTGAGGGTTGGAAAGGCCTACAAATGTCGCCAAATGAATACCATGAAAGTCTTGGTGCACGAAAGTTTTGACTTCGACGGGTTTTGCACTTGGCCACGTTGTTCGGTGCACCACGGCATAACTAGATGGCTTGGTGGGGAGTTTTGTGAAAAACTGAAATTCTTGGTTTTTGAGATGTGAGGGTTGGAAAGGCCTCCAAATGTCCCCAAATGAATACCATGAAAGTCTTGGTGCACGAAAGTTTTGAGTTCGGTGGGTTTTGCACTTGGCCAAGTTGTTCGGTGCACCACGGCATAGCTAGATGGCTTGGTGGGGAGTTTTGTGAAAAAATGAAATTCGTGATTTTTGAGATGTGAGGGTTGGAAAGGCCTCCAAATGTCCCCAAATGAATACCATGAAAGTCTTGGTGCACGAAAGTTTTGAGTTCGGTGGGTTTTGCACTTGGCAAGTTGTTCGGTGCACCACGGCATAGCTAGGTGGCTTAGTGGGGAGTTTTGTGAAAAAATGAAATTCGTGATTTTTGAGATGTGAGGGTTGGAAAGGCCTACAAATGTCCCCAAATGAAAACCATGAAAGTCTTGGTGCACGAAAGTTTTGAGTTCGGTGGGTTTTGCACATGGCCAAGGTTGGCGGTGCCACAAGGCATAGCTAGATGGCTTGGTGGGGAGTTTTGTGAAAAAATGAAATTCGTGATTTTTGAGATGTGAGGGTTGGAAAGGCCTCCAAATGTCCCCAAATTAATACCATGAAAGTCTTGGTGCACGAAAGTTTTGAGTTCGGTGGGTTATGCACTTGGCCAAGTTGTTCGGTGCACCACGACATAGCTAGATGGCTTGGTGGGGAGTTTTGTGAAAAAATGAAATTCGTGATTTTTGAGATGTGAGGGTTGGAAAGGCCTCCAAATGTCCCCAAATGAATACCATGAAAGTCTTGGTGCACGAAAGTTTTGAGTTCGGTGGGTTTTGCACTTGGCCAAGTTGTTCGGTGCACCACGGCATAGCTAGATGGCTTGATGGGGAGTTTTGTGAAAAAATGAAATTCGTGATTTTTGAGATGTGAGGGTTGGAAAGGCCTCCAAATGTCCCCAAATGAATACCATGAAAGTCTTGGTGCACGAAAGTTTTGAGTTCGGTGGGTTTTGCACTTGGCCACGTTGTTCGGTGCACCACGGTATAACTAGATGGCTTGGTGGGGAGTTTTGTGAAAAATTGAAATTCGTGGTTTTTGAGATGTGAGGGTTCGAAACGCCTCCAAATGTCCCCAAATGAATACCATGAAAGTCTTGGTGCACGAAAGTTTTGAGTTCTGTGGGTTTTGCACTTGGCCAAGTTGTTCGGTGCACCACGGCATAGCTAGATGGCTTGGTGGGGAGTTTTGTGAAAAAATGAAATTCGTGATTTTTGAGATGTGAGGGTTGGAAAGGCCTCCAAATGTCCCCAAATTAATACCATGAAAGTCTTGGTGCACGAAAGTTTTGAGTTCGGTGGGTTTTGCACTTGGCCACGTTGTTCGGTGCACCACGGTATAACTAGAAGGCTTGGTGGGGAGTTTTGTGAAAAATTGAAATTCGTGGTTTTTGAGATGTGAGGGTTCGAAACGCCTCCAAATGTTCCCAAATGAATACCATGAAAGTCTTGGTGCACGAAAGTTTTGAGTTCGGTGGGTTTTGCACTTGGCCAAGTTGTTCGGTGCACCACGGCATAGGTAGATGGCTTGGTGGGGAGTTTTGTGAAAAAATGAAATTCGTGATTTTTGAGATGTGAGGGTTGGAAAGGCCTCCAAATGTCCCCAAATTAATACCATGAAAGTCTTGGTGCACGAAAGTTTTGAGTTCGGTGGGTTTGCACTTGGCCAAGTTGTTCGGTGCACCACGGCATAGCTAGATGGCTTGGTGGGAAGTTTTGTGAAAAAATGAAATTCGTGATTTTTGAGATGTGAGGGTTGGAAAGGCCTCCAAATGTCCCCAAATGAATACCATGAAAGTCTTGGTGCACGAAAGTTTTGAGTTCGGTGGGTTTTGCACTTGGCCAAGTTGTTCGGTGCACCACAGCATAGCTAGATGGCTTGGTGGGGAGTTTTGTGAAAAAATGAAATTCGTGATTTTTGAGATGTGAGGGTTGGAAAGGCCTCCAAATGTCCCCAAATGAATACCATGAAAGTCTTGGTGCACGAAAGTTTTGAGTTCGGTGGGTTTTGCACTTGGCAAGTTGTTCGGTGCACCACGGTATAACTAGATGGCTTGGTGGGGAGTTTTGTGAAAAATTGAAATTCTTGGTTTTTGAGATGTGAGGGTTGGAAAGGCCTCCAAATGTCCCCAAATGAATACCATGAAAGTCTTGGTGCACGAAAGTTTTGAGTTCGGTGGGTTTTGCACTTGGCCAAGTTGTTCGGTGCACCACGGCATAGCTAGATGGCTTGGTGGGGAGTTTTGTGAAAAAATGAAATTCGTGATTTTTGAGATGTGAGGGTTGGAAAGGCCTTCAAATGTCCCCAAATGAATACCATGAAAGTCTTGGTGCACGAAAGTTTTGAGTTCGGTGGGTTTTGCACTTGGCAAGTTGTTCGGTGCACCACGGTATAACTAGATGGCTTGGTGGGGAGTTTTGTGAAAAATTGAAATTCTTGGTTTTTGAGATGTGAGGGTTGGAAAGGCCTCCAAATGTCCCCAAATGAATACCATGAAAGTCTTGGTGCACGAAAGTTTTGAGTTCGGTGGGTTTTGCACTTGGCCAAGTTGTTCGGTGCACCACGGCATAGCTAGATGGCTTGGTGGGGAGTTTTGTGAAAAAATGAAATTCGTGATTTTTGAGATGTGAGGGTTGGAAAGGCCTCCAAATGTCCCCAAATGAATACCATGAAAGTCTTGGTGCACGAAAGTTTTGAGTTCGGTGGGTTTTGCACTTGGCCAAGTTGTTCGGTGCACCACGGCATAACTAGATGGCTTGGTGGGGAGTTTTGTGAAAAAATGAAATTCGTGATTTTTGAGATGTGAGGGTTGGAAAGGCCTCCAAATGTCCCCAAATGAATACTATGAAAGTCTTGGTGGACGAAAGTTTTGAGTTCGGTGGGTTTTGCACTTGGCCACGTTGTTCGGTGCACCACGGCATAGCTAGATGGCTTGGTGGGGAGTTTTGTGAAAAAATGAAATTCGTGATTTTTGAGATGTGAGGGTTGGAAAGGCCTACAAATGTCCCCAAATGAAAACCATGAAAGTCTTGGTGCACGAAACTTTTGAGTTCGGTGGGTTTTGCACATGGCCAAGGTTGGCGGTGCCACAAGGCATAGCTAGATGGCTTGGTGGGGAGTTTTGTGAAAAAATGAAATTCGTGATTTTTGAGATGTGAGGGTTGGAAAGGCCTACAAATGTCCCCAAATGAATACCATGAAAGTCTTGGTGCACGAAAGTTTTGACTTCGACGGGTTTTGCACTTGGCCACGTTGTTCGGTGCACCACGGCATAACTAGATGGCTTGGTGGGGAGTTTTGTGAAAAACTGAAATTCTTGGTTTTTGAGATGTGAGGGTTGGAAAGGCCTCCAAATGTCCCCAAATGAATTCCATGAAAGTCTTGGTGCACGAAAGTTTTGAGTTCGGTGGGTTTTGCACTTGGCCAAGTTGTTCGGTGCACCACGGCATAGCTAGATGGCTTGGTGGGGAGTTTTGTGAAAAAATGAAATTCCTGATTTTTGAGATGTGAGGGTTGAAAGGCCTCCAAATGTCCCCAAATGAATACCATGAAAGTCTTGGTGCACGAAAGTTTTGAGTTTGGTGGGTTTTGCACTTGGCAAGTTGTTCGGTGCACCACGGTATAACTAGATGGCTTGGTGGGGAGTTTTGTGAAAAATTGAAATTCTTGGTTTTTGAGATGTGAGGGTTGGAAAGGCCTCCAAATGTCCCCAAATGAATACCATGAAAGTCTTGGTGCACGAAAGTTTTGAGTTCGGTGGGTTTTGCACTTGGCCAAGTTGTTCGGTGCACCACGGCATAGCTAGATGGCTTGGTGGGGAGTTTTGTGAAAAAATGAAATTCGTGATTTTTGAGATGTGAGGGTTGGAAAGGCCTCCAAATGTCCCCAAATGAATACCATGAAAGTCTTGGTGCACGAAAGTTTTGAGTTCGGTGGGTTTTGCACTTGGCCAAGTTGTTCGGTGCACCACGGCATAGCTAGATGGCTTGGTGGGGAGTTTTGTGAAAAAATGAAATTCGTGATTTTTGAGATGTGAGGGTTGGAAAGGCCTCCAAATGTCCCCAAATGAATACAATGAAAGTCTTGGTGGACGAAAGTTTTGAGTTCGGTGGGTTTTGCACTTGGCCACGTTGTTCGGTGCACTACGGCATAGCTAGGTGGCTTGGTGGGGAGTTTTGTGAAAAAATGAAATTCGTGATTTTTGAGATGTGAGGGTTGGAAAGGCCTACAAATGTCCCCAAATGAAAACCATGAAAGTCTTGGTGCACGAAAGTTTTGAGTTCGGTGGGTTTTGCACATGGCCAAGGTTGGCGGTGCCACAAGGCATAGCTAGATGGCTTGGTGGGGAGTTTTGTGAAAAAATGAAATTCGTGATTTTTGAGATGTGAGGGTTGGAAAGGCCTACAAATGTCCCCAAATGAATACCATGAAAGTCTTGGTGCACGAAAGTTTTGACTTCGACGGGTTTTGCACTTGGCCACGTTGTTCGGTGCACCACGGCATAACTAGATGGCTTGGTGGGGAGTTTTGTGAAAAACTGAAATTCTTGGTTTTTGAGATGTGAGGGTTGGAAAGGCCTCCAAATGTCCCCAAATGAATACCATGAAAGTCTTGGTGCACGAAAGTTTTGAGTTCGGTGGGTTTTGCACTTGGCCAAGTTGTTCGGTGCACCACGGCATAGCTAGATGGCTTGGTGGGGAGTTTTGTGAAAAAATGAAATTCGTGATTTTTGAGATGTGAGGGTTGGAAAGGCCTACAAATGTCCCCAAATGAAAACCATGAAAGTCTTGGTGCACGAAAGTTTTGAGTTCGGTGGGTTTTGCACATGGCCAAGGTTGGCGGTGCCACAAGGCATAACTAGATGGCTTGGTGGGGAGTTTTGTGAAAAAATGAAATTCGTGATTTTTGAGATGTGAGGGTTGGAAAGGCCTACAAATGTCGCCAAATGAATACCATGAAAGTCTTGGTGCACGAAAGTTTTGACTTCGACGGGTTTTGCACTTGGCCACGTTGTTCGGTGCACCACGGCATAACTAGATGGCTTGGTGGGGAGTTTTGTGAAAAACTGAAATTCTTGGTTTTTGAGATGTGAGGGTTGGAAAGGCCTCCAAATGTCCCCAAATGAATACCATGAAAGTCTTGGTGCACGAAAGTTTTGAGTTCGGTGGGTTTTGCACTTGGCCAAGTTGTTCGGTGCACCACGGCATAGCTAGATGGCTTGGTGGGGAGTTTTGTGAAAAAATGAAATTCGTGATTTTTGAGATGTGAGGGTTGGAAAGGCCTCCAAATGTCCCCAAATGAATACCATGAAAGTCTTGGTGCACGAAAGTTTTGAGTTCGGTGGGTTTTGCACTTGGCAAGTTGTTCGGTGCACCACGGCATAGCTAGGTGGCTTAGTGGGGAGTTTTGTGAAAAAATGAAATTCGTGATTTTTGAGATGTGAGGGTTGGAAAGGCCTACAAATGTCCCCAAATGAAAACCATGAAAGTCTTGGTGCACGAAAGTTTTGAGTTCGGTGGGTTTTGCACATGGCCAAGGTTGGCGGTGCCACAAGGCATAGCTAGATGGCTTGGTGGGGAGTTTTGTGAAAAAATGAAATTCGTGATTTTTGAGATGTGAGGGTTGGAAAGGCCTCCAAATGTCCCCAAATTAATACCATGAAAGTCTTGGTGCACGAAAGTTTTGAGTTCGGTGGGTTTTGCACTTGGCCAAGTTGTTCGGTGCACCACGGCATAGCTAGATGGCTTGGTGGGGAGTTTTGTGAAAAAATGAAATTCGTGATTTTTGAGATGTGAGGGTTGGAAAGGCCTCCAAATGTCCCCAAATGAATACCATGAAAGTCTTGGTGCACGAAAGTTTTGAGTTCGGTGGGTTTTGCACTTGGCCAAGTTGTTCGGTGCACCACGGCATAGCTAGATGGCTTGATGGGGAGTTTTGTGAAAAAATGAAATTCGTGATTTTTGAGATGTGAGGGTTGGAAAGGCCTCCAAATGTCCCCAAATGAATACCATGAAAGTCTTGGTGCACGAAAGTTTTGAGTTCGGTGGGTTTTGCACTTGGCCACGTTGTTCGGTGCACCACGGTATAACTAGATGGCTTGGTGGGGAGTTTTGTGAAAAATTGAAATTCGTGGTTTTTGAGATGTGAGGGTTCGAAACGCCTCCAAATGTCCCCAAATGAATACCATGAAAGTCTTGGTGCACGAAAGTTTTGAGTTCTGTGGGTTTTGCACTTGGCCAAGTTGTTCGGTGCACCACGGTATAGCTAGATGGCTTGGTGGGGAGTTTTGTGAAAAAATGAAATTCGTGATTTTTGAGATGTGAGGGTTGGAAAGGCCTCCAAATGTCCCCAAATTAATACCATGAAAGTCTTGGTGCACGAAAGTTTTGAGTTCGGTGGGTTTTGCACTTGGCCACGTTGTTCGGTGCACCACGGTATAACTAGAAGGCTTGGTGGGGAGTTTTGTGAAAAATTGAAATTCGTGATTTTTGAGATGTGAGGGTTGGAAAGGCCTACAAATGTCCCCAAATGAATACCATGAAAGTCTTGGTGCACGAAAGTTTTGACTTCGACGGGTTTTGCACTTGGCCACGTTGTTCGGTGCACCACGGCATAACTAGATGGCTTGGTGGGGAGTTTTGTGAAAAACTGAAATTCTTGGTTTTTGAGATGTGAGGGTTGGAAAGGCCTCCAAATGTCCCCAAATGAATACCATGAAAGTCTTGGTGCACGAAAGTTTTGAGTTCGGTGGGTTTTGCACTTGGCCAAGTTGTTCGGTGCACCACGGCATAGCTAGATGGCTTGGTGGGGAGTTTTGTGAAAAAATGAAATTCGTGATTTTTGAGATGTGAGGGTTGGAAAGGCCTCCAAATGTCCCCAAATGAATACCATGAAAGTCTTGGTGCACGAAAGTTTTGAGTTTGGTGGGTTTTGCACTTGGCAAGTTGTTCGGTGCACCACGGTATAACTAGATGGCTTGGTGGGGAGTTTTGTGAAAAATTGAAATTCTTGGTTTTTGAGATGTGAGGGTTGGAAAGGCCTCCAAATGTCCCCAAATGAATACCATGAAAGTCTTGGTGCACGAAAGTTTTGAGTTCGGTGGGTTTTGCACTTGGCCAAGTTGTTCGGTGCACCACGGCATAGCTAGATGGCTTGGTGGGGAGTTTTGTGAAAAAATGAAATTCAAGATTTTTGAGATGTGAGGGTTGGAAAGGCCTCCAAATGTCCCCAAATGAATACCATGAAAGTCTTGGTGCACGAAAGTTTTGAGTTCGGTGGGTTTTGCACTTGGCCAAGTTGTTCGGTGCACCACGGCATAGCTAGATGGCTTGGTGGGGAGTTTTGTGAAAAAATGAAATTCGTGATTTTTGAGATGTGAGGGTTGGAAAGGCCTCCAAATGTCCCCAAATGAATACAATGAAAGTCTTGGTGGACGAAAGTTTTGAGTTCGGTGGGTTTTGCACTTGGCCACGTTGTTCGGTGCACTACGGCATAGCTAGGTGGCTCGGTGGGGAGTTTTGTGAAAAAATGAAATTCGTGATTTTTGAGATGTGAGGGTTGGAAAGGCCTACAAATGTCCCCAAATGAAAACCATGAAAGTCTTGGTGCACGAAAGTTTTGAGTTCGGTGGGTTTTGCACATGGCCAAGGTTGGCGGTGCCACAAGGCATAGCTAGATGGCTTGGTGGGGAGTTTTGTGAAAAAATGAAATTCGTGATTTTTGAGATGTGAGGGTTGGAAAGGCCTACAAATGTCCCCAAATGAATACCATGAAAGTCTTGGTGCACGAAAGTTTTGACTTCGACGGGTTTTGCACTTGGCCACGTTGTTCGGTGCACCACGGCATAACTAGATGGCTTGGTGGGGAGTTTTGTGAAAAACTGAAATTCTTGGTTTTTGAGATGTGAGGGTTGGAAAGGCCTCCAAATGTCCCCAAATGAATACCATGAAAGTCTTGGTGCACGAAAGTTTTGAGTTCGGTGGGTTTTGCACTTGGCCAAGTTGTTCGGTGCACCACGGCATAGCTAGATGGCTTGGTGGGGAGTTTTGTGAAAAAATGAAATTCGTGATTTTTGAGATGTGAGGGTTGGAAAGGCCTACAAATGTCCCCAAATGAAAACCATGAAAGTCTTGGTGCACGAAAGTTTTGAGTTCGGTGGGTTTTGCACATGGCCAAGGTTGGCGGTGCCACAAGGCATAACTAGATGGCTTGGTGGGGAGTTTTGTGAAAAAATGAAATTCGTGATTTTTGAGATGTGAGGGTTGGAAAGGCCTACAAATGTCGCCAAATGAATACCATGAAAGTCTTGGTGCACGAAAGTTTTGACTTCGACGGGTTTTGCACTTGGCCACGTTGTTCGGTGCACCACGGCATAACTAGATGGCTTGGTGGGGAGTTTTGTGAAAAACTGAAATTCTTGGTTTTTGAGATGTGAGGGTTGGAAAGGCCTCCAAATGTCCCCAAATGAATACCATGAAAGTCTTGGTGCACGAAAGTTTTGAGTTCGGTGGGTTTTGCACTTGGCCAAGTTGTTCGGTGCACCACGGCATAGCTAGATGGCTTGGTGGGGAGTTTTGTGAAAAAATGAAATTCGTGATTTTTGAGATGTGAGGGTTGGAAAGGCCTCCAAATGTCCCCAAATGAATACCATGAAAGTCTTGGTGCACGAAAGTTTTGAGTTCGGTGGGTTTTGCACTTGGCAAGTTGTTCGGTGCACCACGGCATAGCTAGGTGGCTTAGTGGGGAGTTTTGTGAAAAAATGAAATTCGTGATTTTTGAGATGTGAGGGTTGGAAAGGCCTACAAATGTCCCCAAATGAAAACCATGAAAGTCTTGGTGCACGAAAGTTTTGAGTTCGGTGGGTTTTGCACATGGCCAAGGTTGGCGGTGCCACAAGGCATAGCTAGATGGCTTGGTGGGGAGTTTTGTGAAAAAATGAAATTCGTGATTTTTGAGATGTGAGGGTTGGAAAGGCCTCCAAATGTCCCCAAATTAATACCATGAAAGTCTTGGTGCACGAAAGTTTTGAGTTCGGTGGGTTTTGCACTTGGCCAAGTTGTTCGGTGCACCACGGCATAGCTAGATGGCTTGGTGGGGAGTTTTGTGAAAAAATGAAATTCGTGATTTTTGAGATGTGAGGGTTGGAAAGGCCTCCAAATGTCCCCAAATGAATACCATGAAAGTCTTGGTGCACGAAAGTTTTGAGTTCGGTGGGTTTTGCACTTGGCCAAGTTGTTCGGTGCACCACGGCATAGCTAGATGGCTTGATGGGGAGTTTTGTGAAAAAATGAAATTCGTGATTTTTGAGATGTGAGGGTTGGAAAGGCCTCCAAATGTCCCCAAATGAATACCATGAAAGTCTTGGTGCACGAAAGTTTTGAGTTCGGTGGGTTTTGCACTTGGCCAAGTTGTTCGGTGCACCACGGCATAGGTAGATGGCTTGGTGGGGAGTTTTGTGAAAAAATGAAATTCGTGATTTTTGAGATGTGAGGGTTGGAAAGGCCTCCAAATGTCCCCAAATTAATACCATGAAAGTCTTGGTGCACGAAAGTTTTGAGTTCGGTGGGTTTGCACTTGGCCAAGTTGTTCGGTGCACCACGGCATAGCTAGATGGCTTGGTGGGAAGTTTTGTGAAAAAATGAAATTCGTGATTTTTGAGATGTGAGGGTTGGAAAGGCCTCCAAATGTCCCCAAATGAATACCATGAAAGTCTTGGTGCACGAAAGTTTTGAGTTCGGTGGGTTTTGCACTTGGCCAAGTTGTTCGGTGCACCACAGCATAGCTAGATGGCTTGGTGGGGAGTTTTGTGAAAAAATGAAATTCGTGATTTTTGAGATGTGAGGGTTGGAAAGGCCTCCAAATGTCCCCAAATGAATACCATGAAAGTCTTGGTGCACGAAAGTTTTGAGTTCGGTGGGTTTTGCACTTGGCAAGTTGTTCGGTGCACCACGGTATAACTAGATGGCTTGGTGGGGAGTTTTGTGAAAAATTGAAATTCTTGGTTTTTGAGATGTGAGGGTTGGAAAGGCCTCCAAATGTCCCCAAATGAATACCATGAAAGTCTTGGTGCACGAAAGTTTTGAGTTCGGTGGGTTTTGCACTTGGCCAAGTTGTTCGGTGCACCACGGCATAGCTAGATGGCTTGGTGGGGAGTTTTGTGAAAAAATGAAATTCGTGATTTTTGAGATGTGAGGGTTGGAAAGGCCTCCAAATGTCCCCAAATGAATACCATGAAAGTCTTGGTGCACGAAAGTTTTGAGTTCGGTGGGTTTTGCACTTGGCAAGTTGTTCGGTGCACCACGGTATAACTAGATGGCTTGGTGGGGAGTTTTGTGAAAAATTGAAATTCTTGGTTTTTGAGATGTGAGGGTTGGAAAGGCTTCCAAATGTCCCCAAATGAATACCATGAAAGTCTTGGTGCACGAAAGTTTTGAGTTCGGTGGGTTTTGCACTTGGCCAAGTTGTTCGGTGCACCACGGCATAGCTAGATGGCTTGGTGGGGAGTTTTGTGAAAAAATGAAATTCGTGATTTTTGAGATGTGAGGGTTGGAAAGGCCTCCAAATGTCCCCAAATGAATACCATGAAAGTCTTGGTGCACGAAAGTTTTGAGTTCGGTGGGTTTTGCACTTGGCCAAGTTGTTCGGTGCACCACGGCATAACTAGATGGCTTGGTGGGGAGTTTTGTGAAAAAATGAAATTCGTGATTTTTGAGATGTGAGGGTTGGAAAGGCCTCCAAATGTCCCCAAATGAATACAATGAAAGTCTTGGTGGACGAAAGTTTTGAGTTCGGTGGGTTTTGCACTTGGCCACGTTGTTCGGTGCACCACGGCATAGCTAGATGGCTTGGTGGGGAGTTTTGTGAAAAAATGAAATTCGTGATTTTTGAGATGTGAGGGTTGGAAAGGCCTACAAATGTCCCCAAATGAAAACCATGAAAGTCTTGGTGCACGAAAGTTTTGAGTTCGGTGGGTTTTGCACATGGCCAAGGTTGGCGGTGCCACAAGGCATAGCTAGATGGCTTGGTGGGGAGTTTTGTGAAAAAATGAAATTCGTGATTTTTGAGATGTGAGGGTTGGAAAGGCCTACAAATGTCCCCAAATGAATACCATGAAAGTCTTGGTGCACGAAAGTTTTGACTTCGACGGGTTTTGCACTTGGCCACGTTGTTCGGTGCACCACGGCATAACTAGATGGCTTGGTGGGGAGTTTTGTGAAAAACTGAAATTCTTGGTTTTTGAGATGTGAGGGTTGGAAAGGCCTCCAAATGTCCCCAAATGAATACCATGAAAGTCTTGGTGCACGAAAGTTTTGAGTTCGGTGGGTTTTGCACTTGGCCAAGTTGTTCGGTGCACCACGGCATAGCTAGATGGCTTGGTGGGGAGTTTTGTGAAAAAATGAAATTCGTGATTTTTGAGATGTGAGGGTTGGAAAGGCCTCCAAATGTCCCCAAATGAATACCATGAAAGTCTTGGTGCACGAAAGTTTTGAGTTCGGTGGGTTTTGCACTTGGCAAGTTGTTCGGTGCACCACGGTATAACTAGATGGCTTGGTGGGGAGTTTTGTGAAAAATTGAAATTCTTGGTTTTTGAGATGTGAGGGTTGGAAAGGCCTCCAAATGTCCCCAAATGAATACCATGAAAGTCTTGGTGCACGAAAGTTTTGAGTTCGGTGGGTTTTGCACTTGGCCAAGTTGTTCGGTGCACCACGGCATAGCTAGATGGCTTGGTGGGGAGTTTTGTGAAAAAATGAAATTCGTGATTTTTGAGATGTGAGGGTTGGAAAGGCCTCCAAATGTCCCCAAATGAATACCATGAAAGTCTTGGTGCACGAAAGTTTTGAGTTCGGTGGGTTTTGCACTTGGCCAAGTTGTTCGGTGCACCACGGCATAGCTAGATGGCTTGGTGGGGAGTTTTGTGAAAAAATGAAATTCGTGATTTTTGAGATGTGAGGGTTGGAAAGGCCTCTAAATGTCCCCAAATGAATACAATGAAAGTCTTGGTGGACGAAAGTTTTGAGTTCGGTGGGTTTTGCACTTGGCCACGTTGTTCGGTGCACTACGGCATAGCTAGGTGGCTTGGTGGGGAGTTTTGTGAAAAAATGAAATTCGTGATTTTTGAGATGTGAGGGTTGGAAAGGCCTACAAATGTCCCCAAATGAAAACCATGAAAGTCTTGGTGCACGAAAGTTTTGAGTTCGGTGGGTTTTGCACATGGCCAAGGTTGGCGGTGCCACAAGGCATAGCTAGATGGCTTGGTGGGGAGTTTTGTGAAAAAATGAAATTCGTGATTTTTGAGATGTGAGGGTTGGAAAGGCCTACAAATGTCCCCAAATGAATACCATGAAAGTCTTGGTGCACGAAAGTTTTGACTTCGACGGGTTTTGCACTTGGCCACGTTGTTCGGTGCACCACGGCATAACTAGATGGCTTGGTGGGGAGTTTTGTGAAAAACTGAAATTCTTGGTTTTTGAGATGTGAGGGTTGGAAAGGCCTCCAAATGTCCCCAAATGAATACCATGAAAGTCTTGGTGCACGAAAGTTTTGAGTTCGGTGGGTTTTGCACTTGGCCAAGTTGTTCGGTGCACCACGGCATAGCTAGATGGCTTGGTGGGGAGTTTTGTGAAAAATTGAAATTCGTGATTTTTGAGATGTGAGAGTTGGAAAGGCCTCCAAATGTCCCCAAATGAATACCATGAATGTCTTGGTGCACGAAAGTTTTGAGTTCGGTGGGTTTTGCACTTGGCAAGTTGTTCGGTGCACCACGGCATAGTTAGGTGGCTTAGTGGGGAGTTTTGTGAAAAAATGAAATTCGTGATTTTTGAGATGTGAGGGTTGGAAAGGCCTACAAATGTCCCCAAATGAAAACCATGAAAGTCTTGGTGCACGAAAGTTTTGAGTTCGGTGGGTTTTGCACATGGCCAAGGTTGGCGGTGCCACAAGGCATAGCTAGATGGCTTGGTGGGGAGTTTTGTGAAAAAATGAAATTCGTGATTTTTGAGATGTGAGGGTTGGAAAGGCCTCCAAATGTCCCCAAATTAATACCATGAAAGTCTTGGTGCACGAAAGTTTTGAGTTCGGTGGGTTTTGCACTTGGCCAAGTTGTTCGGTGCACCACGGCATAGCTAGATGGCTTGGTGGGGAGTTTTGTGAAAAAATGAAATTCGTGATTTTTGAGATGTGAGGGTTGGAAAGGCCTCTAAATGTCCCCAAATGAATACAATGAAAGTCTTGGTGGACGAAAGTTTTGAGTTCGGTGGGTTTTGCACTTGGCCACGTTGTTCGGTGCACTACGGCATAGCTAGGTGGCTTGGTGGGGAGTTTTGTGAAAAAATGAAATTCGTGATTTTTGAGATGTGAGGGTTGGAAAGGCCTCCAAATGTCCCCAAATGAATACCATGAAAGTCTTGGTGCACGAAAGTTTTGAGTTCGGTGGGTTTTGCACTTGGCAAGTTGTTCGGTGCACCACGGTATAACTAGATGGCTTGGTGGGGAGTTTTGTGAAAAATTGAAATTCTTGGTTTTTGAGATGTGAGGGTTGGAAAGGCCTCCAAATGTCCCCAAATGAATACCATGAAAGTCTTGGTGCACGAAAGTTTTGAGTTCGGTGGGTTTTGCACTTGGCCAAGTTGTTCGGTGCACCACGGCATAGCTAGATGGCTTGGTGGGGAGTTTTGTGAAAAAATGAAATTCGTGATTTTTGAGATGTGAGGGTTGGAAAGGCCTCCAAATGTCCCCAAATGAATACCATGAAAGTCTTGGTGCACGAAAGTTTTGAGTTCGGTGGGTTTTGCACTTGGCCAAGTTGTTCGGTGCACCACGGCATAGCTAGATGGCTTGGTGGGGAGTTTTGTGAAAAAATGAAATTCGTGATTTTTGAGATGTGAGGGTTGGAAAGGCCTCTAAATGTCCCCAAATGAATACAATGAAAGTCTTGGTGGACGAAAGTTTTGAGTTCGGTGGGTTTTGCACTTGGCCACGTTGTTCGGTGCACTACGGCATAGCTAGGTGGCTTGGTGGGGAGTTTTGTGAAAAAATGAAATTCGTGATTTTTGAGATGTGAGGGTTGGAAAGGCCTACAAATGTCCCCAAATGAAAACCATGAAAGTCTTGGTGCACGAAAGTTTTGAGTTCGGTGGGTTTTGCACATGGCCAAGGTTGGCGGTGCCACAAGGCATAGCTAGATGGCTTGGTGGGGAGTTTTGTGAAAAAATGAAATTCGTGATTTTTGAGATGTGAGGGTTGGAAAGGCCTACAAATGTCCCCAAATGAATACCATGAAAGTCTTGGTGCACGAAAGTTTTGACTTCGACGGGTTTTGCACTTGGCCACGTTGTTCGGTGCACCACGGCATAACTAGATGGCTTGGTGGGGAGTTTTGTGAAAAACTGAAATTCTTGGTTTTTGAGATGTGAGGGTTGGAAAGGCCTCCAAATGTCCCCAAATGAATACCATGAAAGTCTTGGTGCACGAAAGTTTTGAGTTCGGTGGGTTTTGCACTTGGCCAAGTTGTTCGGTGCACCACGGCATAGCTAGATGGCTTGGTGGGGAGTTTTGTGAAAAATTGAAATTCGTGATTTTTGAGATGTGAGAGTTGGAAAGGCCTCCAAATGTCCCCAAATGAATACCATGAATGTCTTGGTGCACGAAAGTTTTGAGTTCGGTGGGTTTTGCACTTGGCAAGTTGTTCGGTGCACCACGGCATAGTTAGGTGGCTTAGTGGGGAGTTTTGTGAAAAAATGAAATTCGTGATTTTTGAGATGTGAGGGTTGGAAAGGCCTACAAATGTCCCCAAATGAAAACCATGAAAGTCTTGGTGCACGAAAGTTTTGAGTTCGGTGGGTTTTGCACATGGCCAAGGTTGGCGGTGCCACAAGGCATAGCTAGATGGCTTGGTGGGGAGTTTTGTGAAAAAATGAAATTCGTGATTTTTGAGATGTGAGGGTTGGAAAGGCCTCCAAATGTCCCCAAATTAATACCATGAAAGTCTTGGTGCACGAAAGTTTTGAGTTCGGTGGGTTTTGCACTTGGCCAAGTTGTTCGGTGCACCACGGCATAGCTAGATGGCTTGGTGGGGAGTTTTGTGAAAAAATGAAATTCGTGATTTTTGAGATGTGAGGGTTGGAAAGGCCTCCAAATGTCCCCAAATGAATACCATGAAAGTCTTGGTGCACGAAAGTTTTGAGTTCTGTGGGTTTTGCACTTGGCCAAGTTGTTCGGTGCACCACGGCATAGCTAGATGGCTTGGTGGGGAGTTTTGTGAAAAAATGAAATTCGTGATTTTTGAGATGTGAGGGTTGGAAAGGCCTCCAAATGTCCCCAAATTAATACCATGAAAGTCTTGGTGCACGAAAGTTTTGAGTTCGGTGGGTTTTGCACTTGGCCACGTTGTTCGGTGCACCACGGTATAACTAGATGGCTTGGTGGGGAGTTTTGTGAAAAATTGAAATTCGTGGTTTTTGAGATGTGAGGGTTCGAAACGCCTCCAAATGTCCCCAAATGAATACCATGAAAGTCTTGGTGCACGAAAGTTTTGAGTTCGGTGGGTTTTGCACTTGGCCAAGTTGTTCGGTGCACCACGGCATAGCTAGATGGCTTGGTGGGGAGTTTTGTGAAAAAATGAAATTCGTGATTTTTGAGATGTGAGAGTTGGAAAGGCCTCCAAATGTCCCCAAATGAATACCATGAAAGTCTTGGTGCACGAAAGTTTTGAGTTCGGTGGGTTTTGCACTTGGCAAGTTGTTCGGTGCACCACGACATAGCTAGATGGCTTGGTGGGGAGTTTTGTGAAAAAATGAAATTCGTGATTTTTGAGATGTGAGAGTTGGAAAGGCCTCCAAATGTCCCCAAATGAATACCATGAAAGTCTTGGTGCACGAAAGTTTTGAGTTCGGTGGGTTTTGCACTTGGCAAGTTGTTCGGTGCACCACGGCATAGCTAGGTGGCTTAGTGGGGAGTTTTGTGAAAAAATGAAATTCGTGATTTTTGAGATGTGAGGGTTGGAAAGGCCTACAAATGTCCCCAAATGAAAACCATGAAAGTCTTGGTGCACGAAAGTTTTGAGTTCGGTGGGTTTTGCACATGGCCAAGGTTGGCGGTGCCACAAGGCATAGCTAGATGGCTTGGTGGGGAGTTTTGTGAAAAAATGAAATTCGTGATTTTTGAGATGTGAGGGTTGGAAAGGCCTCCAAATGTCCCCAAATTAATACCATGAAAGTCTTGGTGCACGAAAGTTTTGAGTTCGGTGGGTTTTGCACTTGGCCAAGTTGTTCGGTGCACCACGGCATAGCTAGATGGCTTGGTGGGGAGTTTTGTGAAAAAATGAAATTCGTGATTTTTGAGATGTGAGGGTTGGAAAGGCCTCCAAATGTCCCCAAATGAATACCATGAAAGTCTTGGTGCACGAAAGTTTTGAGTTCTGTGGGTTTTGCACTTGGCCAAGTTGTTCGGTGCATCACGGCATAGCTAGATGGCTTGGTGGGGAGTTTTGTGAAAAAATGAAATTCGTGATTTTTGAGATGTGAGGGTTGGAAAGGCCTCCAAATGTCCCCAAATTAATACCATGAAAGTCTTGGTGCACGAAAGTTTTGAGTTCGGTGGGTTTTGCACTTGGCCACGTTGTTCGGTGCACCACGGTATAACTAGATGGCTTGGTGGGGAGTTTTGTGAAAAATTGAAATTCGTGGTTTTTGAGATGTGAGGGTTCGAAACGCCTCCAAATGTCCCCAAATGAATACCATGAAAGTCTTGGTGCACGAAAGTTTTGAGTTCGGTGGGTTTTGCACTTGGCCAAGTTGTTCGGTGCACCACGGCATAGCTAGATGGCTTGGTGGGGAGTTTTGTGAAAAAATGAAATTCGTGATTTTTGAGATGTGAGGGTTGGAAAGGCCTCCAAATGTCCCCAAATTAATACCATGAAAGTCTTGGTGCACGAAAGTTTTGAGTTCGGTGGGTTTGCACTTGGCCAAGTTGTTCGGTGCACCACGGCATAGCTAGATGGCTTGGTGGGGAGTTTTGTGAAAAAATGAAATTCGTGATTTTTGAGATGTGAGGGTTGGAAAGGCCTCCAAATGTCCCCAAATTAATACCATGAAAGTCTTGGTGCACGAAAGTTTTGAGTTCGGTGGGTTTGCACTTGGCCAAGTTGTTCGGTGCACCACGGCATAGCTAGATGGCTTGGTGGGGAGTTTTGTGAAAAAATGAAATTCGTGATTTTTGAGATGTGAGGGTTGGAAAGGCCTCCAAATGTCCCCAAATGAATACCATGAAAGTCTTGGTGCACGAAAGTTTTGAGTTCGGTGGGTTTTGCACTTGGCAAGTTGTTCGGTGCACCACGGTATAACTAGATGGCTTGGTGGGGAGTTTTGTGAAAAATTGAAATTCTTGGTTTTTGAGATGTGAGGGTTGGAAAGGCCTCCAAATGTCCCCAAATGAATACCATGAAAGTCTTGGTGCACGAAAGTTTTGAGTTCGGTGGGTTTTGCACTTGGCCAAGTTGTTCGGTGCACCACGGCATAGCTAGATGGCTTGGTGGGGAGTTTTGTGAAAAAATGAAATTCGTGATTTTTGAGATATGAGGGTTGGAAAGGCCTCCAAATGTCCCCAAAGGAATACCATGAAAGTCTTGGTGCACGAAAGTTTTGAGTTCGGTGGGTTTTGCACTTGGCCAAGTTGTTCGGTGCACCACGGCATAGCTAGATGGCTTGGTGGGGAGTTTTGTGAAAAAATGAAATTCGTGATTTTTGAGATGTGAGGGTTGGAAAGGCCTCCAAATGTCCCCAAATGAATACAATGAAAGTCTTGGTGGACGAAAGTTTTGAGTTCGGTGGGTTTTGCACTTGGCCACGTTGTTCGGTGCACCACGGCATAGCTAGATGGCTTGGTGGGGAGTTTTGTGAAAAAATGAAATTCGTGATTTTTGAGATGTGAGGGTTGGAAAGGCCTACAAATGTCCCCAAATGAAAACCATGAAAGTCTTGGTGCACGAAAGTTTTGAGTTCGGTGGGTTTTGCACATGGCCAAGGTTGGCGGTGCCACAAGGCATAGCTAGATGGCTTGGTGGGGAGTTTTGTGAAAAAATGAAATTCGTGATTTTTGAGATGTGAGAGTTGGAAAGGCCTCCAAATGTCCCCAAATGAATACCATGAAAGTCTTGGTGCACGAAAGTTTTGAGTTCGGTGGGTTTTGCACTTGGCAAGTTGTTCGGTGCACCACAGCATAGCTAGATGGCTTGGTGGGGAGTTTTGTGAAAAAATGAAATTCGTGATTTTTGAGATGTGAGGGTTGGAAAGGCCTCCAAATGTCCCCAAATGAATACAATGAAAGTCTTGGTGGACGAAAGTTTTGAGTTCGGTGGGTTTTGCACTTGGCCACGTTGTTCGGTGCACTACGGCATAGCTAGGTGGCTTGGTGGGGAGTTTTGTGAAAAATTGAAATTCGTGATTTTTGAGATGTGAGGGTTGGAAAGGCCTACAAATGTCCCCAAATGAAAACCATGAAAGTCTTGGTGCACGAAAGTTTTGAGTTCGGTGGGTTTTGCACATGGCCAAGGTTGGCGGTGCCACAAGGCATAGCTAGATGGCTTGGTGGGGAGTTTTGTGAAAAAATGAAATTCGTGATTTTTGAGATGTGAGGGTTGGAAAGGCCTACAAATGTCCCCAAATGAAAACCATGAAAGTCTTGGTGCACGAAAGTTTTGAGTTCGGTGGGTTTTGCACATGGCCAAGGTTGGCGGTGCCACAAGGCATAGCTAGATGGCTTGGTGGGGAGTTTTGTGAAAAAATGAAATTCGTGATTTTTGAGATGTGAGAGTTGGAAAGGCCTCCAAATGTCCCCAAATGAATACCATGAAAGTCTTGGTGCACGAAAGTTTTGAGTTCGGTGGGTTTTGCACTTGGCAAGTTGTTCGGTGCACCACAGCATAGCTAGATGGCTTGGTGGGGAGTTTTGTGAAAAAATGAAATTCGTGATTTTTGAGATGTGAGGGTTGGAAAGGCCTCCAAATGTCCCCAAATGAATACAATGAAAGTCTTGGTGGACGAAAGTTTTGAGTTCGGTGGGTTTTGCACTTGGCCACGTTGTTCGGTGCACTACGGCATAGCTAGGTGGCTTGGTGGGGAGTTTTGTGAAAAATTGAAATTCGTGATTTTTGAGATGTGAGGGTTGGAAAGGCCTACAAATGTCCCCAAATGAAAACCATGAAAGTCTTGGTGCACGAAAGTTTTGAGTTCGGTGGGTTTTGCACATGGCCAAGGTTGGCGGTGCCACAAGGCATAGCTAGATGGCTTGGTGGGGAGTTTTGTGAAAAAATGAAATTCGTGATTTTTGAGATGTGAGGGTTGGAAAGGCCTACAAATGTCCCCAAATGAATACCATGAAAGTCTTGGTGCACGAAAGTTTTGACTTCGACGGGTTTTGCACTTGGCCACGTTGTTCGGTGCACCACGGCATAACTAGATGGCTTGGTGGGGAGTTTTGTGAAAAACTGAAATTCTTGGTTTTTGAGATGTGAGGGTTGGAAAGGCCTCCAAATGTCCCCAAATGAATACCATGAAAGTCTTGGTGCACGAAAGTTTTGAGTTCGGTGGGTTTTGCACTTGGCCAAGTTGTTCGGTGCACCACGGCATAGGTAGATGGCTTGGTGGGGAGTTTTGTGAAAAAATGAAATTCGTGATTTTTGAGATGTGAGGGTTGGAAAGGCCTCCAAATGTCCCCAAATTAATACCATGAAAGTCTTGGTGCACGAAAGTTTTGAGTTCGGTGGGTTTTGCACATGGCCAAGGTTGGCGGTGCCACAAGGCATAGCTAGATGGCTTGGTGGGGAGTTTTGTGAAAAAATGAAATTCGTGATTTTTGAGATGTGAGAGTTGGAAAGGCCTCCAAATGTCCCCAAATGAATACCATGAAAGTCTTGGTGCACGAAAGTTTTGAGTTCGGTGGGTTTTGCACTTGGCAAGTTGTTCGGTGCACCACGGCATAGCTAGATGGCTTGGTGGGGAGTTTTGTGAAAAAATGAAATTCGTGATTTTTGAGATGTGAGGGTTGGAAAGGCCTCCAAATGTCCCTAAATGAATACAATGAAAGTCTTGGTGGACGAAAGTTTTGAGTTCGGTGGGTTTTGCACTTGGCCACGTTGTTCGGTGCACTACGGCATAGCTAGGTGGCTTGGTGGGGAGTTTTGTGAAAAAATGAAATTCGTGATTTTTGAGATGTGAGGGTTGGAAAGGCCTACAAATGTCCCCAAATGAAAACCATGAAAGTCTTGGTGCACGAAAGTTTTGAGTTCGGTGGGTTTTGCACATGGCCAAGGTTGGCGGTGCCACAAGGCATAGCTAGATGGCTTGGTGGGGAGTTTTGTGAAAAAATGAAATTCGTGATTTTTGAGATGTGAGGGTTGGAAAGGCCTACAAATGTCCCCAAATGAATACCATGAAAGTCTTGGTGCACGAAAGTTTTGACTTCGACGGGTTTTGCACTTGGCCACGTTGTTCGGTGCACCACGGCATAACTAGATGGCTTGGTGGGGAGTTTTGTGAAAAACTGAAATTCTTGGTTTTTGAGATGTGAGGGTTGGAAAGGCCTCCAAATGTCCCCAAATGAATACCATGAAAGTCTTGGTGCACGAAAGTTTTGAGTTCGGTGGGTTTTGCACTTGGCCAAGTTGTTCGGTGCACCACGGCATAGCTAGATGGCTTGGTGGGGAGTTTTGTGAAAAAATGAAATTCGTGATTTTTGAGATGTGAGAGTTGGAAAGGCCTCCAAATGTCCCCAAATGAATACCATGAAAGTCTTGGTGCACGAAAGTTTTGAGTTCGGTGGGTTTTGCACTTGGCAAGTTGTTCGGTGCACCACGGCATAGCTAGGTGGCTTAGTGGGGAGTTTTGTGAAAAAATGAAATTCGTGATTTTTGACTTGTGAGGGTTGGAAAGGCCTACAAATGTCCCCAAATGAAAACCATGAAAGTCTTGGTGCACGAAAGTTTTGAGTTCGGTGGGTTTTGCACATGGCCAAGGTTGGCGGTGCCACAAGGCATAGCTAGATGGCTTGGTGGGGAGTTTTGTGAAAAAATGAAATTCGTGATTTTTGAGATGTGAGGGTTGGAAAGGCCTCCAAATGTCCCCAAATTAATACCATGAAAGTCTTGGTGCACGAAAGTTTTGAGTTCGGTGGGTTTTGCACTTGGCCAAGTTGTTCGGTGCACCACGGCATAGCTAGATGGCTTGGTGGGGAGTTTTGTGAAAAAATGAAATTCGTGATTTTTGAGATGTGAGGGTTGGAAAGGCCTCCAAATGTCCCCAAATGAATACCATGAAAGTCTTGGTGCACGAAAGTTTTGAGTTCTATGGGTTTGGCACTTGGCCAAGTTGTTCGGTGCACCACGGCATAGCTAGATGGCTTGGTGGGGAGTTTTGTGAAAAAATGAAATTCGTGATTTTTGAGATGTGAGGGTTGGAAAGGCCTCCAAATGTCCCCAAATTAATACCATGAAAGTCTTGGTGCACGAAAGTTTTGAGTTTGGTGGGTTTTGCACTTGGCCACGTTGTTCGGTGCACCACGGTATAACTAGATGGCTTGGTGGGGAGTTTTGTGACAAATTGAAATTCGTGGTTTTTGAGATGTGAGGGTTCGAAACGCCTCCAAATGTCCCCAAATGAATACCATGAAAGTCTTGGTGCACGAAAGTTTTGAGTTCGGTGGGTTTTGCACTTGGCCAAGTTGTTCGGTGCACCACGGCATAGCTAGATGGCTTGGTGGGGAGTTTTGTGAAAAAATGAAATTCGTGATTTTTGAGATGTGAGGGTTGGAAAGGCCTCCAAATGTCCCCAAATTAATACCATGAAAGTCTTGGTGCACGAAAGTTTTGAGTTCGGTGGGTTTTGCACTTGGCCACGTTGTTCGGTGCACCACGGCATAGCTAGATGGCTTGGTGGGGAGTTTTGTGAAAAAATGAAATTCGTGATTTTTGAGATGTGAGGGTTGGAAAGGCCTACAAATGTCCCCAAATGAAAACCATGAAAGTCTTGGTGCACGAAAGTTTTGAGTTCGGTGGGTTTTGCACATGGCCAAGGTTGGCGGTGCCACAAGGCATAGCTAGATGGCTTGGTGGGGAGTTTTGTGAAAAAATGAAATTCGTGATTTTTGAGATGTGAGAGTTGGAAAGGCCTCCAAATGTCCCCAAATGAATACCATGAAAGTCTTGGTGCACGAAAGTTTTGAGTTCGGTGGGTTTTGCACTTGGCAAGTTGTTCGGTGCACCACGGCATAGCTAGATGGCTTGGTGGGGAGTTTTGTGAAAAAATGAAATTCGTGATTTTTGAGATGTGAGGGTTGGAAAGGCCTCCAAATGTCCCCAAATGAATACAATGAAAGTCTTGGTGGACGAAAGTTTTGAGTTCGGTGGGTTTTGCACTTGGCCACGTTGTTCGGTGCACTACGGCATAGCTAGGTGGCTTGGTGGGGAGTTTTGTGAAAAAATGAAATTCGTGATTTTTGAGATGTGAGGGTTGGAAAGGCCTACAAATGTCCCCAAATGAAAACCATGAAAGTCTTGGTGCACGAAAGTTTTGAGTTCGGTGGGTTTTGCACATGGCCAAGGTTGGCGGTGCCACAAGGCATAGCTAGATGGCTTGGTGGGGAGTTTTGTGAAAAAATGAAATTCGTGATTTTTGAGATGTGAGGGTTGGAAAGGCCTACAAATGTCCCCAGATGAATACCATGAAAGTCTTGGTGCACGAAAGTTTTGACTTCGACGGGTTTTGCACTTGGCCACGTTGTTCGGTGCACCACGGCATAACTAGATGGCTTGGTGGGGAGTTTTGTGAAAAACTGAAATTCTTGGTTTTTGAGATGTGAGGGTTGGAAAGGCCTCCAAATGTCCCCAAATGAATACCATGAAAGTCTTGGTGCACGAAAGTTTTGAGTTCGGTGGGTTTTGCACTTGGCCAAGTTGTTCGGTGCACCACGGCATAGCTAGGTGGCTTAGTGGGGAGTTTTGTGAAAAAATGAAATTCGTGATTTTTGACTTGTGAGGGTTGGAAAGGCCTACAAATGTCCCCAAATGAAAACCATGAAAGTCTTGGTGCACGAAAGTTTTGAGTTCGGTGGGTTTTGCACATGGCCAAGGTTGGCGGTGCCACAAGGCATAGCTAGATGGCTTGGTGGGGAGTTTTGTGAAAAAATGAAATTCGTGATTTTTGAGATGTGAGGGTTGGAAAGGCCTCCAAATGTCCCCAAATTAATACCATGAAAGTCTTGGTGCACGAAAGTTTTGAGTTCGGTGGGTTTTGCACTTGGCCAAGTTGTTCGGTGCACCACGGCATAGCTAGATGGCTTGGTGGGGAGTTTTGTGAAAAAATGAAATTCGTGATTTTTGAGATGTGAGGGTTGGAAAGGCCTCCAAATGTCCCCAAATGAATACCATGAAAGTCTTGGTGCACGAAAGTTTTGAGTTCGGTGGGTTTTGCACTTGGCCACGTTGTTCGGTGCAGCACGGCATAGCTAGATGGCTTGGTGGGGAGTTTTGTGAAAAAATGAAATTCGTGATTTTTGAGATGTGAGGGTTGGAAAGGCCTACAAATGTCCCCAAATGAAAACCATGAAAGTCTTGGTGCACGAAAGTTTTGAGTTCGGTGGGTTTTGCACATGGCCAAGGTTGGCGGTGCCACAAGGCATAGCTAGATGGCTTGGTGGGGAGTTTTGTGAAAAAATGAAATTCGTGATTTTTGAGATGTGAGAGTTGGAAAGGCCTCCAAATGTCCCCAAATGAATACCATGAAAGTCTTGGTGCACGAAAGTTTTGAGTTTGGTGGGTTTTGCACTTGGCAAGTTGTTCGGTGCACCACGGCATAGCTAGATGGCTTGGTGGGGAGTTTTGTGAAAAAATGAAATTCCTGATTTTTGAGATGTGAGGGTTGGAAAGGCCTCCAAATGTCCCCAAATGAATACAATGAAAGTCTTGGTGGACGAAAGTTTTGAGTTCGGTGGGTTTTGCACTTGGCCACGTTGTTCGGTGCACTACGGCATAGCTAGGTGGCTTGGTGGGGAGTTTTGTGAAAAAATGAAATTCGTGATTTTTGAGATGTGAGGGTTGGAAAGGCCTACAAATGTCCCCAAATGAAAACCATGAAAGTCTTGGTGCACGAAAGTTTTGAGTTCGGTGGGTTTTGCACATGGCCAAGGTTGGCGGTGCCACAAGGCATAGCTAGATGGCTTGGTGGGGAGTTTTGTGAAAAAATGAAATTCGTGATTTTTGAGATGTGAGTGTTCGAAAGGCCTACAAATGTCCCCAAATGAATACCATGAAAGTCTTGGTGCACGAAAGTTTTGACTTCGACGGGTTTTGCACATGGCCACGTTGTTCGGTGCACCACGGCATAACTAGATGGCTTGGTGGGGAGTTTTGTGAAAAACTGAAATTCTTGGTTTTTGAGATGTGAGGGTTGGAAAGGCCTCCAAATGTCCCCAAATGAATACCATGAAAGTCTTGGTGCACGAAAGTTTTGAGTTCGGTGGGTTTTGCACTTGGCCAAGTTGTTCGGTGCACCACGGCATAGCTAGATGGCTTGGTGGGGAGTTTTGTGAAAAAATGAAATTCGTGATTTTTGAGATGTGAGAGTTGGAAAGGCCTCCAAATGTCCCCAAATGAATACCATGAAAGTCTTGGTGCACGAAAGTTTTGAGTTCGGTGGGTTTTGCACTTGGCAAGTTGTTCGGTGCACCACGGCATAGCTAGGTGGCTTAGTGGGGAGTTTTGTGAAAAAATGAAATTCGTGATTTTTGACTTGTGAGGGTTGGAAAGGCCTACAAATGTCCCCAAATGAAAACCATGAAAGTCTTGGTGCACGAAAGTTTTGAGTTCGGTGGGTTTTGCACATGGCCAAGGTTGGCGGTGCCACAAGGCATAGCTAGATGGCTTGGTGGGGAGTTTTGTGAAAAAATGAAATTCGTGATTTTTGAGATGTGAGGGTTGGAAAGGCCTCCAAATGTCCCCAAATTAATACCATGAAAGTCTTGGTGCACGAAAGTTTTGAGTTCGGTGGGTTTTGCACTTGGCCAAGTTGTTCGGTGCACCACGGCATAGCTAGATGGCTTGGTGGGGAGTTTTGTGAAAAAATGAAATTCGTGATTTTTGAGATGTGAGGGTTGGAAAGGCCTCCAAATGTCCCCAAATGAATACCATGAAAGTCTTGGTGCACGAAAGTTTTGAGTTCTATGGGTTTGGCACTTGGCCAAGTTGTTCGGTGCACCACGGCATAGCTAGATGGCTTGGTGGGGAGTTTTGTGAAAAAATGAAATTCGTGATTTTTGAGATGTGAGGGTTGGAAAGGCCTCCAAATGTCCCCAAATTAATACCATGAAAGTCTTGGTGCACGAAAGTTTTGAGTTTGGTGGGTTTTGCACTTGGCCACGTTGTTCGGTGCACCACGGTATAACTAGATGGCTTGGTGGGGAGTTTTGTGAAAAATTGAAATTCGTGGTTTTTGAGATGTGAGGGTTCGAAACGCCTCCAAATGTCCCCAAATGAATACCATGAAAGTCTTGGTGCACGAAAGTTTTGAGTTCGGTGGGTTTTGCACTTGGCCAAGTTGTTCGGTGCACCACGGCATAGCTAGATGGCTTGGTGGGGAGTTTTGTGAAAAAATGAAATTCGTGATTTTTGAGATGTGAGGGTTGGAAAGGCCTCCAAATGTCCCCAAATTAATACCATGAAAGTCTTGGTGCACGAAAGTTTTGAGTTCAGTGGGTTTGCACTTGGCCAAGTTGTTCGGTGCACCACGGCATAGCTAGATGGCTTGGTGGGGAGTTTTGTGAAAAAATGAAATTCGTGATTTTTGAGATGTGAGGGTTGGAAAGGCCTCCAAATGTCCCCAAATGAATACCATGAAAGTCTTGGTGCACGAAAGTTTTGAGTTCGGTGGGTTTTGCACTTGGCAAGTTGTTCGGTGCACCACGGTATAACTAGATGGCTTGGTGGGGAGTTTTGTGAAAAATTGAAATTCTTGGTTTTTGAGATGTGAGGGTTGGAAAGGCCTCCAAATGTCCCCAAATGAATACCATGAAAGTCTTGGTGCACGAAAGTTTTGAGTTCGGTGGGTTTTGCACTTGGCCAAGTTGTTCGGTGCAGCACGGCATAGCTAGATGGCTTGGTGGGGAGTTTTGTGAAAAAATGAAATTCGTGATTTTTGAGATGTGAGGGTTGGAAAGGCCTCCAAATGTCCCCAAATGAATACCATGAAAGTCTTGGTGCATAAAAGTTTTGAGTTCGTTGGGTTTTGCACTTGGCCAAGTTGTTCGGTGCACCACGGCATAGCTAGATGGCTTGGTGGGGAGTTTTGTGAAAAAATGAAATTCGTGATTTTTGAGATGTGAGGGTTGGAAAGGCCTACAAATGTCCCCAAATGAATACAATGAAAGTCTTGGTGGACGAAAGTTTTGAGTTCGGTGGGTTTTGCACTTGGCCACGTTGTTCGGTGCACCACGGCATAGCTAGATGGCTTGGTGGGGAGTTTTGTGAAAAAATGAAATTCGTGATTTTTGAGATGTGAGGGTTGGAAAGGCCTACAAATGTCCCCAAATGAAAACCATGAAAGTCTTGGTGCACGAAAGTTTTGAGTTCGGTGGGTTTTGCACATGGCCAAGGTTGGCGGTGCCACAAGGCATAGCTAGATGGCTTGGTGAGGAGTTTTGTGAAAAAATGAAATTCGTGATTTTTGAGATGTGAGGGTTGGAAAGGCCTACAAATGTCCCCAAATGAATACCATGAAAGTCTTGGTGCACGAAAGTTTTGACTTCGACGGGTTTTGCACATGGACAAGCTTGGCGGTGCACCACGGCACAACTAGATGGCTTGGTGGGGAGTTTTGTGAAAAAATGAAATTCGTGATTTTTGAGATGTGAGGGTTGGAAAGGCCTCCAAATGTCCCCAAATGAATACCATGAACGTCTTGGTGCACCAAAGTTTTGAGTTCGGTGGGTTTTGCACTTGGCCAAGTTGTTCGGTGCACCAAGGCATAGATAGCTGGCTTGGTGGGGAGTTTTGTGAAAAAATAAAATTCGTGATTTTTGAGATGTGAGGGTTGGAAAGGCCTCCAAATGTCCCCAAATGAATACCAAGAAAGTCTTGGTGCACGAAAGTTTTGAGTTCGATGGCTTTTGCACTTGGCCAAGTTGGTCGGTGCACCACGGCATAGCTAGATGGCTTGGTGGGGAATTTTGTGAAAAATAGAAATTCGTGATTTTTGAGATGTGAGGGTTGGAAAGGCCTACAAATGTCCCCAAATGAATACCATGAAAGTCTTGGTGCACGAAAGTTTTGAGTTCGGTGGGTTTTGCACTTGGCCACGTTGTTCGGTGCACCACGGCATAGCTAGATGGCTTGGTGGGGAGTTTTGTGAAAAAATGAAATTCGTGATTTTTGAGATGTGAGGGTTGGAAAGGCCTACAAATGTCCCCAAATGAAAACCATGAAAGTCTTGGTGCACGAAAGTTTTGAGTTCGGTGGGTTTTGCACATGGCCAAGGTTGGCGGTGCCACAAGGCATAGCTAGATGGCTTGGTGGGGAGTTTTGTGAAAAAATGAAATTCGTGATTTCTGAGATGTGAGGGTTGGAAAGGCCTACAAATGTCCCCAAATGAATACCATGAAAGTCTTGGTGCACGAAAGTTTTGACTTCGACGGGTGTTGCACATGGACAAGCTTGGCGGTGCACCAGGGCATAACTAGATGGCTTGGTGGGGAGTTTGGTGAAAAATTGAAATTCTTGGTTTTTGAGATGTGAGGGTTGGAAAGGCCTCCAAATGTCCCCAAATGAATACCATGAACGTCTTGGTGCACCAAAGTTTTGAGTTCGGTGGGTTTTGCACTTGGCCAAGTTGTTCGGTGCACCAAGGCATAGATAGCTGGCTTGGTGGGGAGTTTTGTGAAAAAATGAAATTCGTGATTTTTGAGATCTGAGGGTTGGAAAGGCCTCCAAATGTCCCCAAATGAATACCATGAAAGTCTTGGTGCACGAAAGTTTTGAGTTCGATGGCTTTTGCACTTGGCCAGGTTGGTCGGTGCACCACGGCATAGCTAGATGGCTTGGTGGGGAATTTTGTGAAAAATAGAAATTCGTGATTTTTGAGATGTGAGGGTTGGAAAGGCCTACAAATGTCCCCAAATGAATACCAGGAAAGTCTTGGTGCACGAAAGTTTTGAGTTCGGTGGGTTTTGCACTTGGCCACGTTGTTCGGTGCACCACGGCATAGCTAGGTGGCTTGGTGGGGAGTTTTGTGAAAAAATGAAATTCGTGATTTTTGAGATGTGAGGGTTGGAAAGGCCTACAAATGTCCCCAAATGAAAACCATGAAAGTCTTGGTGCACGAAAGTTTTGAGTTCGGTGGGTTTTGCACATGGCCAAGGTTGGCGGTGCCACAAGGCATAGCTAGATGGCTTGGTGGGGAGTTTTGTGAAAAAATGAAATTCGTGATTTTTGAGATGTGAGGGTTGGAAAGGCCTACAAATGTCCCCAAATGAAAACCATGAAAGTCTTGGTGCACGAAAGTTTTGAGTTCGGTGGGTTTTGCACATGGCCAAGGTTGGCGGTGCCACAAGGCATAGCTAGATGGCTTGGTGGGGAGTTTTGTGAAAAAATGAAATTCGTGATTTCTGAGATGTGAGGGTTGGAAAGGCCTACAAATGTCCCCAAATGAATACCATGAAAGTCTTGGTGCACGAAAGTTTTGACTTCGACAGGTGTTGCACATGGACAAGTTTGGCGGTGCACCACAGCATAACTAGATGGCTTGGTGGGGAGTTTTGTGAAAAAATGAAATTCGTGATTTTTGAGCTGTGAGGGTTGGAAAGGCCTCCAAATGTCCCCAAATGAATACCATGAACGTCTTGGTGCACCAAAGTTTTGAGTTCGGTGGGTTTTGCACTTGGCCAAGTTGTTCGGTGCACCAAGGCATAGATAGCTGGCTTGGTGGGGAGTTTTGTGAAAAAATGAAATTCGTGATTTTTGAGATCTGAGGGTTGGAAAGGCCTCCAAATGTCCCCAAATGAATACCATGAAAGTCTTGGTGCACGAAAGTTTTGAGTTCGATGGCTTTTGCACTTGGCCAAGTTGGTCGGTGCACCACGGCATAGCTAGATGGCTTGGTGGGGAATTTTGTGAAAAATAGAAATTCGTGATTTTTGAGATGTGTGGGTTGGAAAGGCCTACAAATGTCCCCAAATGAATACCATGAAAGTCTTGGTGCACGAAAGTTTTGAGTTCGGTGGGTTTTGCACTTGGCCACGTTGTTCGGTGCACCACGGCATAGCTAGGTGGCTTGGTGGGGAGTTTTGTGAAAAAATGAAATTCGTGATTTTTGAGATGTGAGGCTTGGAAAGGCCTACAAATGTCCCCAAATGAAAACCATGAAAATCTTGGTGCACGAAAGTTTTGAGTTCGGTGGGTTTTGCACATGGCCAAGGTTGGCGGTGCCACAAGGCATAGCTAGATGGCTTGGTGGGGAGTTTTGTGAAAAAATGAAATTCGTGATTTTTGAGATGTGAGGGTTGGAAAGGCCTACAAATGTCCCCAAATGAATACCATGAAAGTCTTGGTGCACGAAAGTTTTGACTTCGGCGGGTTTTGCACATGGCCAACCTTGGCGGTGCACCACGGCATAACTAGATGGCTTGGTGGGGAGTTTGGTGAAAAATTGAAATTCTTGGTTTTTGAGATGTGAGGGTTGGAAAGGCCTCCAAATGTCCCCAAATGAATACCATGAAAGTCTTGGTGCACGAAAGTTTTGAGTTCGGTGGGTTTTGCACTTGGCCAAGGTGTTCGGTGCACCACGGCATAGCTAGATGGCTTGTGGGGAGTTTTGTGAAAAAATGAAATTCGTGATTTTTGAGATGTGAGGGTTGGAAAGGCCTCCAAATGTCCCCAAATGAATACCATGAAAGTCTTGGTGCACGAAAGTTTTGAGTTCGGTGGGTTTTGCACTTGGCCAAGTTGTTCGGTGCACCACGGCATAACTAGATGGCTTGGTGGGGAGTTTTGTGAAAAAATGAAATTCGTGATTTTTGAGGTGTAAGGGTTGGAAAGGCCTCCAAATGTCCCCAAATGAATACAATGAAAGTCTTGGTGCACGAAAGGTTTGAGTTCGGTGGGTTTTGCACTTGGCCACGTTGTTCGGTGCACCACGGCATAGCTAGATGGCTTGGTGGGGAGTTTTGTGAAAAAATGAAATTCGTGATTTTTGAGATGTGAGGTTTGGAAAGGCCTACAAATGTCCCCAAATGAAAACCATGAAAGTCTTGGTGCACGAAAGTTTTGAGTTCGGTGGGTTTTGCACATGGCCAAGGTTGGCGGTGCCACAAGGCATAGCTAGATGGCTTGGTGGGGAGTTTTGTGAAAAAATGAAATTCGTGATTTTTGAGATGTGAGGGTTGGAAAGGCCTACAAATGTCCCCAAATGAATACCATGAAAGTCTTGGTGCACGAAAGTTTTGACTTCGGCGGGTTTTGCACATGGCCAAGCTTGGCGGTGCACCACGGCATAACTAGATGGCTTGGTGGGGAGTTTTGTGAAAAAATGAAATTCGTGATTTTTGAGATGTAAGGGTTGGAAAGGCCTCCAAATGTCCCCAAATGAATACCATGAACGTCTTGGTGCACCAAAGTTTTGAGTTCGGTGGGTTTTGCACTTGGCCAAGTTGTTCGGTGCACCAAGGCATAGATAGCTGGCTTGGTGGGGAGTTTTGTGAAAAAATGAAATTCGTGATTTTTGAGATCTGAGGGTTGGAAAGGCCTCCAAATGTCCCCAAATGAATACCATGAAAGTCTTGGTGCACGAAAGTTTTGAGTTCGGTGGGTTTTGCACTTGGCCAAGTTGTTCGGTGCACCACGGCATAGCTAGATGGCTTGGTGGGGAGTTTTGTGAAAAAATGAAATTCGTGATTTTTGAGGTGTAAGGGTTGGAAAGGCCTCCAAATGTCCCCAAATGAATACAATGAAAGTCTTGGTGCACGAAAGTTTTGAGTTCGGTGGGTTTTGCACTTGGCCACGTTGTTCGGTGCACCACGGCACAGCTAGATGGCTTGGTGGGGAGTTTTGTGAAAAAATGAAATTCGTGATTTTTGAGATGTGAGGTTTGGAAAGGCCTACAAATGTCCCCAAATGAGAACCATGAAAGTCTTGGTGCACGAAAGTTTTGAGTTCGGTGGGTTTTGCACATGGCCAAGGTTGGCGGTGCCACAAGGCATAGCTAGATGGCTTGGTGGGGAGTTTTGTGAAAAAATGAAATTCGTGATTTTTGAGATGTGAGGGTTGGAAAGGCCTACAAATGTCCCCAAATGAATACCATGAAAGTCTTGGTGCACGAAAGTTTTGACTTCGGCGGGTTTTGCACATGGCCAAGCTTGGCGGTGCACCACGGCATAACTAGATGGCTTGGTGGGGAGTTTTGTGAAAAAATGAAATTCGTGATTTTTGAGATGTAAGGGTTGGAAAGGCCTCCAAATGTCCCCAAATGAATACCATGAACGTCTTGGTGCACCAAAGTTTTGAGTTCGGTGGGTTTTGCACTTGGCCAAGTTGTTCGGTGCACCAAGGCATAGATAGCTGGCTTGGTGGGGAGTTTTGTGAAAAAATGAAATTCGTGATTTTTGAGATCTGAGGGTTGGAAAGGCCTCCAAATGTCCCCAAATAAATACCATGAAAGTCTTGGTGCACGAAAGTTTTGAGTTCGATGGCTTTTGCACTTGGCCAAGTTGGTCGGTGCACCATGGCATAGCTAGATGGCTTGGTGGGGAGTTTTGTGAAAAATAGAAATTCGTGATTTTTGAGATGTGAGGGTTGGAAATGCCTACAAATGTCCCCAAATGAATACCACGAAAGTCTTGGTGCACGAAAGTTTTGAGTTCGGTGGGTTTTGCAAATGACCAAGTTGGTCGGTGCATCATGGCATATCTGGTTGGCTTAGTGGGGAGTTTTGTGAAAAAATGAAATTCGTGATTTTTTAGATGTGAGGGTTGGAAAGGCCTCCAAATGTCCCCAAAAGAATACCATGAAAGTCTTGGTGCACGAAATTTTTGAGTTCGGTGGGTTTTGCACTTGGTTAAGTTGGTCGGTGCACCACGGCACAACTAGATGTCTTGGTGGGGAGTTTTGTGAAAAATAGAAATTCGTGATTTTTGAGATGTGAGGGTTGGAAAGGCCTACAAATGTCCCCAAATGAATACAATGAAAGTCTTGGTGCATGAAAGTTTGAGTTCAGTGGGTTTTGCACATGGCCAAGGTTGAAGGTGCACCACGACATAGCTGGATGGCTTGGTTGGCAGTTTTGTGAAAAATTGAAATTCATGATTTTTGAGATGTGAGGGTTGGAAAGGCCTACAAATGTCCCCAAATGAATACCATGAAAGTCTTGGTGCACGAAAGTTTTGAGTTGGTGGGTTTTGCTCATGGCCAAGGTTGGCGGTGCACCACGGCATAGCTAGATGACTTGGTGGGGAGTTTTGTGAAAAAATGAAATTCGTGATTTTTGAGATGTGAGGGTTGGAAAGGCCTACAAATTTCCCCGAATGAATACCATGAAAGTCTTGGTGCACGAAAGTTTTGAGTTCGGTGGGTTTTGCACATGGCCAAGTTGGTCGGTGCACCACGGCATAACTAGATGGCTTGGTGGGGAGTTTTGTGAAAAAATGAAATTCGTGGTTTTTCAGATGTGAGGGTTGGAAGGGCCTCCAAATGTCCCCAAATGAATACCGTGAAAGTCTTGGTGACGAAAGTTTTGAGTTCGGTGGGTTTTGCACTTGGCCAAGTTGTTCGGTGCACCACGGCATAGCTAGATGGCTTGGTGGGGAGTTTTGTTAAAAAATGAAATTCGTGATTTTTGAGATGTGAGGGTTGGAAAGGCCTCCAAATGTTCCCAAATGAATACCATGAAAGTCTTGGTGCACGAAAGTTTTGAGTTCGGTGGGTTTTGCACTTGGCCAAGTTGGTCGGTGCACCACGGCATAGCTAGATGGGTTGGTGGGGAGTTTTGTGAAAAAATGAAATTCGTGATTTTTGAGATGTGAGGGTTGGAAAGGCCTACAAATGTGCCCAAATTAATACCATGAATGTCCTTGTGCACGAAAGTTTTGAGTTCGGTGGGTTTTGCACATGGCCAAGTTGGTCGGTGCACCACGGCATAGCTAGATGGCTTGGTGGGGAGTTTTGTGAAAAATTGAAATTGGTGGTTTTTGAGATGTGAGGGTTGGAAAGGCCTACAAATGTCCCCAAATGAATAACATGAAAGTCTTGGTGCACGAAAGTTTTGAGTTCGGTGGGTTTTGCACATGGCCAAGGTTGGCGGTGCCCCACGGCATAGCTAGATGCCTTGGTGGGGAGTTTTGTGAAAAAATGAAATTCGTGATTTTTTGAGATGTGAGGGTTGGAAAGGCCTACAAATGTCCCCAAATGAAAACCATGAAAGTCTTGGTGCACGAAAGTTTTGAGTTCGGTGGGTTTTGCACATGGCCAAGGTTGGCGGTGCCCCACAGCATAGCTAGATGGCTTGGTGGGGAGTTTTGAGAAAAAATGAAATTCGTGATTTTTGAGATGTGAGGGTTGGAAAGGCCTACAAATGTCCCCAAATGAATACCATGAAAGTCTTGGTGCACGAAAGTTTTGACTTCGGCGGGTTTTGCACATGGCCAAGCTTGGCGGTGCACCACGACATAACTGGATGGCTTGGTGGGGAGTTTTGTGAAAAAATGAAATTCGTGATTTTTGAGATGTAAGGGTTGGAAAGGCCTCCAAATGTCCCCAAATGAATACCATGAACGTCTTGGTGCACGAAAGTTTTGAGTTCGGTGGGTTTTGCACTTGGCCAAGTTGTTCGGTGCACCAAGGCATAGATATGGCTTGGTGGGGAGTTTTGTGAAAAAATGAAATTCGTGATTTTTGAGATCTGAGGGTTGGAAAGGCCTCCAAATGTCCCCAAATGAATACCATGAAAGTCTTGGTGCACGAAAGTTTTGAGTTCTATGGGTTTGGCACTTGGCCAAGTTGTTCGGTGCACCACGGCATAGCTAGATGGCTTGGTGGGGAGTTTTGTGAAAAAATGAAATTCATGATTTTTGAGATGTCAGGGTTGGAAAGGCCTCCAAATGTCCCCAAATGAATACCATGAAAGTCTTGGTGCACGAAAGTTTTGAGTTCGATGGCTTTTGCACTTGGCCAAGTTGGTCGGTGCACCACGGCATAGCTAGATGGCTTGGTGGGGAGTTTTGTGAAAAATTGAAATTCGTCGTTTTTGAGATGTGAGGGTTGGAAAGGCCTACAAATGTCCCCAAATGAATACCATGAAAGTCTTGCTGCACGAAAGTTTTGAGTTCGGTGGGTTTTGCACATGGCCAAGGTTGGCGGTGCACCACGGCATAGCTAGATTGCTTGGTGGGGAGTTTTGTGAAAAAATGAAATTCGTGATTTTTGAGATGTGAGGGTTGGAAAGGCCTCCAAATGTCCCCAAATGAATACCATGAAAGTCTTGGTGCACGAAAGTTTTGACTTCGACGGGTGTTGCACATGGACAAGCTTGGCGGTGCACCACGGCATAACTAGATGGCTTGGTGGGGAGTTTTGTGAAAAAATGAAATTCGTGATTTTTGAGATGTGAGGGTTGGAAAGGCCTCCAAATGTCCCCAAATGAATACCATGAACGTCTTGGTGCACCAAAGTTTTGAGTTCGGTGGGTTTTGCACTTGGCCAAGTTGTTCGGTGCACCAAGGCATAGATAGCTGGCTTGGTGGGGAGTTTTGTGAAAAAATGAAATTCGTGATTTTTGAGATCTGAGGGTTGTAAAGGCCTCCAAATGTCCCCAAATGAATACCATGAAAGTCTTGGTGCACGAAAGTTTTGAGTTCGATGGCTTTTGCACTTGGCCAAGTTGGTCGGTGCACCACGGCAAAGCTAGATGGCTTGGTGGGGAATTTTGTGAAAAATAGAAATTCGTGATTTTTGAGATGTGAGGGTTGGAAAGGCCTACAAATGTCCCCAAATGAATACCATGAAAGTCTTGGTGCACGAAAGTTTTGAGTTCGGTGGGTTTTGCACTTGGCCACGTTGTTCGGTGCACCACGGCATAGCTAGGTGGCTTGGTGGGGAGTTTTGTGAAAAAATGAAATTCGTGATTTTTGAGATGTGAGGGTTGGAAAGGCCTACAAATGTCCCCAAATGAAAACCATGAAAGTCTTGGTGCACGAAAGTTTTGAGTTCGGTGGGTTTTGCACATGGCCAAGGTTGGCGGTGCCACAAGGCATAGCTAGATGGCTTGGTGGGGAGTTTTGTGAAAAAATGAAATTCGTGATTTTTGAGATGTGAGGGTTGGAAAGGCCTACAAATGTCCCCAAATGAATACCATGAAAGTCTTGGTGCACGAAAGTTTTGACTTCGGCGGGTTTTGCACATGGCCAAGCTTGGCGGTGCACCACGGCATAACTAGATGGCTTGGTGGGGAGTTTGGTGAAAAATTGAAATTCTTGGTTTTTGAGATGTGAGGGTTGGAAAGGCCTCCAAATGTCCCCAAATGAATACCATGAAAGTCTTGGTGCACGAAAGTTTTGAGTTCGGTGGGTTTTGCACTTGGCCAAGTTGTTCGGTGCACCACGGCATAGCTAGATGGCTTGTGGGGAGTTTTGTGAAAAAATGAAATTCATGATTTTTGAGATGTCAGGGTTGGAAAGGCCTCCAAATGTCCCCAAATGAATACCATGAAAGTCTTGGTGCACGAAAGTTTTGAGTTCGATGGCTTTTGCACTTGGCCAAGTTGGTCGGTGCACCACGGCATAGCTAGATGGCTTGGTGGGGAGTTTTGTGAAAAATTGAAATTCGTCGTTTTTGAGATGTGAGGGTTGGAAAGGCCTACAAATGTCCCCAAATGAATACCATGAAAGTCTTGCTGCACGAAAGTTTTGAGTTCGGTGGGTTTTGCACATGGCCAAGGTTGGCGGTGCACCACGGCATAGCTAGATTGCTTGGTGGGGAGTTTTGTGAAAAAATGAAATTCGTGATTTTTGAGATGTGAGGGTTGGAAAGGCCTCCAAATGTCCCCAAATGAATACCATGAAAGTCTTGGTGCACGAAAGTTTTGACTTCGACGGGTGTTGCACATGGACAAGCTTGGCGGTGCACCACGGCATAACTAGATGGCTTGGTGGGGAGTTTTGTGAAAAAATGAAATTCGTGATTTTTGAGATGTGAGGGTTGGAAAGGCCTCCAAATGTCCCCAAATGAATACCATGAACGTCTTGGTGCACCAAAGTTTTGAGTTCGGTGGGTTTTGCACTTGGCCAAGTTGTTCGGTGCACCAAGGCATAGATAGCTGGCTTGGTGGGGAGTTTTGTGAAAAAATGAAATTCGTGATTTTTGAGATCTGAGGGTTGGAAAGGCCTCCAAATGTCCCCAAATGAATACCATGAAAGTCTTGGTGCACGAAAGTTTTGAGTTCGATGGCTTTTGCACTTGGCCAAGTTGGTCGGTGCACCACGGCAAAGCTAGATGGCTTGGTGGGGAATTTTGTGAAAAATAGAAATTCGTGATTTTTGAGATGTGAGGGTTGGAAAGGCCTACAAATGTCCCCAAATGAATACCATGAAAGTCTTGGTGCACGAAAGTTTTGAGTTCGGTGGGTTTTGCACTTGGCCACGTTGTTCGGTGCACCACGGCATAGCTAGGTGGCTTGGTGGGGAGTTTTGTGAAAAAATGAAATTCGTGATTTTTGAGATGTGAGGGTTGGAAAGGCCTACAAATGTCCCCAAATGAAAACCATGAAAGTCTTGGTGCACGAAAGTTTTGAGTTCGGTGGGTTTTGCACATGGCCAAGGTTGGCGGTGCCACAAGGCATAGCTAGATGGCTTGGTGGGGAGTTTTGTGAAAAAATGAAATTCGTGATTTTTGAGATGTGAGGGTTGGAAAGGCCTACAAATGTCCCCAAATGAATACCATGAAAGTCTTGGTGCACGAAAGTTTTGACTTCGGCGGGTTTTGCACATGGCCAAGCTTGGCGGTGCACCACGGCATAACTAGATGGCTTGGTGGGGAGTTTGGTGAAAAATTGAAATTCTTGGTTTTTGAGATGTGAGGGTTGGAAAGGCCTCCAAATGTCCCCAAATGAATACCATGAAAGTCTTGGTGCACGAAAGTTTTGAGTTCGGTGGGTTTTGCACTTGGCCAAGTTGTTCGGTGCACCACGGCATAGCTAGATGGCTTGTGGGGAGTTTTGTGAAAAAATGAAATTCGTGATTTTTGAGATGTGAGGGTTGGAAAGGCCTCCAAATGTCCCCAAATGAATACCATGAAAGTCTTGGTGCACGAAAGTTTTGAGTTCGGTGGGTTTTGCACTTGGCCAAGTTGTTCGGTGCACCACGGCATAGCTAGATGGCTTGGTGGGGAGTTTTGTGAAAAAATGAAATTCGTGATTTTTGAGATGTGAGGGTTGGAAAGGCCTCCAAATGTCCCCAAATGAATACCATGAAAGTCTTGGTGCACGAAAGTTTTGAGTTCGGTGGGTTTTGCACTTGGCAAGTTGTTCGGTGCACCACGGTATAACTAGATGGCTTGGTGGGGAGTTTTGTGAAAAATTGAAATTCTTGGTTTTTGAGATGTGAGGGTTGGAAAGGCCTCCAAATGTCCCCAAATGAATACCATGAAAGTCTTGGTGCACGAAAGTTTTGAGTTCGGTGGGTTTTGCACTTGGCCAAGTTGTTCGGTGCACCACGGCATAGCTAGATGGCTTGGTGGGGAGTTTTGTGAAAAAATGAAATTCGTGATTTTTGAGATGTGAGGGTTGGAAAGGCCTCCAAATGTCCCCAAATGAATACCATGAAAGTCTTGGTGCACGAAAGTTTTGAGTTCGGTGGGTTTTGCACTTGGCCAAGTTGTTCGGTGCACCACGGCATAGCTAGATGGCTTGGTGGGGAGTTTTGTGAAAAAATGAAATTCGTGATTTTTGAGATGTGAGGGTTGGAAAGGCCTCCAAATGTCCCCAAATGAATACAATGAAAGTCTTGGTGGACGAAAGTTTTGAGTTCGGTGGGTTTTGCACTTGGCCACGTTGTTCGGTGCACCACAGCATAGCTAGATGGCTTGGTGGGGAGTTTTGTGAAAAAATAAAATTCGTGATTTTTGAGATGTGAGGGTTGGAAAGGCCTACAAATGTCCCCAAATGAAAACCATGAAAGTCTTGGTGCACGAAAGTTTTGAGTTCGGTGGGTTTTGCACATGGCCAAGGTTGGCGATGCCACAAGGCATAGCTAGATAGCTTGGTGGGGAGTTTTGTGAAAAAATGAAATTCGTGATTTTTGAGATGTGAGGGTTGGAAAGGCCTACAAATGTCCCCAAATGAATACCATGAAAGTCTTGGTGCACGAAAGTTTTGACTTCGGCGGGTTTTGCACATGGCCAAGCTTGGCGGTGCACCACGGCATTACTAGATGGCTTGGTGGGGAGTTTGGTGAAAAATTGAAATTCTTGGTTTTTGAGATGTGAGGGTTGGAAAGGCCTCCAAATGTCCCCAAATGAATACCATGAAAGTCTTGGTGCACGAAAGTTTTGAGTTCGGTGGGTTTTGCACTTGACCAAGTTGTTCGGTGCACCACGGCATAGCTAGATGGCTTGTGGGGAGTTTTGTGAAAAAATGAAATTCGTGATTTTTGAGATGTGAGGGTTGGAAAGGCCTCCAAATGTCCCCAAATGAATACCATGAAAGTCTTGGTGCACGAAAGTTTTGAGTTCGGTGTGTTTTGCACTTGGCCAAGTTGTTCGGTGCACCACGGCATAGCTAGATGGCTTGGTGGGGAGTTTTGTGAAAAAATGAAATTCGTGATTTTTGAGATGTGAGGGTTGGAAAGGCCTCCAAATGTCCCCAAATGAATACCATGAAAGTCTTGGTGCACGAAAGTTTTGAGTTCGGTGGGTTTTGCACTTGGCAAGTTGTTCGGTGCACCACGGTATAACTAGATGGCTTGGTGGGGAGTTTTGTGAAAAAATGAAATTCGTGATTTTTGAGATGTGAGGGTTGGAAAGGCCTCCAAATGTCCCCAAATGAATACCATGAAAGTCTTGGTGCACGAAAGTTTTGAGTTCGGTGGGTTTTGCACTTGGCCAAGTTGTTCGGTGCACCACGGCATAGCTAGATGGCTTGGTGGGGAGTTTTGTGAAAAAATGAAATTCGTGATTTTTGAGATGTGAGGGTTGGAAAGGCCTCCAAATGTCCCCAAATGAATACAATGAAAGTCTTGGTGGACGAAAGTTTTGAGTTCGGTGGGTTTTGCACTTGGCCACGTTGTTCGGTGCACCACAGCATAGCTAGATGGCTTGGTGGGGAGTTTTGTGAAAAAATAAAATTCGTGATTTTTGAGATGTGAGGGTTGGAAAGGCCTACAAATGTCCCCAAATGAAAACCATGAAAGTCTTGGTGCACGAAAGTTTTGAGTTCGGTGGGTTTTGCACATGGCCAAGGTTGGCGATGCCACAAGGCATAGCTAGATGGCTTGGTGGGGAGTTTTGTGAAAAAATGAAATTCGTGATTTTTGAGATGTGAGGGTTGGAAAGGCCTACAAATGTCCCCAAATGAATACCATGAAAGTCTTGGTGCACGAAAGTTTTGACTTCGGCGGGTTTTGCACATGGCCAAGCTTGGCGGTGCACCACGGCATTACTAGATGGCTTGGTGGGGAGTTTGGTGAAAAATTGAAATTCTTGGTTTTTGAGATGTGAGGGTTGGAAAGGCCTCCAAATGTCCCCAAATGAATACCATGAAAGTCTTGGTGCACGAAAGTTTTGAGTTCGGTGGGTTTTGCACTTGGCCAAGTTGTTCGGTGCACCACGGCATAGCTAGATGGCTTGTGGGGAGTTTTGTGAAAAAATGAAATTCGTGATTTTTGAGATGTGAGGGTTGGAAAGGCCTCCAAATGTCCCCAAATGAATACCATGAAAGTCTTGGTGCACGAAAGTTTTGAGTTCGGTGTGTTTTGCACTTGGCCAAGTTGTTCGGTGCACCACGGCATAGCTAGATGGCTTGGTGGGGAGTTTTGTGAAAAAATGAAATTCGTGATTTTTGAGATGTGAGGGTTGGAAAGGCCTCCAAATGTCCCCAAATGAATACCATGAAAGTCTTGGTGCACGAAAGTTTTGAGTTCGGTGGGTTTTGCACTTGGCAAGTTGTTCGGTGCACCACGGTATAACTAGATGGCTTGGTGGGGAGTTTTGTGAAAAATTGAAATTCTTGGTTTTTGAGATGTGAGGGTTGGAAAGGCCTCCAAATGTCCCCAAATGAATACCATGAAAGTCTTGGTGCACGAAAGTTTTGAGTTCGGTGGGTTTTGCACATGGCCAAGGTTGGCGGTGCCACAAGGCATAGCTAGATGGCTTGGTGGGGAGTTTTGTGAAAAAATGAAATTCGTGATTTTTGAGATGTGAGGGTTGGAAAGGCCTACAAATGTCCCCAAATGAATACCATGAAAGTCTTGGTGCACGAAAGTTTTGACTTCGACGGGTGTTGCACATGGACAAGCTTGGCGGTGCACCACGGCATAACTAGATGGCTTGGTGGGGAGTTTTGTGAAAAAATGAAATTCGTGATTTTTGAGATGTGAGGGTTGGAAAGGCCTCCAAATGTCCCCAAATGAATACCATGAACGTCTTGGTGCACCAAAGTTTTGAGTTCGGTGGGTTTTGCACTTGGCCAAGTTGTTCGGTGCACCAAGGCATAGATAGCTGGCTTGGTGGGGAGTTTTGTGAAAAAATGAAATTCGTGATTTTTGAGATCTGAGGGTTGGAAAGGCCTCCAAATGTCCCCAAATGAATACCATGAAAGTCTTGGTGCACGAAAGTTTTGAGTTCGATGGCTTTTGCACTTGGCCAAGTTGGTCGGTGCACCACGGCATAGCTAGATGGCTTGGTGGGGAATTTTGTGAAAAATAGAAATTCGTGATTTTTGAGATGTGAGGGTTGGAACGGCCTACAAATGTCCCCAAATGAATACCATGAAAGTCTTGGTGCACGAAAGTTTTGAGTTCGGTGGGTTTTGCACTTGGCCACGTTGTTCGGTGCACCACGGCATAGCTAGGTGGCTTGGTGGGGAGTTTTGTGAAAAAATGAAATTCGTGATTTTTGAGATGTGAGGGTTGGAAAGGCCTACAAATGTCCCCAAATGAAAACCATGAAAGTCTTGGTGCACGAAAGTTTTGAGTTCGGTGGGTTTTGCACATGGCCAAGGTTGGCGGTGCCACAAGGCATAGCTAGATGGCTTGGTGGGAGTTTTGTGAAAAAATGAAATTCGTGATTTTTGAGATGTGAGGGTTGGAAAGGCCTACAAATGTCCCCAAATGAATACCATGAAAGTCTTGGTGCACGAAAGTTTTGACTTCGGCGGGTTTTGCACATGGCCAACCTTGGCGGTGCACCACGGCATAACTAGATGGCTTGGTGGGGAGTTTGGTGAAAAATTGAAATTCTTGGTTTTTGAGATGTGAGGGTTGGAAAGGCCTCCAAATGTCCCCAAATGAATACCATGAATGTCTTGGTGCACGAAAGTTTTGAGTTCGGTGGGTTTTGCACTTGGCCAAGGTGTTCGGTGCACCACGGCATAGCTAGATGGCTTGTGGGGAGTTTTGTGAAAAAATGAAATTCGTGATTTTTGAGATGTGAGGGTTGGAAAGGCCTACAAATGTCCCCAAATGAAAACCATGAAAGTCTTGGTGCACGAAAGTTTTGAGTTCGGTGGGTTTTGCACATGGCCAAGGTTGGCGGTGCCACAAGGCATAGCTAGATGGCTTGGTGGGAGTTTTGTGAAAAAATGAAATTCGTGATTTTTGAGATGTGAGGGTTGGAAAGGCCTACAAATGTCCCCAAATGAATACCATGAAAGTCTTGGTGCACGAAAGTTTTGACTTCGGCGGGTTTTGCACATGGCCAACCTTGGCGGTGCACCACGGCATAACTAGATGGCTTGGTGGGGAGTTTGGTGAAAAATTGAAATTCTTGGTTTTTGAGATGTGAGGGTTGGAAAGGCCTCCAAATGTCCCCAAATGAATACCATGAATGTCTTGGTGCACGAAAGTTTTGAGTTCGGTGGGTTTTGCACTTGGCCAAGGTGTTCGGTGCACCACGGCATAGCTAGATGGCTTGTGGGGAGTTTTGTGAAAAAATGAAATTCGTGATTTTTGAGATGTGAGGGTTGGAAAGGCCTCCAAATGTCCCCAAATGAATACCATGAAAGTCTTGGTGCACGAAAGTTTTGAGTTCGGTGGGTTTTGCACTTGGCCAAGTTGTTCGGTGCACCACGGCATAGCTAGATGGCTTGGTGGGGAGTTTTGTGAAAAAATGAAATTCGTGATTTTTGAGGTGTAAGGGTTGGAAAGGCCTCCAAATGTCCCCAAATGAATACAATGAAAGTCTTGGTGCACGAAAGGTTTGAGTTCGGTGGGTTTTGCACTTGGCCACGTTGTTCGGTGCACCACGGCATAGCTAGATGGCTTGGTGGGGAGTTTTGTGAAAAAATGAAATTCGTGATTTTTGAGATGTGAGGTTTGGAAAGGCCTACAAATGTCCCCAAATGAAAACCATGAAAGTCTTGGTGCACGAAAGTTTTGAGTTCGGTGGGTTTTGCACATGGCCAAGGTTGGCGGTGCCACAAGGCATAGCTAGATGGCTTGGTGGGGAGTTTTGTGAAAAAATGAAATTCGTGATTTTTGAGATGTGAGGGTTGGAAAGGCCTACAAATGTCCCCAAATGAATACCATGAAAGTCTTGGTGCACGAAAGTTTTGACTTCGGCGGGTTTTGCACATGGCCAAGCTTGGCGGTGCACCACGGCATAACTAGATGGCTTGGTGGGGAGTTTTGTGAAAAAATGAAATTCGTGATTTTTGAGATGTAAGGGTTGGAAAGGCCTCCAAATGTCCCCAAATGAATACCATGAACGTCTTGGTGCACGAAAGTTTTGAGTTCGGTGGGTTTTGCACTTGGCCAAGTTGTTCGGTGCACCAAGGCATAGATAGCTGGCTTGGTGGGGAGTTTTGTGAAAAAATGAAATTCGTGATTTTTGAGATCTGAGGGTTGGAAAGGCCTCCAAATGTCCCCAAATGAATACCATGAAAGTCTTGGTGCACGAAAGTTTTGAGTTCGGTGGGTTTTGCACTTGGCCAAGTTGTTCGGTGCACCACGGCATAGCTAGATGGCTTGGTGGGGAGTTTTGTGAAAAAATGAAATTCGTGATTTTTGAGGTGTAAGGGTTGGAAAGGCCTCCAAATGTCCCCAAATGAATACAATGAAAGTCTTGGTGCACGAAAGTTTTGAGTTCGGTGGGTTTTGCACTTGGCCACGTTGTTCGGTGCACCACGGCACAGCTAGATGGCTTGGTGGGGAGTTTTGTGAAAAAATGAAATTCGTGATTTTTGAGATGTGAGGTTTGGAAAGGCCTACAAATGTCCCCAAATGAATACCACGAAAGTCTTGGTGCATGAAAGTTTTGAGTTCGGTGGGTTTTGCAAATGACCAAGTTGGTCGGTGCATCATGGCATATCTGGTTGGCTTAGTGGGGAGTTTTGTGAAAAAATGAAATTCGTGATTTTTTAGATGTGAGGGTTGGAAAGGCCTCCAAATGTCCCCAAAAGAATACCATGAAAGTCTAGGTGCACGAAATTTTTGAGTTCGGTGGGTTTTGCACTTGGCCAAGTTGGTCGGTGCACCACGGCATAGCTAGATGGGTTGGTGGGGAGTTTTGTGAAAAAATGAAATTCGTGATTTTTGAGATGTGAGGGTTGGAAAGGCCTACAAATGTGCCCAAATTAATACCATGAATGTCCTTGTGCACGAAAGTTTTGAGTTCGGTGGGTTTTGCACTTGGCCAAGTTGTTCGGTGCACCAAGGCATATATAGCTGGCTTGGTGGGGAGTTTTGTGAAAAAATGAAATTCGTGATTTTTGAGATCTGAGGGTTGGAAAGGCCTCCAAATGTCCCCAAATGAATACCATGAAAGTCTTGGTGCACGAAAGTTTTGAGTTCGATGGCTTTTGCACTTGGCCAAGTTGGTCGGTGCACCACGGCATAGCTAGATGGCTTGGTGGGGAGTTTTGTGAAAAATAGAAATTCGTGATTTTTGAGATGTGAGGGTTGGAAATGCCTACAAATGTCCCCAAATGAATACCACGAAAGTCTTGGTGCACGAAAGTTTTGAGTTCGGTGGGTTTTGCAAATGACCAAGTTGGTCGGTGCATCATGGCATATCTGGTTGGCTTAGTGGGGAGTTTTGTGAAAAAATGAAATTCGTGATTTTTTAGATGTGAGGGTTGGAAAGGCCTCCAAATGTCCCCAAAAGAATACCATGAAAGTCTTGGTGCACGAAATTTTTGAGTTCGGTGGGTTTTGCACTTGGTTAAGTTGGTCGGTGCACCACGGCACAACTAGATGTCTTGGTGGGGAGTTTTGTGAAAAATAGAAATTCGTGATTTTTGAGATGTGAGGGTTGGAAAGGCCTACAAATGTCCCCAAATGAATACAATGAAAGTCTTGGTGCATGAAAGTTTGAGTTCAGTGGGTTTTGCACATGGCCAAGGTTGAAGGTGCACCACGACATAGCTGGATGGCTTGGTTGGCAGTTTTGTGAAAAATTGAAATTCATGATTTTTGAGATGTGAGGGTTGGAAAGGCCTACAAATGTCCCCAAATGAATACCATGAAAGTCTTGGTGCACGAAAGTTTTGAGTTGGTGGGTTTTGCTCATGGCCAAGGTTGGCGGTGCACCACGGCATAGCTAGATGGCTTGGTGGGGAGTTTTGTGAAAAAATGAAATTCGTGGTTTTTCAGATGTGAGGGTTGGAAAGGCCTCCAAATGTCCCCAAATGAATACCGTGAAAGTCTTGGTGCACGAAAGTTTTGAGTTCGGTGGGTTTTGCACTTGGCCAAGTTGGTCGGTGCACCACGGCATAGCTAGATGGGTTGGTGGGGAGTTTTGTGAAAAAATGAAATTCGTGATTTTTGAGATGTGAGGGTTGGAAAGGCCTACAAATGTGCCCAAATTAATACCATGAATGTCCTTGTGCACGAAAGTTTTGAGTTCGGTGGGTTTTGCACATGGCCAAGTTGGTCGGTGCACCACGGCATAGCTAGATGGCTTGGTGGGGAGTTTTGTGAAAAATTGAAATTGGTGGTTTTTGAGATGTGAGGGTTGGAAAGGCCTACAAATGTCCCCAAATGAATAACATGAAAGTCTTGGTGCACGAAAGTTTTGAGTTCGGTGGGCTTTGCACATGGCCAAGGTTGGCGGTGCCCCACGGCATAGCTAGATGGCTTGGTGGGGAGTTTTGTGAAAAAATGAAATTCGTGATTTTTTGAGATGTGAGGGTTGGAAAGGCCTACAAATGTCCCCAAATGAAAACCATGAAAGTCTTGGTGCACGAAAGTTTTGAGTTCGGTGGGTTTTGCACATGGCCAAGGTTGGCGGTGCCCCACAGCATAGCTAGATGGCTTGGTGGGGAGTTTTGAGAAAAAATGAAATTCGTGATTTTTGAGATGTGAGGGTTGGAAAGGCCTACAAATGTCCCCAAATGAATACCATGAAAGTCTTGGTGCACGAAAGTTTTGACTTCGGCGGGTTTTGCACATGGCCAAGCTTGGCGGTGCACCACGACATAACTAGATGGCTTGGTGGGGAGTTTTGTGAAAAAATGAAATTCGTGATTTTTGAGATGTGAGGGTTGGAAAGGCCTCCAAATGTCCCCAAATGAATACCATGAAAGTCTTGGTGCATGAAAGTTTTGAGTTTGATGGCTTTTGCACTTGGCCAAGTTGGTCGGTGCACCACGGCATAGCTAGATGGCTTGGCGGGGAGTTTTGTGAAAAATTGAAATTCGTGATTTTTGAGATGTGAGGGTTGGAAAGACCTCCAAATGTCCCCAAATGAATACCATGAAAGTCTTGGTGCACCAAAGTTTTGAGTTCGGTGGGTTTTGCACTTGGCCAAGTTGGTCGGTGCACCACGGCATAGCTAGATGGGTTGGTGGGGAGTTTTGTGAAAAAATGAAATTCGTGATTTTTGAGATGTGAGGGTTGGAAAGGCCTACAAATGTGCCCAAATTAATACCATGAATGTCCTTGTGCGTGAAAGTTTTGAGTTCGGTGGGTTTTGCACATGGCCAAGTTGGTCGGTGCACCACGGCATAGCTAGATGGCTTGGTGGGGAGTTTTGTGAAAAATTGAAATTGGTGGTTTTTGAGATGTGAGGGTTGGAAAGGCCTACAAATGTCCCCAAATGAATACCATGAAAGTCTTGCTGCACGAAAGTTTTGAGTTCGGTGGGTTTTGCACATGGCCAAGGTTGGCGGTGCACCACGGCATAGCTAGATTGCTTGGTGGGGAGTTTTGTGAAAAAATGAAATTCGTGATTTTTGAGATGTGAGGGTTGGAAAGGCCTCCAAATGTCCCCAAATGAATACCATGAAAGTCTTGGTGCACGAAAGTTTTGAGTTCGGTGGGTTTTGCACATGGCCAAGGTTGGCGGTCCACCACGGCAAAGCTAGATGGGTTGGTGGGGAGTTTTGTGAAAAAATGAAATTCGTGATTTTTGAGATGTGAGGGTTGGAAAGGCCTACAAATGTGCCCAAATTAATACCATGAAAGTCCTTGGGCACGAAAGTTTTGAGTTCGGTGGGTTTTGCACATGGCCAAGTTGGTCGGTGCACCACGGCATAGCTAGATGGCTTGGTGGGGAGTTTTGTGAAAAATTGAAATTCGTGGTTTTTGAGATGTGAGGGTTGGAAAGGCCTACAAATGTACCCAAATGAATACCATGAAAGTCTTGCTGCACGAAAGTTTTGAGTTCGGTGGGTTTTGCACATGGCCAAGGTTGGCGGTGCACCACGGCATAGCTAGATTGCTTGGTGGGGAGTTTTGTGAAAAAATGAAATTCGTGATTTTTGAGATGTGAGGGTTGGAAAGGCCTCCAAATGTCCCCAAATGAATACCATGAAAGTCTTGGTCCACGAAAGTTTTGAGTTCGGTGGGTTTTGCACATGGCCAAGGTTGGCGGTCCACCACGGCAAAGCTAGATGACTTGGTGGGGAATTTTGTGAAAAATAGAAATTCGTGATTTTTGAGATGTGAGGGTTGGAAAGGCCTACAAATGTCCCCAAATGAATACCACGAAAGTCTTGGTGCACGAAAGTTCTGAGTTCGGTGGGTTTTGCACATGACAAAGTTGGTCGGTGCATCCTGGCATATCTGGATGGATTGGTGGGGGGTTTGTGAAAAATTGAAATTCATGGTTTTTGAGATGTGAGGGTAGGAAAGGCCTACAAATGTCCTCAAATGAATACCATGAAAGTCTTGGTGAACGAAAGTTTTGACTTCGGTGGGTTTTGCACATGGCCAAGGTTGAAGGTGCACCACGACATAGCTAGATGGCTTGGCGGGGAGTTTTGTGAAAAATTGAAATTCGTGATTTTTGAGATGTGAGGGTTGGAAAGACCTCCAAATGTCCCCAAATGAATACCATGAAAGTCTTGGTGCACCAAAGTTTTGAGTTCGGTGGGTTTTGCACTTGGCCAAGTTGGTCGGTGCACCACGGCATAGCTAGATGGTTTGGTGGGGAGTTTTGTGAAAAAATGAAATTCGTGATTTTTGAGATGTGAGGGTTGGAAAGGCCTACAAATGTGCCCAAATTAATACCATGAATGTCCTTGTGCACGAAAGTTTTGAGTTCGGTGGGTTTTGCACATGGCCAAGTTGGTCGGTGCACCACGGCATAGCTAGATGGCTTGGTGGGGAGTTTTGTGAAAAATAGAAATTCGTGGTTTTTGAGATGTGAGGGTTGGAAAGGCCTACAAATGTCCCCAAATGAATACCATGAAAGTCTTGCTGCACGAAAGTTTTGAGTTCGGTGGGTTTTGCACATGGCCAAGGTTGGCGGTGCACCACGGCATAGCTAGATTGCTTGGTGGGGAGTTTTGTGAAAAAATGAAATTCGTGATTTTTGAGATGTGAGGGTTGGAAAGGCCTCCAAATGTCCCCAAATGAATACCATGAAAGTCTTGGTGCACGAAAGTTTTGAGTTCGGTGGGTTTTGCACATGGCCAAGGTTGGCGGTCCACCACGGCAAAGCTAGATGACTTGGTGGGGAATTTTGTGAAAAATAGAAATTCGTGATTTTTGAGATGTGAGGGTTGGAAAGACCTCCAAATGTCCCCAAATGAATACCATGAAAGTCTTGGTGCACCAAAGTTTTGAGTTCGGTGGGTTTTGCACTTGGCCAAGTTGGTCGGTGCACCACGGCATAGCTAGATGGTTTGGTGGGGAGTTTTGTGAAAAAATGAAATTCGTGATTTTTGAGATGTGAGGGTTGGAAAGGCCTACAAATGTGCCCAAATTAATACCATGAATGTCCTTGTGCACGAAAGTTTTGAGTTCGGTGGGTTTTGCACATGGCCAAGTTGGTCGGTGCACCACGGCATAGCTAGATGGCTTGGTGGGGAGTTTTGTGAAAAATTGAAATTCGTGATTTTTGAGATGTAAGGGTTGGAAAGGCCTCCAAATGTCCCCAAATGAATACCATGAACGTCTTGGTGCACGAAAGTTTTGAGTTCGGTGGGTTTTGCACTTGGCCAAGTTGTTCGGTGCACCAAGGCATAGATAGCTGGCTTGGTGGGGAGTTTTGTGAAAAAATGAAATTCGTGATTTTTGAGATCTGAGGGTTGGAAAGGCCTCCAAATGTCCCCAAATGAATACCATGAATGTCTTGGTGCACGAAAGTTTTGAGTTCGGTGGGTTTTGCACTTGGCCAAGGTGTTCGGTGCACCACGGCATAGCTAGATGGCTTGTGGGGAGTTTTGTGAAAAAATGAAATTCGTGATTTTTGAGATGTGAGGGTTGGAAAGGCCTCCAAATGTCCCCAAATGAATACCATGAAAGTCTTGGTGCACGAAAGTTTTGAGTTCGGTGGGTTTTGCACTTGGCCAAGTTGTTCGGTGCACCACGGCATAGCTAGATGGCTTGGTGGGGAGTTTTGTGAAAAAATGAAATTCGTGATTTTTGAGGTGTAAGGGTTGGAAAGGCCTCCAAATGTCCCCAAATGAATACAATGAAAGTCTTGGTGCACGAAAGGTTTGAGTTCGGTGGGTTTTGCACTTGGCCACGTTGTTCGGTGCACCACGGCATAGCTAGATGGCTTGGTGGGGAGTTTTGTGAAAAAATGAAATTCGTGATTTTTGAGATGTGAGGTTTGGAAAGGCCTACAAATGTCCCCAAATGAAAACCATGAAAGTCTTGGTGCACGAAAGTTTTGAGTTCGGTGGGTTTTGCACATGGCCAAGGTTGGCGGTGCCACAAGGCATAGCTAGATGGCTTGGTGGGGAGTTTTGTGAAAAAATGAAATTCGTGATTTTTGAGATGTGAGGGTTGGAAAGGCCTACAAATGTCCCCAAATGAATACCATGAAAGTCTTGGTGCACGAAAGTTTTGACTTCGGCGGGTTTTGCACATGGCCAAGCTTGGCGGTGCACCACGGCATAACTAGATGGCTTGGTGGGGAGTTTTGTGAAAAAATGAAATTCGTGATTTTTGAGATGTAAGGGTTGGAAAGGCCTCCAAATGTCCCCAAATGAATACCATGAACGTCTTGGTGCACGAAAGTTTTGAGTTCGGTGGGTTTTGCACTTGGCCAAGTTGTTCGGTGCACCAAGGCATAGATAGCTGGCTTGGTGGGGAGTTTTGTGAAAAAATGAAATTCGTGATTTTTGAGATCTGAGGGTTGGAAAGGCCTCCAAATGTCCCCAAATGAATACCATGAAAGTCTTGGTGCACGAAAGTTTTGAGTTCGGTGGGTTTTGCACTTGGCCAAGTTGTTCGGTGCACCACGGCATAGCTAGATGGCTTGGTGGGGAGTTTTGTGAAAAAATGAAATTCGTGATTTTTGAGGTGTAAGGGTTGGAAAGGCCTCCAAATGTCCCCAAATGAATACAATGAAAGTCTTGGTGCACGAAAGTTTTGAGTTCGGTGGGTTTTGCACCTGGCCACGTTGTTCGGTGCACCACGGCACAGCTAGATGTCTTGGTGGGGAGTTTTGTGAAAAAATGAAATTCGTGATTTTTGAGATGTGAGGTTTGGAAAGGCCTACAAATGTCCCCAAATGAATACCACGAAAGTCTTGGTGCATGAAAGTTTTGAGTTCGGTGGGTTTTGCAAATGACCAAGTTGGTCGGTGCATCATGGCATATCTGGTTGGCTTAGTGGGGAGTTTTGTGAAAAAATGAAATTCGTGATTTTTTAGATGTGAGGGTTGGAAAGGCCTCCAAATGTCCCCAAAAGAATACCATGAAAGTCTAGGTGCACGAAATTTTTGAGTTCGGTGGGTTTTGCACTTGGCCAAGTTGGTCGGTGCACCACGGCATAGCTAGATGGGTTGGTGGGGAGTTTTGTGAAAAAATGAAATTCGTGATTTTTGAGATGTGAGGGTTGGAAAGGCCTACAAATGTGCCCAAATTAATACCATGAATGTCCTTGTGCACGAAAGTTTTGAGTTCGGTGGGTTTTGCACTTGGCCAAGTTGTTCGGTGCACCAAGGCATATATAGCTGGCTTGGTGGGGAGTTTTGTGAAAAAATGAAATTCGTGATTTTTGAGATCTGAGGGTTGGAAAGGCCTCCAAATGTCCCCAAATGAATACCATGAAAGTCTTGGTGCACGAAAGTTTTGAGTTCGATGGCTTTTGCACTTGGCCAAGTTGGTCGGTGCACCACGGCATAGCTAGATGGCTTGGTGGGGAGTTTTGTGAAAAATAGAAATTCGTGATTTTTGAGATGTGAGGGTTGGAAATGCCTACAAATGTCCCCAAATGAATACCACGAAAGTCTTGGTGCACGAAAGTTTTGAGTTCGGTGGGTTTTGCAAATGACCAAGTTGGTCGGTGCATCATGGCATATCTGGTTGGCTTAGTGGGGAGTTTTGTGAAAAAATGAAATTCGTGATTTTTTAGATGTGAGGGTTGGAAAGGCCTCCAAATGTCCCCAAAAGAATACCATGAAAGTCTTGGTGCACGAAATTTTTGAGTTCGGTGGGTTTTGCACTTGGTTAAGTTGGTCGGTGCACCACGGCACAACTAGATGTCTTGGTGGGGAGTTTTGTGAAAAATAGAAATTCGTGATTTTTGAGATGTGAGGGTTGGAAAGGCCTACAAATGTCCCCAAATGAATACAATGAAAGTCTTGGTGCATGAAAGTTTGAGTTCAGTGGGTTTTGCACATGGCCAAGGTTGAAGGTGCACCACGACATAGCTGGATGGCTTGGTTGGCAGTTTTGTGAAAAATTGAAATTCATGATTTTTGAGATGTGAGGGTTGGAAAGGCCTACAAATGTCCCCAAATGAATACCATGAAAGTCTTGGTGCACGAAAGTTTTGAGTTGGTGGGTTTTGCTCATGGCCAAGGTTGGCGGTGCACCACGGCATAGCTAGATGGCTTGGTGGGGAGTTTTGTGAAAAAATGAAATTCGTGGTTTTTCAGATGTGAGGGTTGGAAAGGCCTCCAAATGTCCCCAAATGAATACCGTGAAAGTCTTGGTGCACGAAAGTTTTGAGTTCGGTGGGTTTTGCACTTGGCCAAGTTGGTCGGTGCACCACGGCATAGCTAGATGGGTTGGTGGGGAGTTTTGTGAAAAAATGAAATTCGTGATTTTTGAGATGTGAGGGTTGGAAAGGCCTACAAATGTGCCCAAATTAATACCATGAATGTCCTTGTGCACGAAAGTTTTGAGTTCGGTGGGTTTTGCACATGGCCAAGTTGGTCGGTGCACCACGGCATAGCTAGATGGCTTGGTGGGGAGTTTTGTGAAAAATTGAAATTGGTGGTTTTTGAGATGTGAGGGTTGGAAAGGCCTACAAATGTCCCCAAATGAATAACATGAAAGTCTTAGTGCACGAAAGTTTTGAGTTCGGTGGGCTTTGCACATGGCCAAGGTTGGCGGTGCCCCACGGCATAGCTAGATGGCTTGGTGGGGAGTTTTGTGAAAAAATGAAATTCGTGATTTTTTGAGATGTGAGGGTTGGAAAGGCCTACAAATGTCCCCAAATGAAAACCATGAAAGTCTTGGTGCACGAAAGTTTTGAGTTCGGTGGGTTTTGCACATGGCCAAGGTTGGCGGTGCCCCACAGCATAGCTAGATGGCTTGGTGGGGAGTTTTGAGAAAAAATGAAATTCGTGATTTTTGAGATGTGAGGGTTGGAAAGGCCTACAAATGTCCCCAAATGAATACCATGAAAGTCTTGGTGCACGAAAGTTTTGACTTCGGCGGGTTTTGCACATGGCCAAGCTTGGCGGTGCACCACGACATAACTAGATGGCTTGGTGGGGAGTTTTGTGAAAAAATGAAATTCGTGATTTTTGAGATGTGAGGGTTGGAAAGGCCTCCAAATGTCCCCAAATGAATACCATGAAAGTCTTGGTGCATGAAAGTTTTGAGTTTGATGGCTTTTGCACTTGGCCAAGTTGGTCGGTGCACCACGGCATAGCTAGATGGCTTGGCGGGGAGTTTTGTGAAAAATTGAAATTCGTGATTTTTGAGATGTGAGGGTTGGAAAGACCTCCAAATGTCCCCAAATGAATACCATGAAAGTCTTGGTGCACCAAAGTTTTGAGTTCGGTGGGTTTTGCACTTGGCCAAGTTGGTCGGTGCACCACGGCATAGCTAGATGGGTTGGTGGGGAGTTTTGTGAAAAAATGAAATTCGTGATTTTTGAGATGTGAGGGTTGGAAAGGCCTCCAAATGTCCCCAAATGAATACCATGAAAGTCTTGGTGCATGAAAGTTTTGAGTTTGATGGCTTTTGCACTTGGCCAAGTTGGTCGGTGCACCACGGCATAGCTAGATGGCTTGGCGGGGAGTTTTGTGAAAAATTGAAATTCGTGATTTTTGAGATGTGAGGGTTGGAAAGACCTCCAAATGTCCCCAAATGAATACCATGAAAGTCTTGGTGCACCAAAGTTTTGAGTTCGGTGGGTTTTGCACTTGGCCAAGTTGGTCGGTGCACCACGGCATAGCTAGATGGGTTGGTGGGGAGTTTTGTGAAAAAATGAAATTCGTGATTTTTGAGATGTGAGGGTTGGAAAGGCCTACAAATGTGCCCAAATTAATACCATGAATGTCCTTGTGCGTGAAAGTTTTGAGTTCGGTGGGTTTTGCACATGGCCAAGTTGGTCGGTGCACCACGGCATAGCTAGATGGCTTGGTGGGGAGTTTTGTGAAAAATTGAAATTGGTGGTTTTTGAGATGTGAGGGTTGGAAAGGCCTACAAATGTCCCCAAATGAATACCATGAAAGTCTTGCTGCACGAAAGTTTTGAGTTCGGTGGGTTTTGCACATGGCCAAGGTTGGCGGTGCACCACGGCATAGCTAGATTGCTTGGTGGGGAGTTTTGTGAAAAAATGAAATTCGTGATTTTTGAGATGTGAGAGTTGGAAAGGCCTCCAAATGTCCCCAAATGAATACCATGAAAGTCTTGGTGCACGAAAGTTTTGAGTTCGGTGGGTTTTGCACATGGCCAAGGTTGGCGGTCCACCACGGCAAAGCTAGATGGGTTGGTGGGGAGTTTTGTGAAAAAATGAAATTCGTGATTTTTGAGATGTGAGGGTTGGAAAGGCCTACAAATGTGCCCAAATTAATACCATGAAAGTCCTTGGGCACGAAAGATTTGAGTTCGGTGGGTTTTGCACATGGCCAAGTTGGTCGGTGCACCACGGCATAGCTAGATGGCTTGGTGGGGAGTTTTGTGAAAAATTGAAATTCGTGGTTTTTGAGATGTGAGGGTTGGAAAGGCCTACAAATGTACCCAAATGAATACCATGAAAGTCTTGCTGCACGAAAGTTTTGAGTTCGGTGGGTTTTGCACATGGCCAAGGTTGGCGGTCCACCACGGCAAAGCTAGATGGGTTGGTGGGGAGTTTTGTGAAAAAATGAAATTCGTGATTTTTGAGATGTGAGGGTTGGAAAGACCTCCAAATGTCCCCAAATGAATACCATGAAAGTCTTGGTGCACCAAAGTTTTGAGTTCGGTGGGTTTTGCACTTGGCCAAGTTGGTCGGTGCACCACGGCATAGCTAGATGGTTTGGTGGGGAGTTTTGTGAAAAAATGAAATTCGTGATTTTTGAGATGTGAGGGTTGGAAAGGCCTACAAATGTGCCCAAATTAATACCATGAATGTCCTTGTGCACGAAAGTTTTGAGTTCGGTGGGTTTTGCACATGGCCAAGTTGGTCGGTGCACCACGGCATAGCTAGATGGCTTGGTGGGGAGTTTTGTGAAAAATAGAAATTCGTGGTTTTTGAGATGTGAGGGTTGGAAAGGCCTACAAATGTCCCCAAATGAATACCATGAAAGTCTTGCTGCACGAAAGTTTTGAGTTCGGTGGGTTTTGCACATGGCCAAGGTTGGCGGTGCACCACGGCATAGCTAGATTGCTTGGTGGGGAGTTTTGTGAAAAAATGAAATTCGTGATTTTTGAGATGTGAGGGTTGGAAAGGCCTCCAAATGTCCCCAAATGAATACCATGAAAGTCTTGGTGCACGAAAGTTTTGAGTTCGGTGGGTTTTGCACATGGCCAAGGTTGGCGGTCCACCACGGCAAAGCTAGATGACTTGGTGGGGAATTTTGTGAAAAATAGAAATTCGTGATTTTTGAGATGTGAGGGTTGGAAAGACCTCCAAATGTCCCCAAATGAATACCATGAAAGTCTTGGTGCACCAAAGTTTTGAGTTCGGTGGGTTTTGCACTTGGCCAAGTTGGTCGGTGCACCACGGCATAGCTAGATGGTTTGGTGGGGAGTTTTGTGAAAAAATGAAATTCGTGATTTTTGAGATGTGAGGGTTGGAAAGGCCTACAAATGTGCCCAAATTAATACCATGAATGTCCTTGTGCACGAAAGTTTTGAGTTCGGTGGGTTTTGCACATGGCCAAGTTGGTCGGTGCACCACGGCATAGCTAGATGGCTTGGTGGGGAGTTTTGTGAAAAATTGAAATTCGTGATTTTTGAGATGTAAGGGTTGGAAAGGCCTCCAAATGTCCCCAAATGAATACCATGAACGTCTTGGTGCACGAAAGTTTTGAGTTCGGTGGGTTTTGCACTTGGCCAAGTTGTTCGGTGCACCAAGGCATAGATAGCTGGCTTGGTGGGGAGTTTTGTGAAAAAATGAAATTCGTGATTTTTGAGATCTGAGGGTTGGAAAGGCCTCCAAATGTCCCCAAATGAATACCATGAATGTCTTGGTGCACGAAAGTTTTGAGTTCGGTGGGTTTTGCACTTGGCCAAGGTGTTCGGTGCACCACGGCATAGCTAGATGGCTTGTGGGGAGTTTTGTGAAAAAATGAAATTCGTGATTTTTGAGATGTGAGGGTTGGAAAGGCCTCCAAAGGTCCCCAAATGAATACCATGAAAGTCTTGGTGCACGAAAGTTTTGAGTTCGGTGGGTTTTGCACTTGGCCAAGTTGTTCGGTGCACCACGGCATAGCTAGATGGCTTGGTGGGGAGTTTTGTGAAAAAATGAAATTCGTGATTTTTGAGGTGTAAGGGTTGGAAAGGCCTCCAAATGTCCCCAAATGAATACAATGAAAGTCTTGGTGCACGAAAGGTTTGAGTTCGGTGGGTTTTGCACTTGGCCACGTTGTTCGGTGCACCACGGCATAGCTAGATGGCTTGGTGGGGAGTTTTGTGAAAAAATGAAATTCGTGATTTTTGAGATGTGAGGTTTGGAAAGGCCTACAAATGTCCCCAAATGAAAACCATGAAAGTCTTGGTGCACGAAAGTTTTGAGTTCGGTGGGTTTTGCACATGGCCAAGGTTGGCGGTGCCACAAGGCATAGCTAGATGGCTTGGTGGGGAGTTTTGTGAAAAAATGAAATTCGTGATTTGTGAGATGTGAGGGTTGGAAAGGCCTACAAATGTCCCCAAATGAATACCATGAAAGTCTTGGTGCACGAAAGTTTTGACTTCGGCGGGTTTTGCACATGGCCAAGCTTGGCGGTGCACCACGGCATAACTAGATGGCTTGGTGGGGAGTTTTGTGAAAAAATGAAATTCGTGATTTTTGAGATGTAAGGGTTGGAAAGGCCTCCAAATGTCCCCAAATGAATACCATGAACGTCTTGGTGCACGAAAGTTTTGAGTTCGGTGGGTTTTGCACTTGGCCAAGTTGTTCGGTGCACCAAGGCATAGATAGCTGGCTTGGTGGGGAGTTTTGTGAAAAAATGAAATTCGTGATTTTTGAGATCTGAGGGTTGGAAAGGCCTCCAAATGTCCCCAAATGAATACCATGAAAGTCTTGGTGCACGAAAGTTTTGAGTTCGGTGGGTTTTGCACTTGGCCAAGTTGTTCGGTGCACCACGGCATAGCTAGATGGCTTGGTGGGGAGTTTTGTGAAAAAATGAAATTCGTGATTTTTGAGGTGTAAGGGTTGGAAAGGCCTCCAAATGTCCCCAAATGAATACAATGAAAGTCTTGGTGCACGAAAGTTTTGAGTTCGGTGGGTTTTGCACCTGGCCACGTTGTTCGGTGCACCACGGCACAGCTAGATGTCTTGGTGGGGAGTTTTGTGAAAAAATGAAATTCGTGATTTTTGAGATGTGAGGTTTGGAAAGGCCTACAAATGTCCCCAAATGAATACCACGAAAGTCTTGGTGCATGAAAGTTTTGAGTTCGGTGGGTTTTGCAAATGACCAAGTTGGTCGGTGCATCATGGCATATCTGGTTGGCTTAGTGGGGAGTTTTGTGAAAAAATGAAATTCGTGATTTTTTAGATGTGAGGGTTGGAAAGGCCTCCAAATGTCCCCAAAAGAATACCATGAAAGTCTAGGTGCACGAAATTTTTGAGTTCGGTGGGTTTTGCACTTGGCCAAGTTGGTCGGTGCACCACGGCATAGCTAGATGGGTTGGTGGGGAGTTTTGTGAAAAAATGAAATTCGTGATTTTTGAGATGTGAGGGTTGGAAAGGCCTACAAATGTGCCCAAATTAATACCATGAATGTCCTTGTGCACGAAAGTTTTGAGTTCGGTGGGTTTTGCACTTGGCCAAGTTGTTCGGTGCACCAAGGCATATATAGCTGGCTTGGTGGGGAGTTTTGTGAAAAAATGAAATTCGTGATTTTTGAGATCTGAGGGTTGGAAAGGCCTCCAAATGTCCCCAAATGAATACCATGAAAGTCTTGGTGCACGAAAGTTTTGAGTTCGATGGCTTTTGCACTTGGCCAAGTTGGTCGGTGCACCACGGCATAGCTAGATGGCTTGGTGGGGAGTTTTGTGAAAAATAGAAATTCGTGATTTTTGAGATGTGAGGGTTGGAAATGCCTACAAATGTCCCCAAATGAATACCACGAAAGTCTTGGTGCACGAAAGTTTTGAGTTCGGTGGGTTTTGCAAATGACCAAGTTGGTCGGTGCATCATGGCATATCTGGTTGGCTTAGTGGGGAGTTTTGTGAAAAAATGAAATTCGTGATTTTTTAGATGTGAGGGTTGGAAAGGCCTCCAAATGTCCCCAAAAGAATACCATGAAAGTCTTGGTGCACGAAATTTTTGAGTTCGGTGGGTTTTGCACTTGGTTAAGTTGGTCGGTGCACCACGGCACAACTAGATGTCTTGGTGGGGAGTTTTGTGAAAAATAGAAATTCGTGATTTTTGAGATGTGAGGGTTGGAAAGGCCTACAAATGTCCCCAAATGAATACAATGAAAGTCTTGGTGCATGAAAGTTTGAGTTCAGTGGGTTTTGCACATGGCCAAGGTTGAAGGTGCACCACGACATAGCTGGATGGCTTGGTTGGCAGTTTTGTGAAAAATTGAAATTCATGATTTTTGAGATGTGAGGGTTGGAAAGGCCTACAAATGTCCCCAAATGAATACCATGAAAGTCTTGGTGCACGAAAGTTTTGAGTTGGTGGGTTTTGCTCATGGCCAAGGTTGGCGGTGCACCACGGCATAGCTAGATGGCTTGGTGGGGAGTTTTGTGAAAAAATGAAATTCGTGGTTTTTCAGATGTGAGGGTTGGAAAGGCCTCCAAATGTCCCCAAATGAATACCGTGAAAGTCTTGGTGCACGAAAGTTTTGAGTTCGGTGGGTTTTGCACTTGGCCAAGTTGGTCGGTGCACCACGGCATAGCTAGATGGGTTGGTGGGGAGTTTTGTGAAAAAATGAAATTCGTGATTTTTGAGATGTGAGGGTTGGAAAGGCCTACAAATGTGCCCAAATTAATACCATGAATGTCCTTGTGCACGAAAGTTTTGAGTTCGGTGGGTTTTGCACATGGCCAAGTTGGTCGGTGCACCACGGCATAGCTAGATGGCTTGGTGGGGAGTTTTGTGAAAAATTGAAATTGGTGGTTTTTGAGATGTGAGGGTTGGAAAGGCCTACAAATGTCCCCAAATGAATAACATGAAAGTCTTAGTGCACGAAAGTTTTGAGTTCGGTGGGCTTTGCACATGGCCAAGGTTGGCGGTGCCCCACGGCATAGCTAGATGGCTTGGTGGGGAGTTTTGTGAAAAAATGAAATTCGTGATTTTTTGAGATGTGAGGGTTGGAAAGGCCTACAAATGTCCCCAAATGAAAACCATGAAAGTCTTGGTGCACGAAAGTTTTGAGTTCGGTGGGTTTTGCACATGGCCAAGGTTGGCGGTGCCCCACAGCATAGCTAGATGGCTTGGTGGGGAGTTTTGAGAAAAAATGAAATTCGTGATTTTTGAGATGTGAGGGTTGGAAAGGCCTACAAATGTCCCCAAATGAATACCATGAAAGTCTTGGTGCACGAAAGTTTTGACTTCGGCGGGTTTTGCACATGGCCAAGCTTGGCGGTGCACCACGACATAACTAGATGGCTTGGTGGGGAGTTTTGTGAAAAAATGAAATTCGTGATTTTTGAGATGTGAGGGTTGGAAAGGCCTCCAAATGTCCCCAAATGAATACCATGAAAGTCTTGGTGCATGAAAGTTTTGAGTTTGATGGCTTTTGCACTTGGCCAAGTTGGTCGGTGCACCACGGCATAGCTAGATGGCTTGGCGGGGAGTTTTGTGAAAAATTGAAATTCGTGATTTTTGAGATGTGAGGGTTGGAAAGACCTCCAAATGTCCCCAAATGAATACCATGAAAGTCTTGGTGCACCAAAGTTTTGAGTTCGGTGGGTTTTGCACTTGGCCAAGTTGGTCGGTGCACCACGGCATAGCTAGATGGGTTGGTGGGGAGTTTTGTGAAAAAATGAAATTCGTGATTTTTGAGATGTGAGGGTTGGAAAGGCCTACAAATGTGCCCAAATTAATACCATGAATGTCCTTGTGCGTGAAAGTTTTGAGTTCGGTGGGTTTTGCACATGGCCAAGTTGGTCGGTGCACCACGGCATAGCTAGATGGCTTGGTGGGGAGTTTTGTGAAAAATTGAAATTGGTGGTTTTTGAGATGTGAGGGTTGGAAAGGCCTACAAATGTCCCCAAATGAATACCATGAAAGTCTTGCTGCACGAAAGTTTTGAGTTCGGTGGGTTTTGCACATGGCCAAGGTTGGCGGTGCACCACGGCATAGCTAGATTGCTTGGTGGGGAGTTTTGTGAAAAAATGAAATTCGTGATTTTTGAGATGTGAGAGTTGGAAAGGCCTCCAAATGTCCCCAAATGAATACCATGAAAGTCTTGGTGCACGAAAGTTTTGAGTTCGGTGGGTTTTGCACATGGCCAAGGTTGGCGGTCCACCACGGCAAAGCTAGATGGGTTGGTGGGGAGTTTTGTGAAAAAATGAAATTCGTGATTTTTGAGATGTGAGGGTTGGAAAGGCCTACAAATGTGCCCAAATTAATACCATGAAAGTCCTTGGGCACGAAAGATTTGAGTTCGGTGGGTTTTGCACATGGCCAAGTTGGTCGGTGCACCACGGCATAGCTAGATGGCTTGGTGGGGAGTTTTGTGAAAAATTGAAATTCGTGGTTTTTGAGATGTGAGGGTTGGAAAGGCCTACAAATGTACCCAAATGAATACCATGAAAGTCTTGCTGCACGAAAGTTTTGAGTTCGGTGGGTTTTGCACATGGCCAAGGTTGGCGGTGCACCACGGCATAGCTAGATTGCTTGGTGGGGAGTTTTGTGAAAAAATGAAATTCGTGATTTTTGAGATGTGAGGGTTGGAAAGGCCTCCAAATGTCCCCAAATGAATACCATGAAAGTCTTGGTCCACGAAAGTTTTGAGTTCGGTGGGTTTTGCACATGGCCAATGTTGGCGGTCCACCACGGCAAAGCTAGATGACTTGGTGGGGAATTTTGTGAAAAATAGAAATTCGTGATTTTTGAGATGTGAGGGTTGGAAAGGCCTACAAATGTCCCCAAATGAATACCACGAAAGTCTTGGTGCACGAAAGTTCTGAGTTCGGTGGGTTTTGCACATGACAAAGTTGGTCGGTGCATCCTGGCATATCTGGATGGATTGGTGGGGGGTTTGTGAAAAATTGAAATTCATGGTTTTTGAGATGTGAGGGTAGGAAAGGCCTACAAATGTCCTCAAATGAATACCATGAAAGTCTTGGTGAACGAAAGTTTTGACTTCGGTGGGTTTTGCACATGGCCAAGGTTGAAGGTGCACCACGACATAGCTAGATGGCTTGGCGGGGAGTTTTGTGAAAAATTGAAATTCGTGATTTTTGAGATGTGAGGGTTGGAAAGACCTCCAAATGTCCCCAAATGAATACCATGAAAGTCTTGGTGCACCAAAGTTTTGAGTTCGGTGGGTTTTGCACTTGGCCAAGTTGGTCGGTGCACCACGGCATAGCTAGATGGTTTGGTGGGGAGTTTTGTGAAAAAATGAAATTCGTGATTTTTGAGATGTGAGGGTTGGAAAGGCCTACAAATGTGCCCAAATTAATACCATGAATGTCCTTGTGCACGAAAGTTTTGAGTTCGGTGGGTTTTGCACATGGCCAAGTTGGTCGGTGCACCACGGCATAGCTAGATGGCTTGGTGGGGAGTTTTGTGAAAAATTGAAATTCGTGGTTTTTGAGATGTGAGGGTTGGAAAGGCCTACAAATGTCCCCAAATGAATACCATGAAAGTCTTGCTGCACGAAAGTTTTGAGTTCGGTGGGTTTTGCACATGGCCAAGGTTGGCGGTGCACCACGGCATAGCTAGATTGCTTGGTGGGGAGTTTTGTGAAAAAATGAAATTCGTGATTTTTGAGATGTGAGGGTTGGAAAGGCCTCCAAATGTCCCCAAATGAATACCATGAAAGTCTTGGTGCACGAAAGTTTTGAGTTCGGTGGGTTTTGCACATGGCCAAGGTTGGCGGTCCACCACGGCAAAGCTAGATGACTTGGTGGGGAATTTTGTGAAAAATAGAAATTCGTGATTTTTGAGATGTGAGGGTTGGAAAGACCTCCAAATGTCCCCAAATGAATACCATGAAAGTCTTGGTGCACCAAAGTTTTGAGTTCGGTGGGTTTTGCACTTGGCCAAGTTGGTCGGTGCACCACGGCATAGCTAGATGGTTTGGTGGGGAGTTTTGTGAAAAAATGAAATTCGTGATTTTTGAGATGTGAGGGTTGGAAAGGCCTACAAATGTGCCCAAATTAATACCATGAATGTCCTTGTGCACGAAAGTTTTGAGTTCGGTGGGTTTTGCACATGGCCAAGTTGGTCGGTGCACCACGGCATAGCTAGATGGCTTGGTGGGGAGTTTTGTGAAAAATTGAAATTCGTGATTTTTGAGATGTAAGGGTTGGAAAGGCCTCCAAATGTCCCCAAATGAATACCATGAACGTCTTGGTGCACGAAAGTTTTGAGTTCGGTGGGTTTTGCACTTGGCCAAGTTGTTCGGTGCACCAAGGCATAGATAGCTGGCTTGGTGGGGAGTTTTGTGAAAAAATGAAATTCGTGATTTTTGAGATCTGAGGGTTGGAAAGGCCTCCAAATGTCCCCAAATGAATACCATGAAAGTCTTGGTGCACGAAAGTTTTGAGTTCGGTGGGTTTTGCACTTGGCCAAGTTGTTCGGTGCACCACGGCATAGCTAGATGGCTTGGTGGGGAGTTTTGTGAAAAAATGAAATTCGTGATTTTTGAGGTGTAAGGGTTGGAAAGGCCTCCAAATGTCCCCAAATGAATACAATGAAAGTCTTGGTGCACGAAAGTTTTGAGTTCGGTGGGTTTTGCACTTGGCCACGTTGTTCGGTGCACCACGGCACAGCTAGATGGCTTGGTGGGGAGTTTTGTGAAAAAATGAAATTCGTGATTTTTGAGATGTGAGGTTTGGAAAGGCCTACAAATGTCCCCAAATGAATACCACGAAAGTCTTGGTGCATGAAAGTTTTGAGTTCGGTGGGTTTTGCAAATGACCAAGTTGGTCGGTGCATCATGGCATATCTGGTTGGCTTAGTGGGGAGTTTTGTGAAAAAATGAAATTCGTGATTTTTTAGATGTGAGGGTTGGAAAGGCCTCCAAATGTCCCCAAAAGATTACCATGAAAGTCTAGGTGCACGAAATTTTTGAGTTCGGTGGGTTTTGCACTTGGCCAAGTTGGTCGGTGCACCACGGCATAGCTAGATGGGTTGGTGGGGAGTTTTGTGAAAAAATGAAATTCGTGATTTTTGAGATGTGAGGGTTGGAAAGGCCTACAAATGTGCCCAAATTAATACCATGAATGTCCTTGTGCACGAAAGTTTTGAGTTCGGTGGGTTTTGCACTTGGCCAAGTTGTTCGGTGCACCAAGGCATAGATAGCTGGCTTGGTGGGGAGTTTTGTGAAAAAATGAAATTCGTGATTTTTGAGATCTGAGGGTTGGAAAGGCCTCCAAATGTCCCCAAATGAATACCATGAAAGTCTTGGTGCACGAAAGTTTTGAGTTCGATGGCTTTTGCACTTGGCCAAGTTGGTCGGTGCACCACGGCATAGCTAGATGGCTTGGTGGGGAGTTTTGTGAAAAATAGAAATTCGTGATTTTTGAGATGTGAGGGTTGGAAATGCCTACAAATGTCCCCAAATGAATACCACGAAAGTCTTGGTGCACGAAAGTTTTGAGTTCGGTGGGTTTTGCAAATGACCAAGTTGGTCGGTGCATCATGGCATATCTGGTTGGCTTAGTGGGGAGTTTTGTGAAAAAATGAAATTCGTGATTTTTTAGATGTGAGGGTTGGAAAGGCCTCCAAATGTCCCCAAAAGAATACCATGAAAGTCTTGGTGCACGAAATTTTTGAGTTCGGTGGGTTTTGCACTTGGTTAAGTTGGTCGGTGCACCACGGCACAACTAGATGTCTTGGTGGGGAGTTTTGTGAAAAATAGAAATTCGTGATTTTTGAGATGTGAGGGTTGGAAAGGCCTACAAATGTCCCCAAATGAATACAATGAATGTCTTGGTGCATGAAAGTTTGAGTTCAGTGGGTTTTGCACATGGCCAAGGTTGAAGGTGCACCACGACATAGCTGGATGGCTTGGTTGGCAGTTTTGTGAAAAATTGAAATTCATGATTTTTGAGATGTGAGGGTTGGAAAGGCCTACAAATGTCCCCAAATGAATACCATGAAAGTCTTGGTGCACGAAAGTTTTGACTTGGTGGGTTTTGCTCATGGCCAAGGTTGGCGGTGCACCACGGCATAGCTAGATGACTTGGTGGGGAGTTTTGTGAAAAAATGAAATTCGTGATTTTTGAGATGTGAGGGTTGGAAAGGCCTACAAATTTCCCCGAATGAATACCATGAAAGTCTTGGTGCACGAAAGTTTTGAGTTCGGTGGGTTTTGCACATGGCCAAGTTGGTCGGTGCACCACGGCATAACTAGATGGCTTGGTGGGGAGTTTTGTGAAAAAATGAAATTCGTGGTTTTTCAGATGTGAGGGTTGGAAAGGCCTCCAAATGTCCCCAAATGAATACCGTGAAAGTCTTGGTGCACGAAAGTTTTGAGTTCGGTGGGTTTTGCACTTGGCCAAGTTGGTCGGTGCACCACGGCATAGCTAGATGGCTTGGTGGGGAGTTTTGTGAAAAATTGAAATTCGTGATTTTTGAGATGTAAGGGTTGGAAAGGCCTCCAAATGTCCCCAAATGAATACCATGAACGTCTTGGTGCACGAAAGTTTTGAGTTCGGTGGGTTTTGCACTTGGCCAAGTTGTTCGGTGCACCAAGGCATAGATAGCTGGCTTGGTGGGGAGTTTTGTGAAAAAATGAAATTCGTGATTTTTGAGATCTGAGGGTTGGAAAGGCCTCCAAATGTCCCCAAATGAATACCATGAAAGTCTTGGTGCACGAAAGTTTTGAGTTCGGTGGGTTTTGCACTTGGCCAAGTTGTTCGGTGCACCACGGCATAGCTAGATGGCTTGGTGGGGAGTTTTGTGAAAAAATGAAATTCGTGATTTTTGAGGTGTAAGGGTTGGAAAGGCCTCCAAATGTCCCCAAATGAATACAATGAAAGTCTTGGTGCACGAAAGTTTTGAGTTCGGTGGGTTTTGCACTTGGCCACGTTGTTCGGTGCACCACGGCACAGCTAGATGGCTTGGTGGGGAGTTTTGTGAAAAAATGAAATTCGTGATTTTTGAGATGTGAGGTTTGGAAAGGCCTACAAATGTCCCCAAATGAATACCACGAAAGTCTTGGTGCATGAAAGTTTTGAGTTCGGTGGGTTTTGCAAATGACCAAGTTGGTCGGTGCATCATGGCATATCTGGTTGGCTTAGTGGGGAGTTTTGTGAAAAAATGAAATTCGTGATTTTTTAGATGTGAGGGTTGGAAAGGCCTCCAAATGTCCCCAAAAGATTACCATGAAAGTCTAGGTGCACGAAATTTTTGAGTTCGGTGGGTTTTGCACTTGGCCAAGTTGGTCGGTGCACCACGGCATAGCTAGATGGGTTGGTGGGGAGTTTTGTGAAAAAATGAAATTCGTGATTTTTGAGATGTGAGGGTTGGAAAGGCCTACAAATGTGCCCAAATTAATACCATGAATGTCCTTGTGCACGAAAGTTTTGAGTTCGGTGGGTTTTGCACTTGGCCAAGTTGTTCGGTGCACCAAGGCATAGATAGCTGGCTTGGTGGGGAGTTTTGTGAAAAAATGAAATTCGTGATTTTTGAGATCTGAGGGTTGGAAAGGCCTCCAAATGTCCCCAAATGAATACCATGAAAGTCTTGGTGCACGAAAGTTTTGAGTTCGATGGCTTTTGCACTTGGCCAAGTTGGTCGGTGCACCACGGCATAGCTAGATGGCTTGGTGGGGAGTTTTGTGAAAAATAGAAATTCGTGATTTTTGAGATGTGAGGGTTGGAAATGCCTACAAATGTCCCCAAATGAATACCACGAAAGTCTTGGTGCACGAAAGTTTTGAGTTCGGTGGGTTTTGCAAATGACCAAGTTGGTCGGTGCATCATGGCATATCTGGTTGGCTTAGTGGGGAGTTTTGTGAAAAAATGAAATTCGTGATTTTTTAGATGTGAGGGTTGGAAAGGCCTCCAAATGTCCCCAAAAGAATACCATGAAAGTCTTGGTGCACGAAATTTTTGAGTTCGGTGGGTTTTGCACTTGGTTAAGTTGGTCGGTGCACCACGGCACAACTAGATGTCTTGGTGGGGAGTTTTGTGAAAAATAGAAATTCGTGATTTTTGAGATGTGAGGGTTGGAAAGGCCTACAAATGTCCCCAAATGAATACAATGAATGTCTTGGTGCATGAAAGTTTGAGTTCAGTGGGTTTTGCACATGGCCAAGGTTGAAGGTGCACCACGACATAGCTGGATGGCTTGGTTGGCAGTTTTGTGAAAAATTGAAATTCATGATTTTTGAGATGTGAGGGTTGGAAAGGCCTACAAATGTCCCCAAATGAATACCATGAAAGTCTTGGTGCACGAAAGTTTTGACTTGGTGGGTTTTGCTCATGGCCAAGGTTGGCGGTGCACCACGGCATAGCTAGATGACTTGGTGGGGAGTTTTGTGAAAAAATGAAATTCGTGATTTTTGAGATGTGAGGGTTGGAAAGGCCTACAAATTTCCCCGAATGAATACCATGAAAGTCTTGGTGCACGAAAGTTTTGAGTTCGGTGGGTTTTGCACATGGCCAAGTTGGTCGGTGCACCACGGCATAACTAGATGGCTTGGTGGGGAGTTTTGTGAAAAAATGAAATTCGTGGTTTTTCAGATGTGAGGGTTGGAAAGGCCTCCAAATGTCCCCAAATGAATACCGTGAAAGTCTTGGTGCACGAAAGTTTTGAGTTCGGTGGGTTTTGCACTTGGCCAAGTTGTTCGGTGCACCACGGCATAGCTAGATGGCTTGGTGGGGAGTTTTGTTAAAAAATGAAATTCGTGATTTTTGAGATGTGAGGGTTGGAAAGGCCTCCAAATGTTCCCAAATGAATACCATGAAAGTCTTGGTGCACGAAAGTTTTGAGTTCGGTGGGTTTTGCACTTGGCCAAGTTGGTCGGTGCACCACGGCATAGCTAGATGGGTTGGTGGGGAGTTTTGTGAAAAAATGAAATTCGTGATTTTTGAGATGTGAGGGTTGGAAAGGCCTCCAAATGTCCCCAAAAGATTACCATGAAAGTCTAGGTGCACGAAATTTTTGAGTTCGGTGGGTTTTGCACTTGGCCAAGTTGGTCGGTGCACCACGGCATAGCTAGATGGGTTGGTGGGGAGTTTTGTGAAAAAATGAAATTCGTGATTTTTGAGATGTGAGGGTTGGAAAGGCCTACAAATGTGCCCAAATTAATACCATGAATGTCCTTGTGCACGAAAGTTTTGAGTTCGGTGGGTTTTGCACTTGGCCAAGTTGTTCGGTGCACCAAGGCATAGATAGCTGGCTTGGTGGGGAGTTTTGTGAAAAAATGAAATTCGTGATTTTTGAGATCTGAGGGTTGGAAAGGCCTCCAAATGTCCCCAAATGAATACCATGAAAGTCTTGGTGCACGAAAGTTTTGAGTTCGATGGCTTTTGCACTTGGCCAAGTTGGTCGGTGCACCACGGCATAGCTAGATGGCTTGGTGGGGAGTTTTGTGAAAAATAGAAATTCGTGATTTTTGAGATGTGAGGGTTGGAAATGCCTACAAATGTCCCCAAATGAATACCACGAAAGTCTTGGTGCACGAAAGTTTTGAGTTCGGTGGGTTTTGCAAATGACCAAGTTGGTCGGTGCATCATGGCATATCTGGTTGGCTTAGTGGGGAGTTTTGTGAAAAAATGAAATTCGTGATTTTTTAGATGTGAGGGTTGGAAAGGCCTCCAAATGTCCCCAAAAGAATACCATGAAAGTCTTGGTGCACGAAATTTTTGAGTTCGGTGGGTTTTGCACTTGGTTAAGTTGGTCGGTGCACCACGGCACAACTAGATGTCTTGGTGGGGAGTTTTGTGAAAAATAGAAATTCGTGATTTTTGAGATGTGAGGGTTGGAAAGGCCTACAAATGTCCCCAAATGAATACAATGAATGTCTTGGTGCATGAAAGTTTGAGTTCAGTGGGTTTTGCACATGGCCAAGGTTGAAGGTGCACCACGACATAGCTGGATGGCTTGGTTGGCAGTTTTGTGAAAAATTGAAATTCATGATTTTTGAGATGTGAGGGTTGGAAAGGCCTACAAATGTCCCCAAATGAATACCATGAAAGTCTTGGTGCACGAAAGTTTTGACTTGGTGGGTTTTGCTCATGGCCAAGGTTGGCGGTGCACCACGGCATAGCTAGATGACTTGGTGGGGAGTTTTGTGAAAAAATGAAATTCGTGATTTTTGAGATGTGAGGGTTGGAAAGGCCTACAAATTTCCCCGAATGAATACCATGAAAGTCTTGGTGCACGAAAGTTTTGAGTTCGGTGGGTTTTGCACATGGCCAAGTTGGTCGGTGCACCACGGCATAACTAGATGGCTTGGTGGGGAGTTTTGTGAAAAAATGAAATTCGTGGTTTTTCAGATGTGAGGGTTGGAAAGGCCTCCAAATGTCCCCAAATGAATACCGTGAAAGTCTTGGTGCACGAAAGTTTTGAGTTCGGTGGGTTTTGCACTTGGCCAAGTTGGTCGGTGCACCACGGCATAGCTAGATGGCTTGGTGGGGAGTTTTGTGAAAAATTGAAATTCGTGATTTTTGAGATGTAAGGGTTGGAAAGGCCTCCAAATGTCCCCAAATGAATACCATGAACGTCTTGGTGCACGAAAGTTTTGAGTTCGGTGGGTTTTGCACTTGGCCAAGTTGTTCGGTGCACCAAGGCATAGATAGCTGGCTTGGTGGGGAGTTTTGTGAAAAAATGAAATTCGTGATTTTTGAGATCTGAGGGTTGGAAAGGCCTCCAAATGTCCCCAAATGAATACCATGAAAGTCTTGGTGCACGAAAGTTTTGAGTTCGGTGGGTTTTGCACTTGGCCAAGTTGTTCGGTGCACCACGGCATAGCTAGATGGCTTGGTGGGGAGTTTTGTGAAAAAATGAAATTCGTGATTTTTGAGGTGTAAGGGTTGGAAAGGCCTCCAAATGTCCCCAAATGAATACAATGAAAGTCTTGGTGCACGAAAGTTTTGAGTTCGGTGGGTTTTGCACTTGGCCACGTTGTTCGGTGCACCACGGCACAGCTAGATGGCTTGGTGGGGAGTTTTGTGAAAAAATGAAATTCGTGATTTTTGAGATGTGAGGTTTGGAAAGGCCTACAAATGTCCCCAAATGAATACCACGAAAGTCTTGGTGCATGAAAGTTTTGAGTTCGGTGGGTTTTGCAAATGACCAAGTTGGTCGGTGCATCATGGCATATCTGGTTGGCTTAGTGGGGAGTTTTGTGAAAAAATGAAATTCGTGATTTTTTAGATGTGAGGGTTGGAAAGGCCTCCAAATGTCCCCAAAAGATTACCATGAAAGTCTAGGTGCACGAAATTTTTGAGTTCGGTGGGTTTTGCACTTGGCCAAGTTGGTCGGTGCACCACGGCATAGCTAGATGGGTTGGTGGGGAGTTTTGTGAAAAAATGAAATTCGTGATTTTTGAGATGTGAGGGTTGGAAAGGCCTACAAATGTGCCCAAATTAATACCATGAATGTCCTTGTGCACGAAAGTTTTGAGTTCGGTGGGTTTTGCACTTGGCCAAGTTGTTCGGTGCACCAAGGCATAGATAGCTGGCTTGGTGGGGAGTTTTGTGAAAAAATGAAATTCGTGATTTTTGAGATCTGAGGGTTGGAAAGGCCTCCAAATGTCCCCAAATGAATACCATGAAAGTCTTGGTGCACGAAAGTTTTGAGTTCGATGGCTTTTGCACTTGGCCAAGTTGGTCGGTGCACCACGGCATAGCTAGATGGCTTGGTGGGGAGTTTTGTGAAAAATAGAAATTCGTGATTTTTGAGATGTGAGGGTTGGAAATGCCTACAAATGTCCCCAAATGAATACCACGAAAGTCTTGGTGCACGAAAGTTTTGAGTTCGGTGGGTTTTGCAAATGACCAAGTTGGTCGGTGCATCATGGCATATCTGGTTGGCTTAGTGGGGAGTTTTGTGAAAAAATGAAATTCGTGATTTTTTAGATGTGAGGGTTGGAAAGGCCTCCAAATGTCCCCAAAAGAATACCATGAAAGTCTTGGTGCACGAAATTTTTGAGTTCGGTGGGTTTTGCACTTGGTTAAGTTGGTCGGTGCACCACGGCACAACTAGATGTCTTGGTGGGGAGTTTTGTGAAAAATAGAAATTCGTGATTTTTGAGATGTGAGGGTTGGAAAGGCCTACAAATGTCCCCAAATGAATACAATGAATGTCTTGGTGCATGAAAGTTTGAGTTCAGTGGGTTTTGCACATGGCCAAGGTTGAAGGTGCACCACGACATAGCTGGATGGCTTGGTTGGCAGTTTTGTGAAAAATTGAAATTCATGATTTTTGAGATGTGAGGGTTGGAAAGGCCTACAAATGTCCCCAAATGAATACCATGAAAGTCTTGGTGCACGAAAGTTTTGACTTGGTGGGTTTTGCTCATGGCCAAGGTTGGCGGTGCACCACGGCATAGCTAGATGACTTGGTGGGGAGTTTTGTGAAAAAATGAAATTCGTGATTTTTGAGATGTGAGGGTTGGAAAGGCCTACAAATTTCCCCGAATGAATACCATGAAAGTCTTGGTGCACGAAAGTTTTGAGTTCGGTGGGTTTTGCACATGGCCAAGTTGGTCGGTGCACCACGGCATAACTAGATGGCTTGGTGGGGAGTTTTGTGAAAAAATGAAATTCGTGGTTTTTCAGATGTGAGGGTTGGAAAGGCCTCCAAATGTCCCCAAATGAATACCGTGAAAGTCTTGGTGCACGAAAGTTTTGAGTTCGGTGGGTTTTGCACTTGGCCAAGTTGTTCGGTGCACCACGGCATAGCTAGATGGCTTGGTGGGGAGTTTTGTTAAAAAATGAAATTCGTGATTTTTGAGATGTGAGGGTTGGAAAGGCCTCCAAATGTTCCCAAATGAATACCATGAAAGTCTTGGTGCACGAAAGTTTTGAGTTCGGTGGGTTTTGCACTTGGCCAAGTTGGTCGGTGCACCACGGCATAGCTAGATGGGTTGGTGGGGAGTTTTGTGAAAAAATGAAATTCGTGATTTTTGAGATGTGAGGGTTGGAAAGGCCTACAAATGTGCCCAAATTAATTCCATGAATGTCCTTGTGCACGAAAGTTTTGAGTTCGGTGGGTTTTGCACATGGCCAAGTTGGTCGGTGCACCACGGCATAGCTAGATGGCTTGGTGGGGAGTTTTGTGAAAAATTGAAATTGGTGGTTTTTGAGATGTGAGGGTTGGAAAGGCCTACAAATGTCCCCAAATGAATAACATGAAAGTCTTGGTGCACGAAGTTTTGAGTTCGTTGGGCTTTGCACATGGCCAAGGTTGGCGGTGCCCCACGGCATAGCTAGATGGCTTGGTGGGGAGTTTTGTGAAAAAATGAAATTCGTGATTTTTTGAGATGTGAGGGTTGGAAAGGCCTACAAATGTCCCCAAATGAAAACCATGAAAGTCTTGGTGCACGAAAGTTTTGAGTTCGGTGGGTTTTGCACATGGCCAAGGTTGGCGTTGCCCCACAGCATAGCTAGATGGCTTGGTGGGGAGTTTTGAGAAAAAATGAAATTCGTGATTTTTGAGATGTGAGGGTTGGAAAGGCCTACAAATGTCCCCAAATGAATACCATGAAAGTCTTGGTGCACGAAAGTTTTGACTTCGGCGGGTTTTGCACATGGCCAAGCTTGGCGGTGCACCACGACATAACTAGATGGCTTGGTGGGGAGTTTTGTGAAAAAATGAAATTCGTGATTTTTGAGATGTGAGGGTTGGAAAGGCCTCCAAATGTCCCCAAATGAATACCATGAAAGTCTTGGTGCATGAAAGTTTTGAGTTTGATGGCTTTTGCACTTGGCCAAGTTGGTCGGTGCACCACGGCATAGCTAGATGGCTTGGCGGGGAGTTTTGTGAAAAATTGAAATTCGTGATTTTTGAGATGTGAGGGTTGGAAAGACCTCCAAATGTCCCCAAATGAATACCATGAAAGTCTTGGTGCACCAAAGTTTTGAGTTCGGTGGGTTTTGCACTTGGCCAAGTTGGTCGGTGCACCACGACATAGCTAGATGGGTTGGTGGGGAGTTTTGTGAAAAAATGAAATTCGTGATTTTTGAGATGTGAGGGTTGGAAAGGCCTACAAATGTGCCCAAATTAATACCATGAATGTCCTTGTGCGCGAAAGTTTTGAGTTCGGTGGGTTTTGCACATGGCCAAGTTGGTCGGTGCACCACGGCATAGCTAGATGGCTTGGTGGGGAGTTTTGTGAAAAATTGAAATTGGTGGTTTTTGAGATGTGAGGGTTGGAAAGGCCTACAAATGTCCCCAAATGAATACCATGAAAGTCTTGCTGCACGAAAGTTTTGAGTTCGGTGGGTTTTGCACATGCCCAAGGTTGGCGGTGCACCACGGCATAGCTAGATTGCTTGGTGGGGAGTTTTGTGAAAAAATGAAATTCGTGATTTTTGAGATGTGAGGGTTGGAAAGGCCTCCAAATGTCCCCAAATGAATACCATGAAAGTCTTGGTGCACGAAAGTTTTGAGTTCGGTGGGTTTTGCACATGGCCAAGGTTGGCGGTCCACCACGGCAAAGCTAGATGGGTTGGTGGGGAGTTTTGTGAAAAAATGAAATTCGTGATTTTTGAGATGTGAGGGTTGGAAAGGCCTACAAATGTGCCCAAATTAATACCATGAAAGTCCTTGGGCACGAAAGTTTTGAGTTCGGTGGGTTTTGCACATGGCCAAGTTGGTCGGTGCACCACGGCATAGCTAGATGGCTTGGTGGGGAGTTTTGTGAAAAATTGAAATTCGTGGTTTTTGAGATGTGAGGGTTGGAAAGGCCTACAAATGTCCCCAAATGAATACCATGAAAGTCTTGCTGCACGAAAGTTTTGAGTTCGGTGGGTTTTGCACATGGCCAAGGTTGGCGGTGCACCACGGCATAGCTAGATTGCTTGGTGGGGAGTTTTGTGAAAAAATGAAATTCGTGATTTTTGAGATGTGAGGGTTGGAAAGGCCTCCAAATGTCCCCAAATGAATACCATGAAAGTCTTGGTGCACGAAAGTTTTGAGTTCGGTGGGTTTTGCACATGGCCAAGGTTGGCGGTCCACCACGGCAAAGCTAGATGGGTTGGTGGGGAGTTTTGTGAAAAAATGAAATTCGTGATTTTTGAGATGTGAGGGTTGGAAAGGCCTACAAATGTGCCCAAATTAATACCATGAAAGTCCTTGGGCACGAAAGTTTTGAGTTCGGTGGGTTTTGCACATGGCCAAGTTGGTCGGTGCACCACGGCATAGCTAGATGGCTTGGTGGGGAGTTTTGTGAAAAATTGAAATTCGTGGTTTTTGAGATGTGAGGGTTGGAAAGGCCTACAAATGTCCCCAAATGAATACCATGAAAGTCTTGCTGCACGAAAGTTTTGAGTTCGGTGGGTTTTGCACATGGCCAAGGTTGGCGGTGCACCACGGCATAGCTAGATTGCTTGGTGGGGAGTTTTGTGAAAAAATGAAATTCGTGATTTTTGAGATGTGAGGGTTGGAAAGGCCTCCAAATGTCCCCAAATGAATACCATGAAAGTCTTGGTCCACGAAAGTTTTGAGTTCGGTGGGTTTTGCACATGGCCAAGGTTGGCGAGCCACCACGGCAAAGCTAGATGACTTGGTGGGGAATTTTGTGAAAAATAGATATTCGTGATTTTTGAGATGTGAGGGTTGGAAAGGCCTACAAATGTCCCCAAATGAATACCACGAAAGTCTTGGTGCACGAAAGTTCTGAGTTCGGTGGGTTTTGCACATGACAAAGTTGGTCGGTGCATCCTGGCATATCTGGATGGATTGGTGGGGGGTTTGTGAAAAATTGAAATTCATGGTTTTTGAGATGTGAGGGTAGGAAAGGCCTACAAATGTCCTCAAATGAATACCATGAAAGTCTTGGTGAACGAAAGTTTTGAGTTCGGTGGGTTTTGCACATGGCCAAGGTTGGCGGTGCACCACGGCATAGCTAGATTGCTTGGTGGGGAGTTTTGTGAAAAAATGAAATTCGTGATTTTTGAGATGTGAGGGTTGGAAAGGCCTACAAATGTCCCCAAATGAATAAGATGAAAGTCTTGGTGCACGAAAGTTTTGAGTTCGGTGGGTTTTTCATATGGCCAAACTTGGCAGTGCACCGCGGCATAGCTAGATGGCTTGGTGGGGAGTTTTGTGAGCAAATGAAATTCGTGATTTTTGAGATGTGAGGGTTGGAAAGGCCTACAAATGTCCCCAAATGAATACCACGAAAGTCTTGGTGCACGAAAGTTCTGAGTTCGGTGGGTTTTGCACATGACAAAGTTGGTCGGTGCATCCTGGCATATCTGGATGGATTGGTGGGGGGTTTGTGAAAAATTGAAATTCATGGTTTTTGAGATGTGAGGGTTGGAAAGGCCTACAAATGTCCCCAAATGAATAACATGAAATTCTTGGTGCACGAAAGTTTTGAGTTCGGTGGGCTTTGCACTTGGCCAAGGTTGGCGGTGCCCCACGGCATAGCTAGATGGCTTGGTGGGGAGTTTTGTGAAAAAATGAAATTCGTGATTTTTGAGATGTGAGGGTTGGAAAGGCCTACAAATGTCCGCAAATGAAAACCATGAAAGTCTTGGTGCACGAAAGTTTTGAGTTCGGTGGGTTTTGCACATGGCCAAGGTTGGCGGTGTACCACGGCGTAACTATATGGCTTGGTGGGGAGTTTTGTGAAAAAATGAAATTCGTGATTTTTGAGATGTGAGGGTTGGAAAGGCCTACAAATGTCCCCAAATGAATAAGATGAAAGTCTTGGTGCACGAAAGTTTTGAGTTCGGTGGGCTTTGCACATGGCCAAGGTTGGCGGTCCACCACGGCAAAGCTAGATGACTTGGTGGGGAATTTTGTGAAAAATAGAAATTCGTGATTTTTGAGATGTGAGGGTTGGAAAGGCCTACAAATGTCCCCAAATGAATACCACGAAAGTCTTGGTGCACGAAAGTTCTGAGTTCGGTGGGTTTTGCACATGACAAAGTTGGTCGGTGCATCCTGGCATATCTGGATGGATTGGTGGGGGGTTTGTGAAAAATTGAAATTCATGGTTTTTGAGATGTGAGGGTAGGAAAGGCCTACAAATGTCCCCAAATGAATACCATGAAAGTCTTGGTGAACGAAAGTTTTGACTTCGGTGGGTTTTGCACATGGCCAAGGTTGAAGGTGCACCACGACATAGCTAGATGGCTTGGTGAGGAGTTTTGTGAAAAAATGAAATTCGTGATTTTTGAGATGTGAGGGTTGGAAAGACCTACAAATGTCCCCAAATGAAAACCATAAAAGTCTTGGTGCACGAATGTTTTGAGTTCGGTGGGTTTTGCACATGGCCAAGGTTGGCGGTGCACCACGGCATAACTAGATGACTTGGTGGGGAGTTTTGTGAAAAAATTCGTGATTTTTGAGATGTGAGGGTTGGAAAGACCTCCACATGTCCCCAAATGAATACCATGAATGTCTTGGTGCACCAAAGTTAAGTTCGGTGGGTTTTGCACTTGGCCAAGTTGTTCGGTGCACCAAGGCATAGATAGCTGGCTTGGTGGGGAGTTTTGTGAAAAAATGAACATCGTGATTTTTGAGATGTGAGGGTTGGAAAGGCCTCCAAATGTCCCCAAATGAATACCATGAAAGTCTTGGTGCACGAAAGTTTTGAGTTCGGTTTTTGCACTTGGCCAAGTTGGTCGGTGCACCACGGCATAACTAGATGGCTTGGTGGGGAGTTTTTTGAAAAAATGAAATTCGTGATTTTTGAGATGTGAGGGTTGGAAAGGCCTCCAAATGTCCCCAAATGAATACCATGAAAGTCTTGGTGCACGAAAGTTTTGAGTTCGGTGGGTTTTGCACATGGCCAAGTTGGTCGGTCCACCACGGCATAGCTAGTTGGCTTGGTGGGGAGTTTTGTGAAAAAATGAACATCGTGATTTTTGAGATGTGAGGGTTGGAAAGGCCTCCAAATGTCCCCAAATGAATACCATGAAAGTCTTGGTGCACGAAAGTTTTGAGTTCGGTGGGTTTTGCACATGGCCAAGTTGGTCGGTCCACCACGGCATAGCTAGTTGGCTTGGTGGGGAGTTTTGTGAAAAAATGAAATTCGTGATTTTTGAGATGTGAGGGTTGGAAAGGCCTACAAATGTCCCCAAATGAATAACATGAAAGTCTTGGTGCACGAAAGTTTTGAGTTCGGTGGGCTTTGCACACGGCCAAGGTTGGCGGTGCCCCACGGCATACTAGATGGCTTGGTGGGTAGTTTTGTGAAAAAATGAAATTCGTGATTTTTGAGATGTGAGGGTTGGAAAGGCCTACAAATGTCCCCAAATGAAAACCATGAAAGTCTTGGTGCACGAAAGTTTTGAGTTCTGTGGGTTTTGCACATGGCCAAGGTTGGCGGTGCACCACGGCATAACTAGATGGCTTGGTGGGGAGTTTTGTGAAAAAATTCGTGATTTTTGAGATGTGAGGGTTGGAAAGACCTCCACATGTCCCCAAATGAATACCATGAATGTCTTGGTGCACCAAAGTTAAGTTCGGTGGGTTTTGCACTTGGCCAAGTTGTTCGGTGCACCAAGGCATAGATAGCTGGCTTGGTGGGGAGTTTTGTGAAAAAATGAACATCGTGATTTTTGAGATGTGAGGGTTGGAAAGGCCTCCAAATGTCCCCAAATGAATACCATGAAAGTCTTGGTGCACGAAAGTTTTGAGTTCGGTTTTTGCACTTGGCCAAGTTGGTCGGTGCACCACGGCACAACTAGATGGCTTGGCGGGGAGTTTTGTGAAAAATTGAAATTCGTGATTTTTGAGATGTGAGGATTGGAAAGGCCTACAAATGTCCCCAAATGAATACCATGAAAGTCTTGGTGCACGAAAGTTTTAAGTTCAGTGGGTTTTGCACATGGCCAAGTTGGTCGGTCCACCACGGCATAGCTAGTTGGCTTGGTGGGGAGTTTTGTGAAAAAATGAAATTCGTGATTTTTGAGATGTGAGGGTTGGAAAGGCCTACAAATGTCCCCAAATGAATAACATGAAAGTCTTGGTGCACGAAAGTTTTGAGTTCGGTGGGCTTTGCACACGGCCAAGGTTGGCGGTGCCCCACGGCATACTAAATGGCTTGGTGGGTAGTTTTGTGAAAAAATGAAATTCGTGATTTTTGAGATGTGAGGGTTGGAAAGACCTCCACATGTCCCCAAATGAATACCATGAAAGTCTTGGTGCACGAAAGTTTTGAGTTCGGTGGGTTTTGCACTTGGCCAAGTTGGTCGGTGCACCACGGCATAGCTAGATGGGTTGGTGGGGAGTTTTGTGAAAAAATGAAATTCGTGATTTTTGAGATGTGAGGGTTGGAAAGGCCTACAAATATGCCCAAATTAATACCATGAAACTCCTTGTGCACGAATGTTTTGAGTTCGGTGGGTTTTGCACATGGCCAAGTTGGTCGGTGCACCACGGCATAGCTAGATGGCTTGGTGGGGAGTTTTGTGAAAAAATGAAATTCGTGATTTTTGAGATGTGAGGGTTGGAAAGACCTACAAATGTCCCCAAATGAAAACCATGAAAATCTTGGTGCACGAATGTTTTGAGTTCGGTGGGTTTTGCACATGGCCAAGGTTGGCGGTGCACCACGGCATAACTAGATGGCTTGGTGGGGAGTTTTTTGAAAAAATGAAATTCGTGATTTTTGAGATGTGAGGGTTGGAAGCGCCTCCAAATGTCCCCAAATGAATACCATGAAAGTCTTGGTGCACGAAAGTTTTGAGTTCGGTGGGTTTTGCACATGGCCAAGTTGGTCGGTCCACCACGGCATAGCTAGTTGGCTTGGTGGGGGGTTTTGTGAAAAAATGAAATTCGTGATTTTTGAGATGTGAGGGTTGGAAAGGCCTACAAATGTCCCCAAATGAATAACATGAAAGTCTTGGTGCACGAAAGTTTTGAGTTCGGTGGGCTTTGCACACGGCCAAGGTTGGCGGTGCCCCACGGCATACTAGATGGCTTGGTGGGTAGTTTTGTGAAAAAATGAAATTCGTGATTTTTGAGATGTGAGGGTTGGAAAGGCCTACAAATGTCCCCAAATGAAAACCATGAAAGTCTTGGTGCACGAAAGTTTTGAGTTCTGTGGGTTTTGCACATGGCCAAGGTTGGCGGTGCACCACGGCATAACTAGATGGCTTGGTGGGGAGTTTTGTGAAAAAATTCGTGATTTTTGAGATGTGAGGGTTGGAAAGACCTCCACATGTCCCCAAATGAATACCATGAATGTCTTGGTGCACCAAAGTTAAGTTCGGTGGGTTTTGCACTTGGCCAAGTTGTTCGGTGCACCAAGGCATAGATAGCTGGCTTGGTGGGGAGTTTTGTGAAAAAATGAACATCGTGATTTTTGAGATGTGAGGGTTGGAAAGGCCTCCAAATGTCCCCAAATGAATACCATGAAAGTCTTGGTGCAAGAAAGTTTTGAGTTCGGATTTTTGCACGTGGCCAAGGTTGGCGGTGCACCACGGCATAGATAGATGGCTGGGTGGGGAGTTTTGTGAAAAAATGAAATTCGTAATTTTTGAGATGTGAGGGTTGGAAAGGCCTACAAATGTCCCCAAATGAATACCATGAAAGTCTTGGTGCACGAAAGTTTTAAGTTCGGTGGGTTTTGCACATGGCCAAGTTGGTCGGTCCACCACGGCATAGCTAGATGGCTTGGTGGGGAGTTTTGTGAAAAAATGAAATTCATGATTTTTGAGATGTGAGGGTTGGAAAGGCCTACAAATGTCCCCAAATGAATAACATGAAAATCTTGGTGCACGAAAGTTTTGAGTTCGCTGGGCTTTGCACATGGCCAAGGTTGGCGGTGCCCCACGGCATAGCTAGATGGCTTGGTGGGGAGTTTTGTGAAAAAATGAAATTCGTGATTTTTGAGATGTGAGGGTTGGAAAGGCCTACAAATGTCCCCAAATGAAAACCATGAAAGTCTTGGTGCACGAAATTTTTGAGTTCGGTGGGTTTTGCACATGGCCAAGGTTGGCGGTGCACCACGGCAAAACTAGATGGCTTGGTGGGGAGTTTTGTGAAAAAATGAAATTCGTGATTTTTGAGATGTGAGGGTTGGAAAGGCCTCCAAATGTCCCCAAATGAATACCATGAAAGTCTTGGTGCTCCAAAGTTTTGAGTTCGGTGGGTTTTGCATTTGGCCAAGTTGTTCGGTGCACCAAGGCATAGATAGCTGGCTTGGTGGGGAGTTTTGTGAAAAAATGAAATTCGTGATTTTTGAGATGTGAGGGTTGGAAAGGCCTCCAAATTTCCCCAAATGAATACCATGAAAGTCTTGGTGCACGAAAGTTTTAAGTTCGGTGGGTTTTGCACATGGCCAAGTTGGTCGGTGCACCACGGCATAGCTAGATGGCTTGGTGGGGAGTTTTGTGAAAAATAGAAATTCGTGATTTTTGAGATGTGAGGGTTGGAAAGGCCTACAAATGTCCCCAAATGAATACCATGAAAGTCTTGGTGCACCAAAGTTTTGAGTTCGGTGGGTTTTGCACTTGGCCAAGTTGTTCGGTGCACCAAGGCATAGATAGCTGGCTTGGTGGGGAGTTTTGTGAAAAAATGAAATTCGTGATTTTTTAGATGTGAGGGTTGGAAAGGCCTCCAAATGTCCCCAAATGAATACCACGAAAGTCTTGGTGCACTAAAGTTTTGAGTTCGATGGCTTTTGCACTTGGCCAAGTTGGTCGGTGCACCACGGCATAGCTAGATGGGTTGGTGGGGAGTTTTGTGAAAAAATGAAATTCGTGATTTTTGAGATGTGAGGGTTGGGAAGGCCTACAAATGTGCCCAAATGAATACCATGAAAGTCGTTGTGCACGAAAGTTTTGAGTTCGGTGGGTTTTGCACTTGGCCAAGTTGTTCTGTGCACCAAGGCATAGATAGCTGGCTTGGTGGGGAGTTTTGTGAAAAAATGAAATTCGTGATTTTTTAGATGTGAGGGTTGGAAAGGCCTCCAAATGTCCCCAAATGAATACCACGAAAGTCTTGGTGCACTAAAGTTTTGAGTTCGATGGCTTTTGCACTTGGCCAAGTTGGTCGGTGCACCACGGCATAGCTAGATGGCTTGGTGGGTAGTTTTGTGAAAAAATGAAATTCGTGATTTTTGAGATGTGAGGGTTGGAAAGACCTCCACATGTCCCCAAATGAATACCATGAAAGTCTTGGTGCACGAAAGTTTTGAGTTCGGTGGGTTTTGCACTTGGCTAAGTTGGTCGGTGCACCACGGCATAGCTAGATGGGTTGGTGGGGAGTTTTGTGAAAAAATGAAATTCGTGATTTTTGAGATGTGAGGGTTGGAAAGGCCTACAAATATGCCCAAATTAATACCATGAAACTCCTTGTGCACGAATGTTTTGAGTTCGGTGGGTTTTGCACATGGCCAAGTTGGTCGGTGCACCACGGCATAGCTAGATGGCTTGGTGGGGAGTTTTGTGAAAAAATGAAATTCGTGATTTTTGAGATGTGAGGGTTGGAAAGACCTACAAATGTCCCCAAATGAAAACCATGAAAGTCTTGGTGCACGAATGTTTTGAGTTCGGTGGGTTTTGCACATGGCCAAGGTTGGCGGTGCACCACGGCATAACTAGATGGCTTGGTGGGGAGTTTTTTGAAAAAATGAAATTCGTGATTTTTGAGATGTGAGGGTTGGAAGCGCCTCCAAATGTCCCCAAATGAATACCATGAAAGTCTTGGTGCACAAAAGTTTTGAGTTCGGTGGGTTTTGCACATGGCCAAGTTGGTCGGTCCACCACGGCATAGCTAGTTGGCTTGGTGGGGAGTTTTGTGAAAAAATGAACATCGTGATTTTTGAGATGTGAGGGTTGGAAAGGCCTCCAAATGTCCCCAAATGAATACCATGAAAGTCTTGGTGCATGAAAGTTTTTAGTTCGGTGGGTTTTGCACATGGCCAAGTTGGTCGGTCCACCACGGCATAGCTAGTTGGCTTGGTGGGGGGTTTTGTGAAAAAATGAAATTCGTGATTTTTGAGATGTGAGGGTTGGAAAGGCCTACAAATGTCCCCAAATGAATAACATGAAAGTCTTGGTGCACGAAAGTTTTGAGTTCGGTGGGCTTTGCACACGGCCAAGGTTGGCGGTGCCCCACGGCATACTAGATGGCTGGGTGGGGAGTTTTGTGAAAAAATGAAATTCGTAATTTTTGAGATGTGAGGGTTGGAAAGGCCTACAAATGTCCCCAAATGAATACCATGAAAGTCTTGGTGCACGAAAGTTTTAAGTTCGGTGGGTTTTGCACATGGCCAAGTTGGTCGGTCCACCACGGCATAGCTAGATGGCTTGGTGGGGAGTTTTGTGAAAAAATGAAATTCATGATTTTTGAGATGTGAGGGTTGGAAAGGCCTACAAATGTCCCCAAATGAATAACATGAAAATCTTGGTGCACGAAAGTTTTGAGTTCGCTGGGCTTTGCACATGGCCAAGGTTGGCGGTGCCCCACGGCATAGCTAGATGGCTTGGTGGGGAGTTTTGTGAAAAAATGAAATTCGTGATTTTTGAGATGTGAGGGTTGGAAAGGCCTACAAATGTCCCCAAATGAAAACCATGAAAGTCTTGGTGCACGAAATTTTTGAGTTCGGTGGGTTTTGCACATGGCCAAGCTTGGCGGTGCACCACGGCAAAACTAGATGGCTTGGTGGGGAGTTTTGTGAAAAAATGAAATTCGTGATTTTTGAGATGTGAGGGTTGGAAAGGCCTCCAAATGTCCCCAAATGAATACCATGAAAGTCTTGGTGCTCCAAAGTTTTGAGTTCGGTGGGTTTTGCATTTGGCCAAGTTGTTCGGTGCACCAAGGCATAGATAGCTGGCTTGGTGGGGAGTTTTGTGAAAAAATGAAATTCGTGATTTTTGAGATGTGAGGGTTGGAAAGGCCTCCAAATTTCCCCAAATGAATACCATGAAAGTCTTGGTGCACGAAAGTTTTAAGTTCGGTGGGTTTTGCACATGGCCAAGTTGGTCGGTGCACCACGGCATAGCTAGATGGCTTGGTGGGGAGTTTTGTGAAAAATAGAAATTCGTGATTTTTGAGATGTGAGGGTTGGAAAGGCCTACAAATGTCCCCAAATGAATACCATGAAAGTCTTGGTGCACCAAAGTTTTGAGTTCGGTGGGTTTTGCACTTGGCCAAGTTGTTCGGTGCACCAAGGCATAGATAGCTGGCTTGGTGGGGAGTTTTGTGAAAAAATGAAATTCGTGATTTTTTAGATGTGAGGGTTGGAAAGGCCTCCAAATGTCCCCAAATGAATACCACGAAAGTCTTGGTGCACTAAAGTTTTGAGTTCGATGGCTTTTGCACTTGGCCAAGTTGGTCGGTGCACCACGGCATAGCTAGATGGGTTGGTGGGGAGTTTTGTGAAAAAATGAAATTCGTGATTTTTGAGATGTGAGGGTTGGAAAGGCCTACAAATATGCCCAAATTAATACCATGAAACTCCTTGTGCACGAATGTTTTGAGTTCGGTGGGTTTTGCACATGGCCAAGTTGGTCGGTGCACCACGGCATAGCTAGATGGCTTGGTGGGGAGTTTTGTGAAAAAATGAAATTCGTGATTTTTGAGATGTGAGGGTTGGAAAGACCTACAAATGTCCCCAAATGAAAACCATGAAAGTCTTGGTGCACGAATGTTTTGAGTTCGGTGGGTTTTGCACATGGCCAAGGTTGGCGGTGCACCACGGCATAACTAGATGGCTTGGTGGGGAGTTTTTTGAAAAAATGAAATTCGTGATTTTTGAGATGTGAGGGTTGGAAGCGCCTCCAAATGTCCCCAAATGAATACCATGAAAGTCTTGGTGCACAAAAGTTTTGAGTTCGGTGGGTTTTGCACATGGCCAAGTTGGTCGGTCCACCACGGCATAGCTAGTTGGCTTGGTGGGGAGTTTTGTGAAAAAATGAACATCGTGATTTTTGAGATGTGAGGGTTGGAAAGGCCTCCAAATGTCCCCAAATGAATACCATGAAAGTCTTGGTGCATGAAAGTTTTTAGTTCGGTGGGTTTTGCACATGGCCAAGTTGGTCGGTCCACCACGGCATAGCTAGTTGGCTTGGTGGGGGGTTTTGTGAAAAAATGAAATTCGTGATTTTTGAGATGTGAGGGTTGGAAAGGCCTACAAATGTCCCCAAATGAATAACATGAAAGTCTTGGTGCACGAAAGTTTTGAGTTCGGTGGGCTTTGCACACGGCCAAGGTTGGCGGTGCCCCACGGCATACTAGATGGCTGGGTGGGGAGTTTTGTGAAAAAATGAAATTCGTAATTTTTGAGATGTGAGGGTTGGAAAGGCCTACAAATGTCCCCAAATGAATACCATGAAAGTCTTGGTGCACGAAAGTTTTAAGTTCGGTGGGTTTTGCACATGGCCAAGTTGGTCGGTCCACCACGGCATAGCTAGATGGCTTGGTGGGGAGTTTTGTGAAAAAATGAAATTCATGATTTTTGAGATGTGAGGGTTGGAAAGGCCTACAAATGTCCCCAAATGAATAACATGAAAATCTTGGTGCACGAAAGTTTTGAGTTCGCTGGGCTTTGCACATGGCCAAGGTTGGCGGTGCCCCACGGCATAGCTAGATGGCTTGGTGGGGAGTTTTGTGAAAAAATGAAATTCGTGATTTTTGAGATGTGAGGGTTGGAAAGGCCTACAAATGTCCCCAAATGAAAACCATGAAAGTCTTGGTGCACGAAATTTTTGAGTTCGGTGGGTTTTGCACATGGCCAAGCTTGGCGGTGCACCACGGCAAAACTAGATGGCTTGGTGGGGAGTTTTGTGAAAAAATGAAATTCGTGATTTTTGACATGTGAGGGTTGGAAAGGCCTCCAAATGTCCCCAAATGAATACCATGAAAGTCTTGGTGCTCCAAAGTTTTGAGTTCGGTGGGTTTTGCATTTGGCCAAGTTGTTCGGTGCACCAAGGCATAGATAGCTGGCTTGGTGGGGAGTTTTGTGAAAAAATGAAATTCGTGATTTTTGAGATGTGAGGGTTGGAAAGGCCTCCAAATTTCCCCAAATGAATACCATGAAAGTCTTGGTGCACGAAAGTTTTAAGTTCGGTGGGTTTTGCACATGGCCAAGTTGGTCGGTGCACCACGGCATAGCTAGATGGCTTGGTGGGGAGTTTTGTGAAAAATAGAAATTCGTGATTTTTGAGATGTGAGGGTTGGAAAGGCCTACAAATGTCCCCAAATGAATACCATGAAAGTCTTGGTGCACCAAAGTTTTGAGTTCGGTGGGTTTTGCACTTGGCCAAGTTGTTCGGTGCACCAAGGCATAGATAGCTGGCTTGGTGGGGAGTTTTGTGAAAAAATGAAATTCGTGATTTTTTAGATGTGAGGGTTGGAAAGGCCTCCAAATGTCCCCAAATGAATACCACGAAAGTCTTGGTGCACTAAAGTTTTGAGTTCGATGGCTTTTGCACTTGACCAAGTTGGTCGGTGCACCACGGCATAGCTAGATGGGTTGGTGGGGAGTTTTGTGAAAAAATGAAATTCGTGATTTTTGAGATGTGAGGGTTGGGAAGGCCTACAAATGTGCCCAAATGAATACCATGAAAGTCGTTGTGCACGAAAGTTTTGAGTTCGGTGGGTTTTGCACATGGCCAAGTTGGTCGGTGCACCACGGCATAGCTAGATGGCTTGGTGGGGAGTTTTGTGAAAAATTGAAATTCGTGGTTTTTGAGATGTGAGGGTTGGAAAGGCCTACAAATGTCCCCAAATGAATACCATGAAAGTCTTGCTGCACGAAAGTTTTGAGTTCGGTGGGTTTTGTACATGGCCAAGGTTGGCGGTGCACCACGGCATAGCTAGATTGCTTGGTGGGGAGTTTTGTGAAAAAATGAAATTCGTGATTTTTGAGATGTGAGGGTTGGAAAGGCCTCCAAATGTCCCCAAATGAATACCATGAAAGTCTTGGTGCTCCAAAGTTTTGAGTTCGGTGGATTTTGCATTTGGCCAAGTTGTTCGGTGCACCAAGGCATAGATAGCTGGCTTGGTGGGGAGTTTTGTGAAAAAATGAAATTCGTGATTTTTGAGATGTGAGGGTTGGAAAGGCCTCCAAATTTCCCCAAATGAATACCATGAAAGTCTTGGTGCATGAAAGTTTTGAGTTTGGTGGGTTTTGCACATGGCCAAGGTTGGCGGTGCACCACGGCAAAGCTAGATGGCTTGGTGGGGAATTTTGTGAAAAATAGAAATTCGTGATTTTTGAGATGTGAGGGTTGGAAAGGCCTACAAATGTCCCCAAATGAATACCATGAAAGTCTTGGTGCACGAAAGTTTTGAGTTCGGTTGGTTTTGCACATGGCCAAGCTTGGCGGTGCACCGCAGCATAGCTAGATGGCTTGGTGGGGAGTTTTGTGAGCAAATGAAATTCGTGATTTTTGAGATGTGAGGGTTGGAAAGGCCTCCAAATGTCCCTAAATGAATACCATGAAAGTCTTGGTGCACGAAAGTTTTGAGTTCGGTTTTTGCACTTGGCCAAGTTGGTCGGTGCACCACGGCACAGCTAGATGGCTTGGTGGCGAGTTTTGTGAAAAATTGAAATTCGTGATTTTTGAGATTTGAGGGTTGGAAAGACCTACAAATGTCCCCAAATGAATACCATGAAAGTCTAGGTGCACAAAAGTTTTGAGTTCGGTAGGTGTTGCACATGGCCAAGTTGGTCGGTGCACCACGACAAAGCTAGATGGCTTGGTGGGGAGTTTTGTGAGAAAATGAAATTCGTGATTTTTGAGATGTGAGGGTTGGAAAGGCCTACAAATGTCCCCAAATGAATACCATGAAAGTCTTGGTGCACAAAAGTTTTGAGTTCGGTGGGTTTTGCACATGGCCAAGCTTGGCGGTGCACCGCAGCATAGCTAGATGGCTTGGTGGGGAGTTTTGTGAGCAAATGAAATTCGTGATTTTTGAGATGTGAGGGTTGGAAAGGCCTCCAAATGTCCCTAAATGAATACCATGAAAGTCTTGGTGCACGAAAGTTTTGAGTTCGGTTTTTGCACTTGGCCAAGTTGGTCGGTGCACCACGGCACAGCTAGATGGCTTGGTGGCGAGTTTTGTGAAAAATTGAAATTCGTGATTTTTGAGATTTGAGGGTTGGAAAGACCTACAAATGTCCCCAAATGAATACCATGAAAGTCTAGGTGCACAAAAGTTTTGAGTTCGGTAGGTGTTGCACATGGCCAAGTTGGTCGGTGCACCACGACAAAGCTAGATGGCTTGGTGGGGAGTTTTGTGAGAAAATGAAATTCGTGATTTTTGAGATGTGAGGGTTGGAAAGGCCTACAAATGTCCCCAAATGAATACCATGAAAGTCTTGGTGCACAAAAGTTTTGAGTTCGGTGGGTTTTGCACATGGCCAAGCTTGGCGGTGCACCACGGCATAGCTAGATGGCTTGGTGAGGAGTTTTGTGAACAAATGAAATTCGTGATTTTTGAGATGTGAGGGTTGGAAAGGCCTACAAATGTCCCCAAATGAATACCATGAAAGTCTTGGTGCACAAAAGTTTTGAGTTCGGTGGGTTTTGCACATGGCCAAGTTGGTCGGTGCACCACGGCATAGCTAGATGGCTTGGTGGGGAGTTTTGTGAAAAAATGAAATTCGTGATTTTTGAGATGTGAGGGTTGGAAAGACCTACAAATGTCCCCAAATGAAAACCATGAAAGTCTTGGTGCACGAATGTTTTGAGTTCGGTGGGTTTTGCACATGGCCAAGGTTGGCGGTGCACCACGGCATAACTAGATGGCTTGGTGGGGAGTTTTGTGAAAAAATTCGTGATTTTTGAGATGTGAGGGTTGGAAAGACCTCCACATGTCCCCAAATGAATACCATGAATGTCTTGGTGCACCAAAGTTAAGTTCGGTGGGTTTTGCACTTGGCCAAGTTGTTCGGTGCACCAAGGCATAGATAGCTGGCTTGGTGGGGAGTTTTGTGAAAAAATGAACATCGTGATTTTTGAGATGTGAGGGTTGGAAAGGCCTCCAAATGTCCCCAAATGAATACCATGAAAGTCTTGGTGCACGAAAGTTTTGAGTTCGGTTTTTGCACGTGGCCAAGGTTGGCGGTGCACCACGGCATAGATAGATGGCTGGGTGGGGAGTTTTGTGAAAAAATGAAATTCGTAATTTTTGAGATGTGAGGGTTGGAAAGGCCTACAAATGTCCCCAAATGAATACCATGAAAGTCTTGGTGCACGAAAGTTTTGAGTTCGGTGGGCTTTGCACATGGCCAAGGTTGGCGGTGCCCCACGGCATAGCTAGATGGCTTGGTGGGGAGTTTTGTGAAAAAATGAAATTCGTGATTTTTGAGATGTGAGGGTTGGAAAGGCCTACAAATGTCCCCAAATGAAAACCATGAAAGTCTTGGTGCACGAAATTTTTGAGTTCGGTGGGTTTTGCACATGGCCAAGGTTGGCGGTGCACCACGGCAAAACTAGATGGCTTGGTGGGGAGTTTTGTGAAAAAATGAAATTAGTGATTTTTGAGATGTGAGGGTTGGAAAGGCCTCCAAATGTCCCCAAATGAATACCATGAAAGTCTTGGTGCTCCAAAGTTTTGAGTTCGGTGGGTTTTGCATTTGGCCAAGTTGTTCGGTGCACCAAGGCATAGATAGCTGGCTTGGTGGGGAGTTTTGTGAAAAAATGAAATTCGTGATTTTTGAGATGTGAGGGTTGGAAAGGCCTCCAAATTTCCCCAAATGAATACCATGAAAGTCTTGGTGCACGAAAGTTTTAAGTTCGGTGGGTTTTGCACATGGCCAAGTTGGTCGGTGCACCACGGCATAGCTAGATGGCTTGGTGGGGAGTTTTGTGAAAAATAGAAATTCGTGATTTTTGAGATGTGAGGGTTGGAAAGGCCTACAAATGTCCCCAAATGAATACCATGAAAGTCTTGGTGCACCAAAGTTTTGAGTTCGGTGGGTTTTGCACTTGGCCAAGTTGTTCGGTGCACCAAGGCATAGATAGCTGGCTTGGTGGGGAGTTTTGTGAAAAAATGAAATTCGTGATTTTTGAGATGTGAGGGTTGGAAAGGCCTACAAATGTCCCCAAATGAATACCATGAAAGTCTTGGTGCACAAAAGTTTTGAGTTCGGTGGGTTTTGCACATGGCCAAGCTTGGCGGTGCACCACGGCATAGCTAGATGGCTTGGTGAGGAGTTTTGTGAACAAATGAAATTCGTGATTTTTGAGATGTGAGGGTTGGAAAGGCCTACAAATGTCCCCAAATGAATACCATGAAAGTCTTGGTGCACAAAAGTTTTGAGTTCGGTGGGTTTTGCACATGGCCAAGTTGGTCGGTGCACCACGGCATAGCTAGATGGCTTGGTGGGGAGTTTTGTGAAAAAATGAAATTCGTGATTTTTGAGATGTGAGGGTTGGAAAGACCTACAAATGTCCCCAAATGAAAACCATGAAAGTCTTGGTGCACGAATGTTTTGAGTTCGGTGGGTTTTGCACATGGCCAAGGTTGGCGGTGCACCACGGCATAACTAGATGGCTTGGTGGGGAGTTTTGTGAAAAAATTCGTGATTTTTGAGATGTGAGGGTTGGAAAGACCTCCACATGTCCCCAAATGAATACCATGAATGTCTTGGTGCACCAAAGTTAAGTTCGGTGGGTTTTGCACTTGGCCAAGTTGTTCGGTGCACCAAGGCATAGATAGCTGGCTTGGTGGGGAGTTTTGTGAAAAAATGAACATCGTGATTTTTGAGATGTGAGGGTTGGAAAGGCCTCCAAATGTCCCCAAATGAATACCATGAAAGTCTTGGTGCACGAAAGTTTTGAGTTCGGTTTTTGCACGTGGCCAAGGTTGGCGGTGCACCACGGCATAGATAGATGGCTGGGTGGGGAGTTTTGTGAAAAAATGAAATTCGTAATTTTTGAGATGTGAGGGTTGGAAAGGCCTACAAATGTCCCCAAATGAATACCATGAAAGTCTTGGTGCACGAAAGTTTTGAGTTCGGTGGGCTTTGCACATGGCCAAGGTTGGCGGTGCCCCACGGCATAGCTAGATGGCTTGGTGGGGAGTTTTGTGAAAAAATGAAATTCGTGATTTTTGAGATGTGAGGGTTGGAAAGGCCTACAAATGTCCCCAAATGAAAACCATGAAAGTCTTGGTGCACGAAATTTTTGAGTTCGGTGGGTTTTGCACATGGCCAAGGTTGGCGGTGCACCACGGCAAAACTAGATGGCTTGGTGGGGAGTTTTGTGAAAAAATGAAATTAGTGATTTTTGAGATGTGAGGGTTGGAAAGGCCTCCAAATGTCCCCAAATGAATACCATGAAAGTCTTGGTGCTCCAAAGTTTTGAGTTCGGTGGGTTTTGCATTTGGCCAAGTTGTTCGGTGCACCAAGGCATAGATAGCTGGCTTGGTGGGGAGTTTTGTGAAAAAATGAAATTCGTGATTTTTGAGATGTGAGGGTTGGAAAGGCCTCCAAATTTCCCCAAATGAATACCATGAAAGTCTTGGTGCACGAAAGTTTTAAGTTCGGTGGGTTTTGCACATGGCCAAGTTGGTCGGTGCACCACGGCATAGCTAGATGGCTTGGTGGGGAGTTTTGTGAAAAATAGAAATTCGTGATTTTTGAGATGTGAGGGTTGGAAAGGCCTACAAATGTCCCCAAATGAATACCATGAAAGTCTTGGTGCACCAAAGTTTTGAGTTCGGTGGGTTTTGCACTTGGCCAAGTTGTTCGGTGCACCAAGGCATAGATAGCTGGCTTGGTGGGGAGTTTTGTGAAAAAATGAAATTCGTGATTTTTTAGATGTGAGGGTTGGAAAGGCCTCCAAATGTCCCCAAATGAATACCACGAAAGTCTTGGTGCACTAAAGTTTTGAGTTCGATGGCTTTTGCACTTGGCCAAGTTGGTCGGTGCACCACGGCATAGCTAGATGGGTTGGTGGGGAGTTTTGTGAAAAAATGAAATTCGTGATTTTTGAGATGTGAGGGTTGGGAAGGCCTACAAATGTGCCCAAATGAATACCATGAAAGTCCTTGTGCACGAAAGTTTTGAGTTCGGTGGGTTTTGCACATGGCCAAGTTGGTCGGTGCACCACGGCATAGCTAGATGGCTTGGTGGGGAGTTTTGTGAAAAATTGAAATTCGTGGTTTTTGAGATGTGAGGGTTGGAAAGGCCTACAAATGTCCCCAAATGAATACCATGAAAGTCTTGCTGCACGAAAGTTTTGAGTTCGGTGGGTTTTGCACATGGCCAAGGTTGGCGGTGCACCACGGCATAGCTAGATTGCTTGGTGGGGAGTTTTGTGAAAAAATGAAATTCGTGATTTTTGAGATGTGAGGGTTGGAAAGGCCTCCAAATGTCCCCAAATGAATACCATGAAAGACTTGGTGCTCCAAAGTTTTGAGTTCGGTGGGTTTTGCATTTGGCCAAGTTGTTCGGTGCACCAAGGCATAGATAGCTGGCTTGGTGGGGAGTTTTGTGAAAAAATGAAATTCGTGATTTTTGAGATGTGAGGGTTGGAAAGGCCTCCAAATTTCCCCAAATGAATACCATGAAAGTCTTGGTGCATGAAAGTTTTGAGTTTGGTGGGTTTTGCACATGGCCAAGGTTGGCGGTGCACCACGGCAAAGCTAGATGGCTTGGTGGGGAATTTTGTGAAAAATAGAAATTCGTGATTTTTGAAATGTGAGGGTTGGAAAGGCCTACAAATGTCCCAAAATGAATACCATGAAAGTCTTGGTGCACGAAAGTTTTGAGTTCGGTTGGTTTTGCACATGGCCAAGCTTGGCGGTGCACCGCAGCATAGCTAGATGGCTTGGTGGGGAGTTTTGTGAGCAAATGAAATTCGTGATTTTTGAGATGTGAGGGTTGGAATGGCCTCCAAATGTCCCTAAATGAATACCATGAAAGTCTTGGTGCACGAAAGTTTTGAGTTCGGTTTTTGCACTTGGCCAAGTTGGTCGGTGCACCACGGCACAGCTAGATGGCTTGGTGGCGAGTTTTGTGAAAAATTGAAATTCGTGATTTTTGAGATTTGAGGGTTGGAAAGACCTACAAATGTCCCCAAATGAATACCATGAAAGTCTAGGTGCACAAAAGTTTTGAGTTCGGTAGGTGTTGCACATGGCCAAGTTGGTCGGTGCACCACGACAAAGCTAGATGGCTTGGTGGGGAGTTTTGTGAGAAAATGAAATTCGTGATTTTTGAGATGTGAGGGTTGGAAAGGCCTACAAATGTCCCCAAATGAATACCATGAAAGTCTTGGTGCACAAAAGTTTTGAGTTCGGTGGGTTTTGCACATGGCCAAGCTTGGCGGTGCACCACGGCATAGCTAGATGGCTTGGTGAGGAGTTTTGTGAACAAATGAAATTCGTGATTTTTGAGATGAGAGGGTTGGAAAGGCCTCCAAATGTCCCCAAATCAATATCATGAAAGTCTTGGTGCACGAAATTTTTGAGTTCGGTGGGTTTTGCATATGGCCAAGGTTGGCGGTGCACCACGGCATAGGTAGATGGCTTGGTGGGGAGTTTTGTGAAAAAATGAAATTCGTGATTTTTGAGATGTGAGGGTTGGAAAGGCCTACAAATGTCCCCAAATGAATACCATGAAAGTCTTGGTGCACGAAAGTTTTAAGTTCGGTGGGTTTTGCACATGGCCAAGTTGGTCGGTCCACCACGGCATAGCTAGATGGCTTGGTGGGGAGTTTTGTGAAAAAATGAAATTCATGATTTTTGAGATGTGAGGGTTGGAAAGGCCTACAAATGTCCCCAGATGAATAACATGAAAGTCTTGGTGCACGAAAGTTTTTAGTTCGGTGGGCTTTGCACATGGCCAAGGTTGGCGGTGCCCCACGGCATAGCTAGATGGCTTGGTGGGGAGTTTTGTGAAAAAAAGAAATTCGTGATTTTTGAGATGTGAGGGTTGGAAAGGCCTACAAATGTCCCCGAATGAAAACCATGAAAGTCTTGGTGCACGAAAGTTTTGAGTTCGGTGGGTTTTGCACATGGCCAAGGTTGGCGGTGCACCACGGCAAAACTAGATGGCTTGGTGGGGAGTTTTGTGAAAAAATGAAATTCGTGATTTTTGAGAGGTGAGGGTTGGAAAGGCCTCCAAATGTCCCCAAATGAATACCATGAAAGTCCTGGTGCACGAAAGTTTTGAGTTCGATGGCTTTTGCACTTGGCAAAGTTGGTTGGTGCACCACGGCATAGCTAGATGGGTTGGTGGGGAGTTTTGTGAAAAATAGAAATTCGTGATTTTTGAGATGTGAGGGTTGGAAAGGCCTACAAATGTCCCCAAATGAATACCATGAAAGTGTTGGTGCTCCAAAGTTTTGAGTTCGGTGGATTTTCCATTTGGCCAAGTTGTTCGGTGCACCAAGGCATAGATAGCTGGCTTGGTGGGGAGTTTTGTGAAAAAATGAAATTCGTGATTTTTGAGATGTGAGGGTTGGAAAGGCCTCCAAATTTCCCCAAATGAATACCATGAAAGTCTTGGTGCATGAAAGTTTTGAGTTCGGTGGGTTTTGCACATGACCAAGTTGGTCGGTGCATCATGGCATATGTGGATGGATTGGTGGGGGGTTTGTGAATAATTGAAATTCATGGTTTTTGAGATGTGAGGGTCGGAAAGGCCTACAAATGTCCCCAAATGAATACCATGAAAGTCTTGGTGAATGAAAGTTTTGACTTCGGTGGGTTTTGCACATGGCCAAGGTTGAAGGTGCACCACGGCATAGCTTGATGGCTTGGTGGGGAGTTTTGTGAAAAATTGAAATTCGTGATTTTTGAGATGTGAGGGTTGGAAAGGCCTACAAATGTCCCCAAATGAATACCATGAAAGTCTTGCTGCACGAAAGTTTTAAGTTCGGTGGGTTTTGCACATGGCCAAGTTGGTCGGTCCACCACGGCATAGCTAGATTGCTTGGTGGGGAGTTTTGTGAAAAAATGAAATTCGTGATTTTTGAGATGTGAGGGTTGGAAAGGCCTCCAAATGTCCCCAAATGAATACCATGAAAGTCTTGGTGCTCCAAAGTTTTGAGTTCGGTGGGTTTTGCATTTGGCCAAGTTGTTCGGTGCACCAAGGCATAGATAGCTGGCTTGGTGGGGAGTTTTGTGAAAAAATGAAATTCGTGATTTTTGAGATGTGAGGGTTGGAAAGGCCTCCAAATTTCCCCAAATGAATACCATGAAAGTCTTGGTGCATGAAAGTTTTGAGTTTGGTGGGTTTTGCACATGGCCAAGGTTGGCGGTGCACCACGGCAAAGCTAGATGGCTTGGTGGGGAATTTTGTGAAAAATAGAAATTCGTGATTTTTGAAATGTGAGGGTTGGAAAGGCCTACAAATGTCCCCAAATGAATACCATGAAAGTCTTGGTGCACGAAAGTTTTGAGTTCGGTTGGTTTTGCACATGGCCAAGCTTGGCGGTGCACCGCAGCATAGCTAGATGGCTTGGTGGGGAGTTTTGTGAGCAAATGAAATTCGTGATTTTTGAGATGTGAGGGTTGGAAAGGCCTACAAATGTGCCCAAATTAATACCATGAAAGTCCTTGTGCACGAAAGTTTTGAGTTCGGTGGGTTTTGCACATGGCCAAGTTGGTCGGTGCACCACGGCATAGCTAAATGGCTTGGTGGGGAGTTTTGTGAAAAATTGAAATTCGTGGTTTTTGAGATGTGAGGGTTGGAAAGGCCTACAAATGTCCCCAAATGAATACCATGAAAGTCTTGCTGCACGAAAGTTTTGAGTTCGGTGGGTTTTGCACATGGCCAAGGTTGGCAGTGCACCACGGCATAGCTAGATTGCTTGGTGGGGAGTTTTGTGAAAAAATGAAATTCGTGATTTTTGAGATGTGAGGGTTGGAAAGGCCTCCAAATGTCCCCAAATGAATACCATGAAAGTCTTGGTGCACGAAAGTTTTTAGTTTGGTAGGTTTTGCACATGGCCAAGGTTGGCGGTGCACCACGGCAAAGCTAGATGACTTGGTGGGGAATTTTGTGAAAAATAGAAATTCGTGATTTTTGAGATGTGAGGGTTGGAAAGGCCTACAAATGTCCCCAAATGAATACCATGAAAGTCTTGGTGCACGAAAGTTTTGAGTTCGGTGGGTTTTGCATATGGCCAAGCTTGGCGGTGCACCGCGGCATAGCTAGATGAATTGGTGGGGAGTTTTGTGAGCAAATGAAATTCGTGATTTTTGAGATGTGAGGGTTGGAAAGGCCTACGAATGTCCCCAAATGAATACCACGAAAGTCTTGGTTCACGAATGTTTTGAGTTCGGTGGGTTTTGCACATGACCAAGTTGGTCGGTGCATCCTGGCATATCTGGATGGATTGGAGGGGGGTTTGTGAAAAATTGAAATTCAAGGTTTTTGAGATGTGAGGATAGGAAAGGCCTACAAATGTCCCCAAATGAATACCATGAAAGTCTTGGTGAACGAAAGTTTTGACTTCGGTGGGTTTTGCACATGGCCAAAGTTGAAGGTGCACCACGACATAGCTAGATGGCTTGGCGGGGAGTTTTGTGAAAAATTGAAATTTGTGATTTTTGAGATGTGAGGGTTGGAAAGCCCTACAAATGTCCCCAAATAAATACCATGAAAGACTTGGTGCACGAAAGTTTTGAGTTCGGTGGGTTTTGCACATGGCCAAGGTTGGCGGTGCACCACGACATAGCTAGATGGCTTAGTGGGGAGTTTTGTGAAAAAATGAAATTCGTGATTTTTGAGATGTGAGGGTTGGAAAGGCCTACAAATGTCCCCAAATGAATACCATGAAAGTCTTGGTGCACGAAAGTTTTAAGTTCGGTGGGTTTTGCACATGGCCAAGTTTGTCGGTCCACCACGGCATAGCTAGATGGCTTGGTGTGGAGTTTTGTGAATAATTGAAATTCATGGTTTTTGAGATGTGAGGGTCGGAAAGGCCTACAAATGTCCCCAAATGAATACCATGAAAGTCTTGGTGAATGAAAGTTTTGACTTCGGTGGGTTTTGCACATGGCCAAGGTTGAAGGTGCACCACGGCATAGCTTGATGGCTTGGTGGGGAGTTTTGTGAAAAATTGAAATTCGTGATTTTTGAGATGTGAGGGTTGGAAAGGCCTACAAATGTCCCCAAATGAATACCATGAAAGTCTTGCTGCACGAAAGTTTTAAGTTCGGTGGGTTTTGCACATGGCCAAGTTGGTCGGTCCACCACGGCATAACTAGATTGCTTGGTGGGGAGTTTTGTGAAAAAATGAAATTCGTGATTTTTGAGATGTGAGGGTTGGAAAGGCCTCCAAATGTCCCCAAATGAATACCATGAAAGTCTTGGTGCTCCAAAGTTTTGAGTTCGGTGGGTTTTGCATTTGGCCAAGTTGTTCGGTGCACCAAGGCATAGATAGCTGGCTTGGTGGGGAGTTTTGTGAAAAAATGAAATTCGTGATTTTTGACATGTGAGGGTTGGAAAGGCCTCCAAATTTCCCCAAATGAATACCATGAAAGTCTTGGTGCATGAAAGTTTTGAGTTTGGTGGGTTTTGCACATGGCCAAGGTTGGCGGTGCACCACGGCAAAGCTAGATGGCTTGGTGGGGAATTTTGTGAAAAATAGAAATTCGTGATTTTTGAAATGTGAGGGTTGGAAAGGCCTACAAATGTCCCCAAATGAATACCATGAAAGTCTTGGTGCACGAAAGTTTTGAGTTCGGTTGGTTTTGCACATGGCCAAGCTTGGCGGTGCACCGCAGCATAGCTAGATGGCTTGGTGGGGAGTTTTGTGAGCAAATGAAATTCGTGATTTTTGAGATGTGAGGGTTGGAAAGGCCTACAAATGTGCCCAAATTAATACCATGAAAGTCCTTGTGCACGAAAGTTTTGAGTTCGGTGGGTTTTGCACATGGCCAAGTTGGTCGGTGCACCACGGCATAGCTAAATGGCTTGGTGGGGAGTTTTGTGAAAAATTGAAATTCGTGGTTTTTGAGATGTGAGGGTTGGAAAGGCCTACAAATGTCCCCAAATGAATACCATGAAAGTCTTGCTGCACGAAAGTTTTGAGTTCGGTGGGTTTTGCACATGGCCAAGGTTGGCGGTGCACCACGGCATAGCTAGATTGCTTGGTGGGGAGTTTTGTGAAAAAATGAAATTCGTGATTTTTGAGATGTGAGGGTTGGAAAGGCCTCCAAATGTCCCCAAATGAATACCATGAAAGTCTTGGTGCACGAAAGTTTTTAGTTTGGTAGGTTTTGCACATGGCCAAGGTTGGCGGTGCACCACGGCAAAGCTAGATGACTTGGTGGGGAATTTTGTGAAAAATAGAAATTCGTGATTTTTGAGATGTGAGGGTTGGAAAGGCCTACAAATGTCCCCAAATGAATACCATGAAAGTCTTGGTGCACGAAAGTTTTGAGTTCGGTGGGTTTTGCATATGGCCAAGCTTGGCGGTGCACCGCGGCATAGCTAGATGAATTGGTGGGGAGTTTTGTGAGCAAATGAAATTCGTGATTTTTGAGATGTGAGGGTTGGAAAGGCCTACGAATGTCCCCAAATGAATACCACGAAAGTCTTGGTTCACGAATGTTTTGAGTTCGGTGGGTTTTGCACATGACCAAGTTGGTCGGTGCATCCTGGCATATCTGGATGGATTGGAGGGGGGTTTGTGAAAAATTGAAATTCAAGGTTTTTGAGATGTGAGGATAGGAAAGGCCTACAAATGTCCCCAAATGAATACCATGAAAGTCTTGGTGAACGAAAGTTTTGACTTCGGTGGGTTTTGCACATGGCCAAAGTTGAAGGTGCACCACGACATAGCTAGATGGCTTGGCGGGGAGTTTTGTGAAAAATTGAAATTTGTGATTTTTGAGATGTGAGGGTTGGAAAGCCCTACAAATGTCCCCAAATAAATACCATGAAAGACTTGGTGCACGAAAGTTTTGAGTTCGGTGGGTTTTGCACATGGCCAAGGTTGGCGGTGCACCACGACATAGCTAGATGGCTTAGTGGGGAGTTTTGTGAAAAAATGAAATTCGTGATTTTTGAGATGTGAGGGTTGGAAAGGCCTACAAATGTCCCCAAATGAATACCATGAAAGTCTTGGTGCACGAAAGTTTTAAGTTCGGTGGGTTTTGCACATGGCCAAGTTTGTCGGTCCACCACGGCATAGCTAGATGGCTTGGTGTGGAGTTTTGTGAAAAAATGAAATTCGTGATTTTTGAGATGTGAGGGTTGGAAAGGCCTACAAATGTCCCCAAATGAATAACATGAAAGTCTTGGTGCACGAAAGTTTTGAGTTCGGTGGGCTTTGCACATGGCCAAGGTTGGCGGTGCCCCACGGCATAGCTAGATGGCTTGCTGGGGAGTTTTGTGAAAAAATGAAATTCGTGATTTTTGAGATGTGAGGGTTGGAAAGACCTCCAAATGTCCCCAAATGAATACCATGAAAGTCTTGGTGCACGAAAGTTTTGAGTTCGGTGGGTTTTGCACTTGGCCAAGTTGGTCGGTGCACCACGGCATAGCTAGATGGGTTGGTGGGGAGTTTTGTGAAAAAATGAAATTCGTGATTTTTGAGATGTGAGGATTGGAAAGGCCTACAAATATGCCCAAATTAATACCATGAAAGTCCTTGTGCACGAATGTTTTGAGTTCGGTGGGTTTTGCAGATGGCCAAGTTGGTCGGTGCACCACGGCATAGCTAGATGGCTTGGTGGGGAGTTTTGTGAAAAATTGAAATTCGTGGTTTTTGAGATGTGAGGGTTGGAAAGGCCTACAAATGTCCCCAAATGAATACCATGAAAGTCTTGCTGCACGAAAGTTTTGAGTTCGGTGGGTTTTGCACATGGCCAAGGTTGGCGGTGCACCACGGCATTGCTAGATTGCTTGGTGGGGAGTTTTGTGAAAAAATGAAATTCGTGATTTTTGAGATGTCAGGGTTGGAAAGGCCTCCAAATGTCCCTAAATGAATACCATCAAAGTCTTGGTGCACGAAAGTTTTGAGTTCGGTTTTTGCACTTGGCCAAGTTGGTCGGTGCACCACGGCACAGCTAGATGGCTTGGCGGGGAGTTTTGTGAAGAATTGAAATTCGTGATTTTTGAGATGTGAGGGTTGGAAAGGCCTGCAAATGTCCCCAAATGAATACCATGAAAGTCTTGGTGCACGAAAGTTTTGCGTTCGGTTTTTGCACTTGGCCAAGCTGGTCGGTGCACCATGGCATAGCTAGATGGTTCGGTGGGGAGTTTTGTGAAAAATTGAAATTCGTGATTTTTGAGATTTGAGGGTTGGAAAGGCCTGCAAATGTCCCCAAACGAATACCATGAAAGTCTAGGTGCACAAAATGTTTTGAGTTCGGTGGGTTTTGCACATGGCCAAGTTGGTCGGTGCACCACGACAAAGCTAGATGGCTTGGTGGGGAGTTTTGTGAGAAAATGAAATTCGTGATTTTTGAGATGTGAGGGTTGGAAAGGCCTACAAATGTCCCCAAATGAATACCATGAAAGTGTTGGTGCACGAAAGTTTTGAGTTCGGTGGGTTTTGCACATGACCAAGTTGGTCGGTGCATCATGGCATATGTGGATGGATTGGTGGGGGGTTTGTGAATAATTGAAATTCGTGGTTTTTGAGATGTGAGGGTCGGAAAGGCCTACAAATGTCCCCAAATGAATACCATGAAAGTCTTGGTGAATGAAAGTTTTGACTTCGGTGGGTTTTGCACATGGCCAAGGTTGAAGGTGCACCACGGCATAGCTTGATGGCTTGGCGGGGAGTTTTGTGAAAAATTGAAATTCGTGATTTTTGAGATGTGAGGGTTGGAAAGGCCTACAAATGTCCCCAAATGAATACCATGAAAGTCTTGCTGCACGAAAGTTTTAAGTTCGGTGGGTTTTGCACATGGCCAAGTTGGTCGGTGCACCACGGCATAGCTAGATGGGTTGGTGGGGAGTTTTGTGAAAAAATGAAATTCGTGATTTTTGAGATGTGAGGGTTGGAAAGGCCTACAAATATGCCCAAATTAATACCATGAAAGTCCTTGTGCACGAATGTTTTGAGTTCGGTGGGTTTTGCAGATGGCCAAGTTGGTCGGTGCACCACGGCATAGCTAGATGGCTTGGTGGGGAGTTTTGTGAAAAATTGAAATTCGTGGTTTTTGAGATGTGAGGGTTGGAAAGGCCTACAAATGTCCCCAAATGAATACCATGAAAGTCTTGCTGCACGAAAGTTTTGAGTTCGGTGGGTTTTGCACATGGCCAAGGTTGGCGGTGCACCACGGCATTGCTAGATTGCTTGGTGGGGAGTTTTGTGAAAAAATGAAATTCGTGATTTTTGAGATGTCAGGGTTGGAAAGGCCTCCAAATGTCCCTAAATGAATACCATCAAAGTCTTGGTGCACGAAAGTTTTGAGTTCGGTTTTTGCACTTGGCCAAGTTGGTCGGTGCACCACGGCACAGCTAGATGGCTTGGCGGGGAGTTTTGTGAAGAATTGAAATTCGTGATTTTTGAGATGTGAGGGTTGGAAAGGCCTACAAATGTCCCCAAATGAATACCATGAAAGTCTTGGTGCACGAAAGTTTTAAGTTCGGTGGGTTTTGCACATGGCCAAGTTTGTCGGTCCACCACGGCATAGCTAGATGGCTTGGTGTGGAGTTTTGTGAAAAAATGAAATTCGTGATTTTTGAGATGTGAGGGTTGGAAAGGCCTACAAATGTCCCCAAATGAATAACATGAAAGTCTTGGTGCACGAAAGTTTTGAGTTCGGTGGGCTTTGCACATGGCCAAGGTTGGCGGTGCCCCACGGCATAGCTAGATGGCTTGCTGGGGAGTTTTGTGAAAAAATGAAATTCGTGATTTTTGAGATGTGAGGGTTGGAAAGACCTCCAAATGTCCCCAAATGAATACCATGAAAGTCTTGGTGCACGAAAGTTTTGAGTTCGGTGGGTTTTGCACTTGGCCAAGTTGGTCGGTGCACCACGGCATAGCTAGATGGGTTGGTGGGGAGTTTTGTGAAAAAATGAAATTCGTGATTTTTGAGATGTGAGGGTTGGAAAGGCCTACAAATATGCCCAAATTAATACCATGAAAGTCCTTGTGCACGAATGTTTTGAGTTCGGTGGATTTTGCAGATGGCCAAGTTGGTCGGTGCACCACGGCATAGCTAGATGGCTTGGTGGGGAGTTTTGTGAAAAATTGAAATTCGTGGTTTTTGAGATGTGAGGGTTGGAAAGGCCTACAAATGTCCCCAAATGAATACCATGAAAGTCTTGCTGCACGAAAGTTTTGAGTTCGGTGGGTTTTGCACATGGCCAAGGTTGGCGGTGCACCACGGCATTGCTAGATTGCTTGGTGGGGAGTTTTGTGAAAAAATGAAATTCGTGATTTTTGAGATGTCAGGGTTGGAAAGGCCTCCAAATGTCCCTAAATGAATACCATCAAAGTCTTGGTGCACGAAAGTTTTGAGTTCGGTTTTTGCACTTGGCCAAGTTGGTCGGTGCACCACGGCACAGCTAGATGGCTTGGCGGGGAGTTTTGTGAAGAATTGAAATTCGTGATTTTTGAGATGTGAGGGTTGGAAAGGCCTGCAAATGTCCCCAAATGAATACCATGAAAGTCTTGGTGCACGAAAGTTTTGCGTTCGGTTTTTGCACTTGGCCAAGCTGGTCGGTGCACCACGGCATAGCTAGATGGTTCGGTGGGGAGTTTTGTGAAAAATTGAAATTCGTGATTTTTGAGATTTGAGGGTTGGAAAGGCCTACAAATGTCCCCAAACGAATACCATGAAAGTCTAGGTGCACAAAATGTTTTGAGTTCGGTGGGTTTTGCACATGGCCAAGTTGGTCGGTGCACCACGACAAAGCTAGATGGCTTGGTGGGGAGTTTTGTGAGAAAATGAAATTCGTGATTTTTGAGATGTGAGGGTTGGAAAGGCCTACAAATGTCCCCAAATGAATACCATGAAAGTGTTGGTGCACGAAAGTTTTGAGTTCGGTGGGTTTTGCACATGACCAAGTTGGTCGGTGCATCATGGCATATGTGGATGGATTGGTGGGTGGTTTGTGAATAATTGAAATTCGTGGTTTTTGAGATGTGAGGGTCGGAAAGGCCTACAAATGTCCCCAAATGAATACCATGAAAGTCTTGGTGAATGAAAGTTTTGACTTCGGTGGGTTTTGCACATGGCCAAGGTTGAAGGTGCACCACGGCATAGCTTGATGGCTTGGCGGGGAGTTTTGTGAAAAATTGAAATTCGTGATTTTTGAGATGTGAGGGTTGGAAAGGCCTACAAATGTCCCCAAATGAATACCATGAAAGTCTTGCTGCACGAAAGTTTTAAGTTCGGTGGGTTTTGCACATGGCCAAGTTGGTCGGTGCACCACGGCATAGCTAGATGGGTTGGTGGGGAGTTTTGTGAAAAAATGAAATTCGTGATTTTTGAGATGTGAGGGTTGGAAAGGCCTACAAATATGCCCAAATTAATACCATGAAAGTCCTTGTGCACGAATGTTTTGAGTTCGGTGGGTTTTGCAGATGGCCAAGTTGGTCGGTGCACCACGGCATAGCTAGATGGCTTGGTGGGGAGTTTTGTGAAAAATTGAAATTCGTGGTTTTTGAGATGTGAGGGTTGGAAAGGCCTACAAATGTCCCCAAATGAATACCATGAAAGTCTTGGTGCACGAAAGTTTTGCGTTCGGTTTTTGCACTTGGCCAAGCTGGTCGGTGCACCACGGCACAGCTAGATGGCTTGGCGGGGAGTTTTGTGAAGAATTGAAATTCGTGATTTTTGAGATGTGAGGGTTGGAAAGGCCTACAAATGTCCCCAAATGAATACCATGAAAGTCTTGGTGCACGAAAGTTTTGCGTTCGGTTTTTGCACTTGGCCAAGCTGGTCGGTGCACCACGGCATAGCTAGATGGTTCGGTGGGGAGTTTTGTGAAAAATTGAAATTCGTGATTTTTGAGATTTGAGGGTTGGAAGGGCCTACAAATGTCCCCAAACGAATACCATGAAAGTCTAGGTGCACAAAAGTTTTGAGTTCGGTGGGTTTTGCACATGGCCAAGTTGGTCGGTGCACCACGACAAAGCTAGATGGCTTGGTGGGGAGTTTTGTGAGAAAATGAAATTCGTGATTTTTGAGATGTGAGGGTTGGAAAGGCCTACAAATGTCCCCAAATGAATACCATGAAAGTCTTGGTGCACAAAAGTTTTGAGTTCGGTGGGTTTTGCAAATGGCCAAGCTTGGCGGTGCACCACGGCATAGCTAGATGGCTTGGTGAGGAGTTTTGTGAACAAATGAAATTCGTGATTTTTGAGATGTGAGGGTTGGAAAGGCCTCCAAATGTCCTTAAATGAATACCATGAAAGTCTTGGTGCACGAAAGTTTTGAGTTTGGTTTTTGCACTTGGCCAAGTTGGTCGGTGCACCACGGCACAACTAGATGGCTTGGCGGGGAGTTTTGTGAAGAATTGAAATTCGTGATTTTTGAGATGTGAGGGTTGGAAAGGCCTACAAATGTCCCCAAATGAATACCATTAAAGTCTTGGTGCACGAAAGTTTTGAGTTCGGTGGGTTTTGCACATGGCCAAGGTTGGCGGTGCACCACGGCATAGCTAGATGGCTTGGTGGGGAGTTTTGTGAAAAAATGAAATTCGTAATTTTCGAGATGTGCGGGTTGGAAAGGCCTACAAATGTCCCCAAATGAATACCATGAAAGTCTTGGTGCACGAAAGTTTTAAGTTCGGTGGGTTTTGCACATGGCCAAGTTGGTCGGTCCACCACAGCATAGCTAGATGGCTTGGTGGGGAGTTTTGTGAAAAAATGAAATTCATGATTTTTGAGATGTGAGGGTTGGAAAGGCCTACAAATGTCCCCAAATGAATAACATGAAAGTCTTGGTGCACGAAAGTTTTGAGTTCGGTGGGCTTTGCACATGGCCAAGGTTGGCGGTGCCCCACGGCATAGCTAGATGGCTTGGTGGGGAGTTTTGTGAAAAAATGAAATTCGTGATTTTTGAGATGTGAGGGTTGGAAAGGCCTACAAATGTCCCCAAATGAAAACCATGAAAGTCTTGGTGCACGAAAGTTTTGAGTTCGGTGGGTTTTGCACATGGCCAAGCTTGGCGGTGCACCGCGGCATAGCTAGATGGCTTGGTGGGGAGTTTTGTGAGCAAATGAAATTCGTGATTTTTGAGATGTGAGGGTTGGAAAGGCCTCCAAATGTCTCCAAATGAATACCATGAAAGTCTTGGTGCATGAAAGTTTTGAGTTTGGTGGGTTTTGCACATGGCCAAGGTTGGCGGTGCACCACGGCAAAGCTAGATGGCTTGGTGGGGAATTTTGTGAAAAATAGAAATTCGTGATTTTTGAGATGTGAGGGTTGGAAAGGCCTACAAATGTCCCCAAATGAATACCATGAAAGTCTTGGTGCACGAAAGTTTTGAGTTCGGTGGGTTTTGCACATGGCCAAGCTTGGCGGTGCACCGCGGCATAGCTAGATGGCTTGGTGGGGAGTTTTGTGAGCAAATGAAATTCGTGATTTTTGAGATGTGAGGGTTGGAAAGGCCTCCAAATGTCTCCAAATGAATACCATGAAAGTCTTGGTGCATGAAAGTTTTGAGTTTGGTGGGTTTTGCACATGGCCAAGGTTGGCGGTGCACCACGGCAAAGCTAGATGGCTTGGTGGGGAATTTTGTGAAAAATAGAAATTCGTGATTTTTGAGATGTGAGGGTTGGAAAGGCCTACAAATGTCCCCAAATGAATACCATGAAAGTCTTGGTGCACGAAAGTTTTGAGTTCGGTGGGTTTTGCACATGGCCAAGCTTGGCGGTGCACCGCGGCATAGCTAGATGGCTTGGTGGGGAGTTTTGTGAGCAAATGAAATTCGTGATTTTTGAGATGTGAGGGTTGGAAAGTCCTCCAAATGTCTCCAAATGAATACCATGAAAGTCTTGGTGCATGAAAGTTTTGAGTTTGGTGGGTTTTGCACATGGCCAAGGTTGTCGGTGCACCACGACAAAGCTAGATGGCTTGGTGGGGAATTTTGTGAAAAATAGAAATTCGTGATTTTTGAGATGTGAGGGTTGGAAAGGCCTACAAATGTCCCATAATGAATACCATGAAAGTCTTGCTGCACGAAAGTTTTGAGTTCGGTGGGTTTTGCACATGGCCAAGGTTGGCGGTGCACCACGGCATAGCTAGATTGCTTGGTGGGGAGTTTTGTGAAAAAATGAAATTCGTGATTTTTGAGATGTAAGGGTTGGAAAGGCCTCCAAATGTCTCCAAATGAATACCATGAAAGTCTTGGTGCATGAAAGTTTTGAGTTTGGTGGGTTTTGCACATGGCCAAGGTTGGCGGTGCACCACGGCAAAGCTAGATGGCTTGGTGGGGAATTTTGTGAAAAATAGAAATTCGTGATTTTTGAGATGTGAGGGTTGGAAAGGCCTACAAATGTCCCCAAATGAATACCATGAAAGTCTTGGTGCACGAAAGTTTTGAGTTCGGTGGGTTTTGCACATGGCCAAGCTTGGCGGTGCACCGCGGCATAGCTAGATGGCTTGGTGGGGAGTTTTGTGAGCAAATGAAATTCGTGATTTTTGAGATGTGAGGGTTGGAAAGGCCTCCAAATGTCTCCAAATGAATACCATGAAAGTCTTGGTGCATGAAAGTTTTGAGTTTGGTGGGTTTTGCACATGGCCAAGGTTGGCGGTGCACCACGGCAAAGCTAGATGGCTTGGTGGGGAATTTTGTGAAAAATAGAAATTCGTGATTTTTGAGATGTGAGGGTTGGAAAGGCCTACAAATGTCCCCAAATGAATACCATGAAAGTCTTGGTGCACGAAAGTTTTGAGTTCGGTGGGTTTTGCACATGGCCAAGCTTGGCGGTGCACCGCGGCATAGCTAGATGGCTTGGTGGGGAGTTTTGTGAGCAAATGAAATTCGTGATTTTTGAGATGTGAGGGTTGGAAAGGCCTCCAAATGTCTCCAAATGAATACCATGAAAGTCTTGGTGCATGAAAGTTTTGAGTTTGGTGGGTTTTGCACATGGCCAAGGTTGGCGGTGCACCACGGCAAAGCTAGATGGCTTGGTGGGGAATTTTGTGAAAAATAGAAATTCGTGATTTTTGAGATGTGAGGGTTGGAAAGGCCTACAAATGTCCCCAAATGAATACCATGAAAGTCTTGGTGCACGAAAGTTTTGAGTTCGGTGGGTTTTGCACATGGCCAAGCTTGGCGGTGCACCGCGGCATAGCTAGATGGCTTGGTGGGGAGTTTTGTGAGCAAATGAAATTCGTGATTTTTGAGATGTGAGGGTTGGAAAGGCCTCCAAATGTCTCCAAATGAATACCATGAAAGTCTTGGTGCATGAAAGTTTTGAGTTTGGTGGGTTTTGCACATGGCCAAGGTTGGCGGTGCACCACGGCAAAGCTAGATGGCTTGGTGGGGAATTTTGTGAAAAATAGAAATTCGTGATTTTTGAGATGTGAGGGTTGGAAAGGCCTACAAATGTCCCCAAATGAATACCATGAAAGTCTTGGTGCACGAAAGTTTTGAGTTCGGTGGGTTTTGCACATGGCCAAGCTTGGCGGTGCACCGCGGCATAGCTAGATGGCTTGGTGGGGAGTTTTGTGAGCAAATGAAATTCGTGATTTTTGAGATGTGAGGGTTGGAAAGGCCTCCAAATGTCTCCAAATGAATACCATGAAAGTCTTGGTGCATGAAAGTTTTGAGTTTGGTGGGTTTTGCACATGGCCAAGGTTGTCGGTGCACCACGACAAAGCTAGATGGCTTGGTGGGGAATTTTGTGAAAAATAGAAATTCGTGATTTTTGAGATGTGAGGGTTGGAAAGGCCTACAAATGTCCCATAATGAATACCATGAAAGTCTTGCTGCACGAAAGTTTTGAGTTCGGTGGGTTTTGCACATGGCCAAGGTTGGCGGTGCACCACGGCATAGCTAGATTGCTTGGTGGGGAGTTTTGTGAAAAAATGAAATTCGTGATTTTTGAGATGTAAGGGTTGGAAAGGCCTCCAAATGTCTCCAAATGAATACCATGAAAGTCTTGGTGCATGAAAGTTTTGAGTTTGGTGGGTTTTGCACATGGCCAAGGTTGGCGGTGCACCACGGCAAAGCTAGATGGCTTGGTGGGGAATTTTGTGAAAAATAGAAATTCGTGATTTTTGAGATGTGAGGGTTGGAAAGGCCTACAAATGTCCCCAAATGAATACCATGAAAGTCTTGGTGCACGAAAGTTTTGAGTTCGGTGGGTTTTGCACATGGCCAAGCTTGGCGGTGCACCGCGGCATAGCTAGATGGCTTGGTGGGGAGTTTTGTGAGCAAATGAAATTCGTGATTTTTGAGATGTGAGGGTTGGAAAGGCCTCCAAATGTCTCCAAATGAATACCATGAAAGTCTTGGTGCATGAAAGTTTTGAGTTTGGTGGGTTTTGCACATGGCCAAGGTTGGCGGTGCACCACGGCAAAGCTAGATGGCTTGGTGGGGAATTTTGTGAAAAATAGAAATTCGTGATTTTTGAGATGTGAGGGTTGGAAAGGCCTACAAATGTCCCCAAATGAATACCATGAAAGTCTTGGTGCACGAAAGTTTTGAGTTCGGTGGGTTTTGCACATGGCCAAGCTTGGCGGTGCACCGCGGCATAGCTAGATGGCTTGGTGGGGAGTTTTGTGAGCAAATGAAATTCCTGATTTTTGAGATGTGAGGGTTGGAAAGGCCTCCAAATGTCCCTAAGTGAATACCATGAAAGTCTTGGTGCACAAAAGTTTTGAGTTCGGTTTTTGCACTTGGCCAAGTTGGTCGGTGCACCACGGCACAGCTAGATGGCTTGGTGGCGAGTTTTGTGAAAAATTGAAATTCGTGATTTTTGAGATTTGAGGGTTGGAAAGACCTACAAATGTCCCCAAATGAATACCATGAAAGTCTAGGTGCACAAAAGTTTTGAGTTCGGTGGGTGTTGCACATGGCCAAGTTGGTCGGTGCACCACGACAAAGCTAGATGGCTTAGTGGGGAGTTTTGTGAGAAAATGAAATTCGTGATTTTTGAGATGTGAGGGTTGGAAAGGCCTACAAATGTCCCCAAATGAATACCATGAAAGTCTTGGTGTACAAAAGTTTTGAGTTCGGTGGGTTTTGCACATGGCCAAGCTTGGCGGTGCACCGCGGTATAGCTAGATGGCTTGGTGAGGAGTTTTGTGAACAAATGAAATTCGTGATTTTTGAGATGAGAGGGTTGGAAAGGCCTCCAAATGTCCCCAAATCAATATCATGAAAGTCTTGGTGCACGAAATTTTTGAGTTCGGTGGGTTTTGCATATGGCCAAGGTTGGCGGTGCACCACGGCATAGCTAGATGGCTTGGTGGGGTGTTTTGTGAAAAAATGAAATTCGTGATTTTTGAGATGTGAGGGTTGGAAAGGCCTACAAATGTCCCCAAATGAATACCATGAAAGTCTTGGTGCACGAAAGTTTTGAGTTCGGTGGGTTTTGCACATGGCCAAGTTGGTCGGTCCACCAAGGCATAGCTAGATGGCTTGGTGGGGAGTTTTGTGAAAAAATGAAATTCATGATTTTTGAGATGTGAGGGTTGGAAAGGCCTACAAATGTCCCCAGATGAATAACATGAAAGTCTTGGTGCACGAAAGTTTTGAGTTCGGTGGGCTTTGCACATGGCCAAGGTTGGCGGTGCCCCACGGCAATGCTAGATGGCTTGGTGGGGAGTTTTGTGAAAAAAAGAAATTCGTGATTTTTGAGATGTGAGGGTGGGAAAGGCCTACAAATGTCCCCAAATGAAAACCATGAAAGTCTTGGTGCACGAAAGTTTTGAGTTCGGTGGGTTTTGCACATGGCCAAGGTTGGCGGTGCACCACGACAAAACTAGATGGCTTGGTGGGGAGTTTTGTGAAAAAATGAAATTCGTGATTTTTGAGATGTGAGGGTTGGAAAGGCCTCCAAATGTCCCCAAATGAATACCATGAAAGTCCTGGTGCACGAAAGTTTTGAGTTCGATGACTTTTGCACTTGGCCAAGTTGGTCGGTGCACCACGGCATAGCGAGATGGGTTGGTGGGGAGTTTTGTGAAAAATAGAAATTCGTGATTTTTGAGATGTGAGGGTTGGAAAGGCCTACAAATGTCCCATAATGAATACCATGAAAGTCTTGGTGCACCAAAGTTTTGAGTTCGGTGGGTTTTGCACTTGGCCAAGTTGTTCGGTGCACCAAGGCATAGATAGCTGGCTTGGTGGGGAGTTTTGTGAAGAAATGAAATTCGTGATTTTTTAGATGTGAGGGTTGGAAAGGCCTCCAAATGTCCCCAAATGAATACCATGAAAGTCCTGGTGCACGAAAGTTTTGAGTTCGATGGCTTTTGCATTTGGCCAAGTTGTTCGGTGCACCAAGGCATAGATAGCTGGCTTGGTGGGGAGTTTTGTGAAAAAATGAAATTCGTGATTTTTGGGATGTGAGAGTTGGAAAGGCCTACAAATGTCCCCAGATGAATAACATGAAAGTCTTGGTGCACGAAAGTTTTGAGTTCGGTGGGCTTTGCACATGGCCAAGGTTGGCGGTGCCCCACGGCAATGCTAGATGGCTTGGTGGGGAGTTTTGTGAAAAAAAGAAATTCGTGATTTTTGAGATGTGAGGGTTGGAAAGGCCTACAAATGTCCCCAAATGAATACCATGAAAGTCTTGGTGCACCAAAGTTTTGAGTTCGGTGGGTTTTGCACTTGGCCAAGTTGTTCGGTGCACCAAGGCATAGATAGCTGGCTTGGTGGGGAATTTTGTGAAAAATAGAAATTCGTGATTTTTGAGATGTGAGGGTTGGAAAGGCCTACAAATGTCCCATAATGAATACCATGAAAGTCTTGCTGCACGAAAGTTTTGAGTTCGGTGGGTTTTGCACATGGCCAAGGTTGGCGGTGCACCACGGCATAGCTAGATGGGTTGGTGGGGAGTTTTGTGAAAAAATGAAATTCGTGATTTTTGAGATGTGAGGGTTGGAAAGGCCTCCAAATGTGCCCAAATGAATACCATGAAAGTCTTGGTGCACGAAAGTTTTGAGTTTGGTGGGTTTTGCACATGGCCAAGGTTGGCGGTGCACCACGGCAATGCTAGATGGCTTGGTGGGGAATTTTGTGAAAAATAGAAATTCGTGATTTTTGAGATGTGAGGGTTGGAAAGGCCTACAAATGTCCCCAAATGAATACCATGAAAGTCTTGGTGCATGAAAGTTTTGAGTTTGGTGGGTTTTGCACATGGCCAAGGTTGGCGGTGCACCACGGCAAAGCTAGATGGCTTGGTGGGGAATTTTGTGAAAAATAGAAATTCGTGATTTTTGAGATGTGAGGGTTGGAAAGGCCTACAAATGTCCCCAAATGAATACCATGAAAGTCTTGGTGCACGAAAGTTTTGAGTTCGGTGGGTTTTGCACATGGCCAAGCTTGGCGGTGCACCGCGGCATAGCTAGATGGCTTGGTGGGGAGTTTTGTGAGCAAATGAAATTCCTGATTTTTGAGATGTGAGGGTTGGAAAGGCCTCCAAATGTCCCTAAATGAATACCATGAAAGTCTTGGTGCAAAAAAGTTTTGAGTTCGGTTTTTGCACTTGGCCAAGTTGGTCGGTGCACCACGGCACAGCTAGATGGCTTGGTGGCGAGTTTTGTGAAAAATTGAAATTCGTGATTTTTGAGATTTGAGGGTTGGAAAAACCTACAAATGTCCCCAAATGAATACCATGAAAGTCTAGGTGCACAAAAGTTTTGAGTTCGGTGGGTATTGCACATGGCCAAGTTGGTCGGTGCACCACGACAAAGCTAGATGGCTTAGTCGGGAGTTTTGTGAGAAAATGAAATTCGTGATTTTTGAGATGTGAGTGTTGGAAAGGCCTACAAATGTCCCCAAATGAATACCATGAAAGTCTTGGTGTACAAAAGTTTTGAGTTCGGTGGGTTTTGCACATGGCCAAGCTTGGCGGTGCACCGCGGTATAGCTAGATGGCTTGGTGAGGAGTTTTGTGAACAAATGAAATTCGTGATTTTTGAGATGAGAGGGTTGGAAAGGCCTCCAAATGTCCCCAAATCAATATCATGAAAGTCTTGGTGCACGAAATTTTTGAGTTCGGTGGGTTTTGCATATGGCCAAGGTTGGCGGTGCACCACGGCATAGCTAGATGGCTTGGTGGGGTGTTTTGTGAAAAAATGAAATTCGTGATTTTTGAGATGTGAGGGTTGGAAAGGCCTACAAATGTCCCCAAATGAATACCATGAAAGTCTTGGTGCACGAAAGTTTTGAGTTCGGTGGGTTTTGCACATGGCCAAGCTTGGCGGTGCACCGCGGCATAGCTAGATGGCTTGGTGGGGAGTTTTGTGAGCAAATGAAATTCCTGATTTTTGAGATGTGAGGGTTGGAAAGGCCTCCAAATGTCCCTAAATGAATACCATGAAAGTCTTGGTGCAAAAAAGTTTTGAGTTCGGTTTTTGCACTTGGCCAAGTTGGTCGGTGCACCACGGCACAGCTAGATGGCTTGGTGGCGAGTTTTGTGAAAAATTGAAATTCGTGATTTTTGAGATTTGAGGGTTGGAAAAACCTACAAATGTCCCCAAATGAATACCATGAAAGTCTAGGTGCACAAAAGTTTTGAGTTCGGTGGGTATTGCACATGGCCAAGTTGGTCGGTGCACCACGACAAAGCTAGATGGCTTAGTCGGGAGTTTTGTGAGAAAATGAAATTCGTGATTTTTGAGATGTGAGTGTTGGAAAGGCCTACAAATGTCCCCAAATGAATACCATGAAAGTCTTGGTGTACAAAAGTTTTGAGTTCGGTGGGTTTTGCACATGGCCAAGCTTGGCGGTGCACCGCGGTATAGCTAGATGGCTTGGTGAGGAGTTTTGTGAACAAATGAAATTCGTGATTTTTGAGATGAGAGGGTTGGAAAGGCCTCCAAATGTCCCCAAATCAATATCATGAAAGTCTTGGTGCACGAAATTTTTGAGTTCGGTGGGTTTTGCATATGGCCAAGGTTGGCGGTGCACCACGGCATAGCTAGATGGCTTGGTGGGGTGTTTTGTGAAAAAATGAAATTCGTGATTTTTGAGATGTGAGGGTTGGAAAGGCCTACAAATGTCCCCAAATGAATACCATGAAAGTCTTGGTGCACGAAAGTTTTGAGTTCGGTGGGTTTTGCACATGGCCAAGTTGGTCGGTCCACCACGGCATAGCTAGATGGCTTGGTGGGGAGTTTTGTGAACAAATGAAATTCATGATTTTTGAGATGTGAGGGTTGGAAAGGCCTACAAATGTCCCTAGATGAATAACATGAAAGTCTTGGTGCACGAAAGTTTTGAGTTCGGTGGGCTTTGCACATGGCCAAGGTTGGCGGTGCCCCACGGCAATGCTAGATGGCTTGGTGGGGAGTTTTGTGAAAAAAAGAAATTCGTGATTTTTGAGATGTGAGGGTTGGAAAGGCCTACAAATGTCCCCAAATGAAAACCATGAAAGTCTTGGTGCACGAAAGTTTTGAGTTCGGTGGGTTTTGCACATGGCCAAGGTTGGCGGTGCACCACGGCAAAACTAGATGGCTTGGTGGGGAGTTTTGTGAAAAAATGAAATTCGTGATTTTTGAGATGTGAGGGTTGGAAAGGCCTCCAAATGTCCCCAAATGAATACCATGAAAGTCCTGGTGCACGAAAGTTTTGAGTTCGATGGCTTTTGCACTTGGCCAAGTTGGTCGGTGCACCACGGCATAGCTAGATGGGTTGGTGGGGAGTTTTGTGAAAAATAGAAATTCGTGATTTTTGAGATGTGAGGGTTGGAAAGGCCTACAAATGTCCCATAATGAATACCATGAAAGTCTTGGTGCACCAAAGTTTTGAGTTCGGTGGGTTTTGCACTTGGCCAAGTTGTTCGGTGCACCAAGGCATAGATAGCTGGCTTGGTGGGGAGTTTTGTGAAGAAATGAAATTCGTGATTTTTTAGATGTGAGGGTTGGAAAGGCCTCCAAATGTCCCCAAATGAATACCATGAAAGTCCTGGTGCACGAAAGTTTTGAGTTCGATGGCTTTTGCATTTGGCCAAGTTGTTCGGTGCACCAAGGCATAGATAGCTGGCTTGGTGGGGAGTTTTGTGAAAAAATGAAATTCGTGATTTTTGGGATGTGAGGGTTGGAAAGGCCTACAAATGTCCCCAGATGAATAACATGAAAGTCTTGGTGCACGAAAGTTTTGAGTTCGGTGGGCTTTGCACATGGCCAAGGTTGGCGGTGCCCCACGGCAATGCTAGATGGCTTGGTGGGGAGTTTTGTGAAAAAAAGAAATTCGTGATTTTTGAGATGTGAGGGTTGGAAAGGCCTACAAATGTCCCCAAATGAATACCATGAAAGTCTTGGTGCACCAAAGTTTTGAGTTCGGTGGGTTTTGCACTTGGCCAAGTTGTTCGGTGCACCAAGGCATAGATAGCTGGCTTGGTGGGGACTTTTGTGAAGAAATGAAATTCGTGATTTTTTAGATGTGATGGTTGGAAAGGCCTCCAAATGTCCCCAAATGAATACCACGAAAGTCTTGGTCCACTAAAGTTTTGAGTTCGATGGCTTTTGCACTTGGCCAAGTTGGTCGGTGCACCACGGCATAGCTAGATGGGTTGGTGGGGAGTTTTGTGAAAAAATGAAATTCGTGATTTTTGAGATGTGAGGGTTGGAAAGGCCTACAAATGTGCCCAAATGAATACCATGAAAGTCTTGGTGCACGAAAGTTTTGAGTTTGGTGGGTTTTGCACATGGCCAAGGTTGGCGGTGCACCACGGCAAAGCTAGATGGCTTGGTGGGGAATTTTGTGAAAAATAGAAATTCGTGATTTTTGAGATGTGAGGGTTGGAAAGGCCTACAAATGTCCCCAAATGAATACCATGAAAGTCTTGGTGCACGAAAGTTTTGAGTTCGGTGGGTTTTGCACATGGCCAAGCTTGGCGGTGCACCGCGGCATAGCTAGATGGCTTGGTGGGGAGTTTTGTGAGCAAATGAAATTCGTGATTTTTGAGATGTGAGGGTTGGAAAGGCCTCCAAATGTCTCCAAATGAATACCATGAAAGTCTTGGTGCATGAAAGTTTTGAGTTTGGTGGGTTTTGCACATGGCCAAGGTTGGCGGTGCACCACGGCAAAGCTAGATGGCTTGGTGGGGAATTTTGTGAAAAATAGAAATTCGTGATTTTTGAGATGTGAGGGTTGGAAAGGCCTACAAATGTCCCCAAATGAATACCATGAAAGTCTTGGTGCACGAAAGTTTTGAGTTCGGTGGGTTTTGCACATGGCCAAGCTTGGCGGTGCACTGCGGCATAGCTAGATGGCTTGGTGGGGAGTTTTGTGAGCAAATGAAATTCGTGATTTTTGAGATGTGAGGGTTGGAAAGGCCTACAAATGTCCCCAAATGAATACCATGAAAGTCTTGGTGTACAAAAGTTTTGAGTTCGGTGGGTTTTGCACATGGCCAAGCTTGGCGGTGCACCGCGGCATAGCTAGATGGCTTGGTGGGGTGTTTTGTGAAAAAATGAAATTCGTGATTTTTGAGATGTGAGGGTTGGAAAGGCCTACAAATGTCCCCAAATGAATACCATGAAAGTCTTGGTGCACGAAAGTTTTGAGTTCGGTGGGTTTTGCACATGGCCAAGCTTGGCGGTGCACCGCGGCATAGCTAGATGGCTTGGTGGGGAGTTTTGTGAGCAAATGAAATTCCTGATTTTTGAGATGTGAGGGTTGGAAAGGCCTCCAAATGTCCCTAAATGAATACCATGAAAGTCTTGGTGCACAAAAGTTTTGAGTTCGGTTTTTGCACTTGGCCAAGTTGGTCGGTGCACCACGGCATAGCTAGATGGCTTGGTGGCGAGTTTTGTGAAAAATTGAAATTCGTGATTTTTGAGATTTGAGGGTTGGAAAGACCTACAAATGTCCCCAAATGAATACCATGAAAGTCTAGGTGCACAAAAGTTTTGAGTTCGGTGGGTGTTGCACATGGCCAAGTTGGTCGGTGCACCACGACAAAGCTAGATGGCTTAGTGGGGAGTTTTGTGAGAAAATGAAATTCGTGATTTTTGAGATGTGAGGGTTGGAAAGGCCTACAAATGTCCCCAAATGAATACCATGAAAGTCTTGGTGTACAAAAGTTTTGAGTTCGGTGGGTTTTGCACATGGCCAAGCTTGGCGGTGCACCGCGGCATAGCTAGATGGCTTGGTGAGGAGTTTTGTGAACAAATGAAATTCGTGATTTTTGAGATGAGAGGGTTGGAAAGGCCTCCAAATGTCCCCAAATCAATATCATGAAAGTCTTGGTGCACGAAATTTTTGAGTTCGGTGGGTTTTGCATATGGCCAAGGTTGGCGGTGCACCACGGCATAGCTAGATGGCTTGGTGGGGTGTTTTGTGAAAAAATGAAATTCGTGATTTTTGAGATGTGAGGGTTGGAAAGGCCTACAAATGTCCCCAAATGAATACCATGAAATTCTTGGTGCACGAAAGTTTTGAGTTCGGTGGGTTTTGCACATGGCCAAGTTGGTCGGTCCACCACGGCATAGCTAGATGGCTTGGTGGGGAGTTTTGTGAAAAAATGAAATTCATGATTTTTGAGATGTGAGGGTTGGAAAGGCCTACAAATGTCCCCAGATGAATAACATGAAAGTCTTGGTGCACGAAAGTTTTGAGTTCGGTGGGCTTTGCACATGGCCAAGGTTGGCGGTGCCCCACGGCAATGCTAGATGGCTTGGTGGGGAGTTTTGTGAAAAAAAGAAATTCGTGATTTTTGAGATGTGAGGGTTGGAAAGGCCTACAAATGTCCCCAAATGAAAACCATGAAAGTCTTGGTGCACGAAAGTTTTGAGTTCGGTGGGTTTTGCACATGGCCAAGGTTGGCGGTGCACCACGGCAAAACTAGATGGCTTGGTGGGGAGTTTTGTGAAAAAATGAAATTCGTGATTTTTGAGATGTGAGGGTTGGAAAGGCCTCCAAATGTCCCCAAATGAATACCATGAAAGTCCTGGTGCACGAAAGTTTTGAGTTCGATGGCTTTTGCACTTGGCCAAGTTGGTCGGTGCACCACGGCATAGCTAGATGGGTTGGTGGGGAGTTTTGTGAAAAATAGAAATTCGTGATTTTTGAGATGTGAGGGTTGGAAAGGCCTACAAATGTCCCATAATGAATACCATGAAAGTCTTGGTGCACCAAAGTTTTGAGTTCGGTGGGTTTTGCACTTGGCCAAGTTGTTCGGTGCACCAAGGCATAGATAGCTGGCTTGGTGGGGAGTTTTGTGAAGAAATGAAATTCGTGATTTTTTAGATGTGAGGGTTGGAAAGGCCTCCAAATGTCCCCAAATGAATACCATGAAAGTCCTGGTGCACGAAAGTTTTGAGTTCGATGGCTTTTGCATTTGGCCAAGTTGTTCGGTGCACCAAGGCATAGATAGCTGGCTTGGTGGGGAGTTTTGTGAAAAAATGAAATTTGTGATTTTTGGGATGTGAGGGTTGGAAAGGCCTACAAATGTCCCCAGATGAATAACATGAAAGTCTTGGTGCACGAAAGTTTTGAGTTCGGTGGGCTTTGCACATGGCCAAGGTTGGCGGTGCCCCACGGCAATGCTAGATGGCTTGGTGGGGAGTTTTGTGAAAAAAAGAAATTCGTGATTTTTGAGATGTGAGGGTTGGAAAGGCCTACAAATGTCCCCAAATGAATACCATGAAAGTCTTGGTGCACCAAAGTTTTGAGTTCGGTGGGTTTTGCACTTGGCCAAGTTGTTCGGTGCACCAAGGCATAGATAGCTGGCTTGGTGGGGACTTTTGTGAAGAAATGAAATTCGTGATTTTTTAGATGTGAGGGTTGGAAAGGCCTCCAAATGTCCCCAAATGAATACCACGAAAGTCTTGGTCCACTAAAGTTTTGAGTTCGATGGCTTTTGCACTTGGCCAAGTTGGTCGGTGCACCACGGCATAGCTAGATGGGTTGGTGGGGAGTTTTGTGAAAAAATGAAATTCGTGATTTTTGAGATGTGAGGGTTGGAAAGGCCTACAAATGTGCCCAAATGAATACCATGAAAGTCTTGGTGCACGAAAGTTTTGAGTTTGGTGGGTTTTGCACATGGCCAAGGTTGGCGGTGCACCACGGCAAAGCTAGATGGCTTGGTGGGGAATTTTGTGAAAAATAGAAATTCGTGATTTTTGAGATGTGAGGGTTGGAAAGGCCTACAAATGTCCCCAAATGAATACCATGAAAGTCTTGGTGCACGAAAGTTTTGAGTTCGGTGGGTTTTGCACATGGCCAAGCTTGGCGGTGCACCGCGGCATAGCTAGATGGCTTGGTGGGGAGTTTTGTGAGCAAATGAAATTCGTGATTTTTGAGATGTGAGGGTTGGAAAGGCCTCCAAATGTCTCCAAATGAATACCATGAAAGTCTTGGTGCATGAAAGTTTTGAGTTTGGTGGGTTTTGCACATGGCCAAGGTTGGCGGTGCACCACGGCAAAGCTAGATGGCTTGGTGGGGAATTTTGTGAAAAATAGAAATTCGTGATTTTTGAGATGTGAGGGTTGGAAAGGCCTACAAATGTCCCCAAATGAATACCATGAAAGTCTTGGTGCACGAAAGTTTTGAGTTCGGTGGGTTTTGCACATGGCCAAGCTTGGCGGTGCACTGCGGCATAGCTAGATGGCTTGGTGGGGAGTTTTGTGAGCAAATGAAATTCGTGATTTTTGAGATGTGAGGGTTGGAAAGGCCTCCAAATGTCCCTAAATGAATACCATGAAAGTCTTGGTGCACAAAAGTTTTGAGTTCGGTTTTTGCACTTGGCCAAGTTGGTCGGTGCACCACGGCACAGCTAGATGGCTTGGTGGCGAGTTTTGTGAAAAATTGAAATTCGTGATTTTTGAGATTTGAGGGTTGGAAAGACCTACAAATGTCCCCAAATGAATACCATGAAAGTCTAGGTGCACAAAAGTTTTGAGTTCGGTGGGTGTTGCACATGGTCAAGTTGGTCGGTGCACCACGACAAAGCTAGATGGCTTGGTGGGGAGTTTTGTGAGAAAATGAAATTCGTGATTTTTGAGATGTGAGGGTTGGAAAGGCCTACAAATGTCCCCAAATGAATACCATGAAAGTCTTGGTGTACAAAATTTTTGAGTTCGGTGGGTTTTGCACATGGCCAAGCTTGGCGGTGCACCGCGGCATAGCTAGATGGCTTGGTGAGGAGTTTTGTGAACAAATGAAATTCGTGATTTTTGAGATGAGAGGGTTGGAAAGGCCTCCAAATGTCCCCAAATCAATATCATGAAAGTCTTGGTGCACGAAATTTTTGAGTTCGGTGGGTTTTGCATATGGCCAAGGTTGGCGGTGCACCACGGCATAGCTAGATGGCTTGGTGGGGTGTTTTGTGAAAAAATGAAATTCGTGATTTTTGAGATGTGAGGGTTGGAAAGGCCTACAAATGTCCCCAAATGAATACCATGAAAGTCTTGGTGCACGAAAGTTTTGAGTTCGGTGGGTTTTGCACATGGCCAAGTTGGTCGGTCCACCACGGCATAGCTAGATGGCTTGGTGGGGAGTTTTGTGAAAAAATGAAATTCATGATTTTTGAGATGTGAGGGTTGGAAAGGCCTACAAATGTCCCCAGATGAATAACATGAAAGTCTTGGTGCACGAAAGTTTTGAGTTCGGTGGGCTTTGCACATGGCCAAGGTTGGCGGTGCCCCACGGCAATGCTAGATGGCTTGGTGGGGAGTTTTGTGAAAAAAAGAAATTCGTGATTTTTGAGATGTGAGGGTTGGAAAGGCCTACAAATGTCCCCAAATGAAAACCATGAAAGTCTTGGTGCACGAAAGTTTTGAGTTCGGTGGGTTTTGCACATGGCCAAGGTTGGCGGTGCACCACGGCAAAACTAGATGGCTTGGTGGGGAGTTTTGTGAAAAAATGAAATTCGTGATTTTTGAGATGTGAGGGTTGGAAAGGCCTCCAAATGTCCCCAAATGAATACCATGAAAGTCCTGGTGCACGAAAGTTTTGAGTTCGATGGCTTTTGCACTTGGCCAAGTTGGTCGGTGCACCACGGCATAGCTAGATGGGTTGGTGGGGAGTTTTGTGAAAAATAGAAATTCGTGATTTTTGAGATGTGAGGGTTGCAAAGGACTACAAATGTCCCATAATGAATACCATGAAAGTCTTGGTGCACCAAAGTTTTGAGTTCGGTGGGTTTTGCACTTGGCCAAGTTGTACGGTGCACCAAGGCATAGATAGCTGGCTTGGTGGGGAGTTTTGTGAAGAAATGAAATTCGTGATTTTTTAGATGTGAGGGTTGGAAAGGCCTCCAAATGTCCCCAAATGAATACCATGAAAGTCCTGGTGCACGAAAGTTTTGAGTTCGATGGCTTTTGCATTTGGCCAAGTTCTTCGGTGCACCAAGGCATAGATAGCTGGCTTGGTGGGGAGTTTTGTGAAAAAATGAAATTCGTGATTTTTGGGATGTGAGGGTTGGAAAGGCCTCCAAATTTCCCCAAATGAATACCATGAAAGTCTTGGTGCACGAAAGTTTTGAGTTCGATGGCTTTTGCACTTGGCCAAGTTGGTCGGTGCATCATGGCATAGCTAGATGGGTTGGTGGGGAGTTTTGTGAAAAATAGAAATTCGTGATTTTTGAGATGTGAGGGTTGGAAAGGCCTACAAATGTCCCATAATGAATACCATGAAAGTCTTGGTGCACCAAAGTTTTGAGTTCGGTGGGTTTTGCACTTGGCCAAGTTGTTCGGTGCACCAAGGAATAGATAGCTGGCTTGGTGGGGAGTTTTGTGAAGAAATGAAATTCGTGATGTTTTAGATGTGAGGGTTGAAAAGGCCTCCAAATGTCCCCAAATGAATACCACGAAAGTCTTGGTCCACTAAAGTTTTGAGTTCGATGGCTTTTGCACTTGGCCAAGTTGGTCGGTGCACCACGGCATAGCTAGATGGGCTGGTGGGGAGTTTTGTGAAAAAATGAAATTCGTGATTTTTGAGATGTGAGGGTTTGAAAGGCCTACAAATGTGCCCAAATGAATACCATGAAAGTCCTTGTGCACGAAAGTTTTGAGTTCGGTGGGTTTTGCACATGGCCAAGTTGGTCGGTCCACCACGGCATAGCTAGTTGGCTTGGTGGGGAGTTTTGTGAAAAAATGAAATTCGTGATTTTTGAGATGTGAGGGTTGGAAAGGCCTACAAATGTCCCCAAATGAATAACATGAAATTCTTGGTGCACGAAAGTTTTGAGTTCGGTGGGCTTTGCATACGGCCAAGGTTGGCGGTGCCCCACGGCATACTAGATGGCTTGGTGGGTAGTTTTGTGAAAAAATGAAATTCGTGATTTTTGAGATGTGAGGGTTGGAAAGGCCTACAAATGTCCCCAAATGAAAACCATGAAAGTCTTGGTGCACGAAAGTTTTGAGTTCGGTGGGTTTTGCACATGGCCAACGTTGGCGGTGCACCACGGCATAACTAGATGGCTTGGTGGGGAGTTTTGTGAAAAAATGAAATTCGTGATTTTTGAGATGTGAGGGTTGGAAAGACCTCCACATGTCCCCAAATGAATACCATGAAAGTCTTGGTGCACCAAAGTTGAGTTCGGTGGGTTTTGCACTTGGCCAAGTTGTTCGGTGCACCAAGGCATAAATAGCTGGCTTGGTGGGGAGTTTTGTGAAAAAATGAAGTTCGTGATTTTCGAGATGTGAGGGTTGGAAAGGCCTCCAAATGTCCCCAAATGAATACCATGAAAGTCTTGGTGCACGAAAGTTTTGAGTTCGGTTTTTGCACTTGGCCAAGTTGGTCGGTGCACCACGGCACAACTAGATGGCTTGGTGGGGAGTTTTGTGAAAAAATGAAATTCGTGATTTTTGAGATGTGAGGGTTGGAAAGGCCTACAAATGTCCCCAAATGAATACCAGGAAAGTCTTGGTGCACGAAAGTTTTAAGTTCGGTGGGTTTTGCACATGGCCAAGTTGGTCGGTCCACCACGGCATAGCTAGATGGCTTGGTGGGGAGTTTTGTGAAAAAATGAAATTCGTGATTTTTGAGATGTGAGGGTTGGAAAGGCCTACAAATGTCCCCAAATGAAAACCATGAAAGTCTTGGTGCACGAAAGTTTTGAGTTCGGTGGGTTTTGCACACGGCCAAGGTTGGCGGTGCACCACGGCAAAACTAGATGGCTTGGTGGGGAGTTTTGTGAAAAAATGAAATTCATGATTTTTGAGATGTCAGGGTTGGAAAGGCCTCCAAATGTCCCCAAATGAATACCATGAAAGTCTTGGTGCACGAAAGTTTTGAGTTCGATGGCTTTTGCACTTGGCCAAGTTGGTCGGTGCACCACGGCATAGCTAGATGGGTTGGTGGGGAGTTTTGTGAAAAATAGAAATTCGTGATTTTTGAGATGTGAGGGTTGGAAAGGCCTACAAGTGTCCCCAAATGAATACCATGAAAGTCTTGGTGTACGAAAGTTTTGAGTTCGGTGGGTTTTGCACATGACCAAGTTGGTCGGTGCATCGTGGGATATGTGGATGGATTGGTGGGGGGTTTGTGAATAATTGAAATTCGTGGTTTTTGAGATGTGAGGGTTGGAAAGGCCTACAAATGTCCCCAAATGAATACCATGAAAGTCTTGGTGCACGAAAGTTTTAAGTTCGGTGGGTTTTGCACATGGCCAAGTTGGTCGGTCCACCACGGCATAGCTAGATGGCTTGGTGGGGAGTTTTGTGAAAAAATGAAATTCGTGATTTTTGAGATGTTAGGGTTGGAAAGGCCTACAAATGTCCCCAAATGAAAACCATGAAAGTCTTGGTGCACGAAAGTTTTGAGTTCGGTGGGTTTTGCACACGGCCAAGGTTGGCGGTGCACCACGGTAAAACTAGATGGCTTGGTGGGGAGTTTTGTGAAAAAATGAAATTCGTGATTTTTGAGATGTCAGGGTTGGAAAGGCCTCCAAATGTCCCCAAATGAATACCATGAAAGTCTTGGTGCACGAAAGTTTTGAGTTCGCTGGCTTTTGCACTTCGCCAAGTTGGTCGGTGCACCACGGCATAGCTAGATGGGTTGGTTGGGAGTTTTCTGAAAAATAGAAATTCGTGATTTTTGAGATGTGAGGGTTGGAAAGGCCTACAAGTGTCCCCAAATGAATACCATGAAAGTCTTGGTGCACGAAAGTTTTGAGTTCGGTGGGTTTTGCACATGACCAAGTTGGTCGGTGCATCATGGCATGTGTGGATGGATTGGTGGGGGGTTTGTGAATAGTTGAAATTCGTGGTTTTTGAGATGTGAGGGTTGGAAAGGCCTACGAATGTCCCCAAATGAATAACATGAAAGTCTTGGTGCACGAAAGTATTGAGTTCGATGGGCTTTGCACATGGCCAAGGTTGGCGGTGCCCCACGGCACACTAGATGGCTTGGTGGGGAGTTTTGTGAAAAATTTAAATTCTTGATTTTTGAGCTGTGAGGGTTGGAAAGGCCTACAAATGTCCGCAAATGAATACCATGAAAGTCTTGGTGCACGAAAGTTTTGAGTTCGGTGTGTTTTGCACATGGCCAAGGTTGAAGGTGCACCACGGCATAACTAGATGGCTTGGTGGGGAGTTTTGTGAAAAAATGAAATTCGTGATTTTTGAGTTGTGAGGGTTGGAAAGACCTCCAAATGTCCCCAAATGAATACCATGAAAGTCTTGGTGCACGAAAGTTTTGAGTTCGGTGGGTTTTGCACTTGGCCAAGTCGTTCGGTGCACCAAGGCATAGATAGTTGGCTTGGTGGGGAGTTTTGTGAAAAAATGAAGTTCGTGATTTTTGAGATGTGAGGGTTGGAAAGGCCTCCAAATGTCCCCAAATGAATACCATGAAAGTGTTGGTGAACGAAAGTTTTGAGTTCGATTGCTTTTGCCCTTGGCCAAGTTGGTCGGTGCACCACGACATAGCTAGATGGGTTGGTGGGGAGTTTTGTGAAAAATTGAAATTCGTGATTTTTGAGATGTGAGGGTTGGAAAGGCCTACAAATGTCCCCAAATGAATACCATGAAAGTCTTGGTGTACGAAAGTTTTGACTTCGGTGGGTTTTGCACTTGGCCAAGCTTGGCGGTGCACCACGACAGAGCTAGATGGGTTGGTGGGGAATTTTGTGAACAAATGAAATTCGTGATTTTTGAGATGTGAGGGTTGGAAAGGCTTCCAAATGTCCCCAAATGAATACCTTGAAAGTCTTGGTGCACGAAAGTTTTCAGTTCGGTGTGTTTTGCACATGGCCAAGGTTGAAGGTGCACCACGGCATAGCTAGATGGCTTGGCGGGGAGTTTTGTGAAAAAATGAAATTCGTGATTTTTGAGATGTGAGGGTTGGAAAGGACTACAAATGTCCCCAAATGAATACCATGAAAGTCTTGGTGCACGAAAGTTTTGAGTTCGGTGGGTTTTGCACATGGCCAAGGTTGGCGGTGCACCACGGCATAGCTAGATGGCTTGGTGGGGAGTTTTGTGAAAAAATGAAATTCGTGATTTTTGAGATGTGAGGGTTGGAAAGGCCTACAAATGTCCCCAAATGAAAACCATGAAAGTCTTGGTGCACGAAAGTTTTGAGTTCGGTGGGTTTTGCACATGGCCAAGGTTGGCGGTGCACCACGGCAAAACTAGATGGCTTGGTGGGGAGTTTTGTGAAAAAATGAAATTCGTGATTTTTGAGATTTGAGGGTTGGAAAGGCCTACAAATGTCCGTAAATGAATATCACGAAAGTCTTGGTGCACGAAAATTTTGAGTTTAGTGGGGAGTTTTGTGAAAAAATGAAATTCGTGATTTTTGAGATGTGAGGGTTGGAAAGGCCTACAGATGTCCCCAAATGAATACCATGAAAGTCTTGGTGCACGAAAGTTTTGAGTTCGGTGTGTTTTGCACATGGCCAAGGTTGAAGGTGCACCACGGCATAGCTAGTTGGCTTGGCGGGGAGTTTTGTGAAAAATTGAAATTCGTGATTTTTGAGATGTGAGGGTTGGAAAGGCCTACAAATGTCCCCAAATGAATACCATGAAAGTCTTGGTGCACAAAAGTTTTGAGTTCGGTGGGTTTTGCACATGGCCAAGGTTGGCGGTGCACCACGGCAGAGCTAGATGGCTTGGTGGGGAGTTTTGTGAGCAAATGAAATTCGTGATTTTTGAGATGTGAGGGTTGGAAAGGCCTCCAAATGTCTCCAAATGAATACCATGAAAGTCTTGGTGCATGAAAGTTTTGAGTTTGGTGGGTTTTGCACATGGCCAAGGTTGGCGGTGCACCACGGCAAAGCTAGATGGCTTGGTGGGGAATTTTGTGAAAAATAGAAATTCGTGATTTTTGAGATGTGAGGGTTGGAAAGGCCTACAAATGTCCCCAAATGAATACCATGAAAGTCTTGGTGCACGAAAGTTTTGAGTTCGGTGGGTTTTGCACATGGCCAAGCTTGGCGGTGCACTGCGGCATAGCTAGATGGCTTGGTGGGGAGTTTTGTGAGCAAATGAAATTCGTGATTTTTGAGATGTGAGGGTTGGAAAGGCCTCCAAATGTCCCTAAATGAATACCATGAAAGTCTTGGTGCACAAAAGTTTTGAGTTCGGTGGGTTTTGCACATGGCCAAGCTTGGCGGTGCACCGCGGCATAGCTAGATGGCTTGGTGGGGAGTTTTGTGAGCAAATGAAATTCGTGATTTTTGAGATTTGAGGGTTGGAAAGACCTACAAATGTCCCCAAATGAATACCATGAAAGTCTAGGTGCACAAAAGTTTTGAGTTCGGTGGGTGTTGCACATGGCCAAGTTGGTCGGTGCACCACGACAAAGCTAGATGGCTTGGTGGGGAGTTTTGTGAGAAAATGAAATTCGTGATTTTTGAGATGTGAGGGTTGGAAAGGCCTACAAATGTCCCCAAATGAATACCATGAAAGTCTTGGTGTACAAAATTTTTGAGTTCGATGGGTTTTGCACATGGCCAAGCTTGGCGGTGCACCGCGGCATAGCTAGATGGCTTGGTGAGGAGTTTTGTGAACAAATGAAATTCGTGATTTTTGAGATGAGAGGGTTGGAAAGGCCTCCAAATGTCCCCAAATCAATATCATGAAAGTCTTGGTGCACGAAATTTTTGAGTTCGGTGGGTTTTGCATATGGCCAAGGTTGGCGGTGCACCACGGCATAGCTAGATGGCTTGGTGGGGTGTTTTGTGAAAAAATGAAATTCGTGATTTTTGAGATGTGAGGGTTGGAAAGGCCTACAAATGTCCCCAAATGAATACCATGAAAGTCTTGGTGCACGAAAGTTTTGAGTTCGGTGGGTTTTGCACATGGCCAAGTTGGTCGGTCCACCACGGCATAGCTAGATGGCTTGGTGGGGAGTTTTGTGAAAAAATGAAATTCATGATTTTTGAGATGTGAGGGTTGGAAAGGCCTACAAATGTCCCCAGATGAATAACATGAAAGTCTTGGTGCACGAAAGTTTTGAGTTCGGTGGGCTTTGCACATGGCCAAGGTTGGCGGTGCCCCACGGCAATGCTAGATGGCTTGGTGGGGAGTTTTGTGAAAAAAAGAAATTCGTGATTTTTGAGATGTGAGGGTTGGAAAGGCCTACAAATGTCCCCAAATGAAAACCATGAAAGTCTTGGTGCACGAAAGTTTTGAGTTCGGTGGGTTTTGCACATGGCCAAGGTTGGCGGTGCACCACGGCAAAATTAGATGGCTTGGTGGGGAGTTTTGTGAAAAAATGAAATTCGTGATTTTTGAGATTTGAGGGTTGGAAAGGCCTACAAATGTCCGTAAATGAATATCACGAAAGTCTTGGTGCACGAAAATTTTGAGTTTGGTGGGGAGTTTTGTGAAAAAATGAAATTCGTGATTTTTGAGATGTGAGGGTTGGAAAGGCCTACAGATGTCCCCAAATGAATACCATGAAAGTCTTGGTGCACGAAAGTTTTGAGTTCGGTGTGTTTTGCACATGGCCAAGGTTAAAGGTGCACCACGGCATAGCTAGTTGGCTTGGCGGGGAGTTTTGTGAAAAATTGAAATTCGTGATTTTTGAGATGTGAGGGTTGGAAAGGCCTACAAATGTCCCCAAATGAATACCATGAAAGTCTTGGTGCACAAAAGTTTTGAGTTCGGTGGGTTTTGCACATGGCCAAGGTTGGCGGTGCACCACGGCAGAGCTAGATGGCTTGGTGGGGAGTTTTGTGAAAAAATGAAATTCGTGATTTTTGAGATGTGAGGGTTGGAAAGGCCTACAAATGTCCCCAAATGAATACCATGAAAGTCTTGGTGCACGAAAGTTTTGAGTTCGGTGGGTTTTGCACATGGCCAAGGTTGGCGGTGCACCACGGCATAGCTAGATGGCTTGGTAGGGAGTTTTGTGTAAAAATGAAATTCGTGATTTTTGAGATGTGAGGGTTGGAAAGGCTTACAAATGTCCCCAAATGAATACCATGAAAGTCTTGGTGTACGAAAGTTTTGACTTCGGTGGGTTTTGCACTTGGCCAAGCTTGGCGGTGCACCACGACAGAGCTAGATGGGTTGGTGGGGAGTTTTGTGAACAAATGAAATTCGTGATTTTTGAGATGTGAGGGTTGGAAAGGCCTCCAAATGTCCCCAAATGAATACCATGAAAGTCTTGGTGCACGAAAGTTTTGAGTTCGGTGGGTTTTGCACATGGCCAAGGTTGAAGGTGCACCACGGCATAGCTAGATGGCTTGGTGGGGAGTTTTGTGAAAAAATGAAATTCGTGATTTTTGAGATGTGAGGGTTGGAAAGGCCTCCAAATGTCCCCAAATGAATACCATGAAAGTCATGGTGCACAAAAGTTTTGAGTTCGGTGGGTTTTGCACATGGCCTAGGTTGGCGGTGCACCACGACATAGCTAGATGGCTTGGTGGGGAGTTTTGTGAAAAAATGAAATTCGTGATTTTTGATATGTTAGGGTTGGAAAGGCCTACAAATGTCCCCAAATGAATACCATGAAAGTCTTGGTGCACGAAAGTTCTGAGTTTGGTGGGTTTTGCACATGGCCAAGGTTGGCGGTGCAACACGACATAGCTAGATGGCTTGGTGTGGAGTTTTGTGAAAAAATGAAATTCGTGATTTTTGAGATGTGAGGGTTGGAAAGGCCTCCAAATGTCCCCAAATGAATACCATGAAAGTCATGGTGCACAAAAGTTTTGAGTTCGGTGGGTCTTGCACATGGCCAAGCTTGGCGGTGCACCACGGCATATCTAGATGGCTTGGTGGGGAGTTTTGTGAAAAAATGAAATTCATGATTTTTGAGATGTGAGGGTTGGAAAGGCCTACAAATGTCCCCAGATGAATAACATGAAAATCTTGGTGCACGAAAGTTTTGAGTTCGGTGGGCTTTGCACATGGCCAAGGTTGGCGGAGCCCCACGGCATAGCTGGATGGCTTGGTGGGGAGTTTTGTGAAAAAAAAAAATTCGTGATTTTTCAGATGTGAGGGTTGGAAAGGCCTACAAATGTCCCCAAATGAAAACCATGAAAGTCTTGGTGCACGAAAGTTTTGAGTTCGGTGGGTTTTGCACATGGCCAAGGTTGGCGGTGCACCACGGCAAAACTAGATGGCTTGGTGGGGAGTTTTGTGAAAAAATGAAATTCGTGATTTTTGAGATGTGAGGGTTGGAAAGGCCTCCAAATGTCCCCAAATGAATACCATGAAAGTCCTGGTGCACGAAAGTTTTGAGTTCGATGGCTTTTGCACTTGGCCAAGTTGGTCGGTGCACCACGGCATAGCTAGATGGGTTGGTGGGGAGTTTTGTGAAAAATAGAAATTCGTGATTTTTGAGATGTGAGGGTTGGAAAGGCCTACAAATGTCCCCAAATGAATACCATGAAAGTCTTGGTGCACGAAAGTTTTGAGTTTGGTGGGTTTTGCACATGGCCAAGTTGGTCGGTGCACCACGGCATAGCTAGATGGCTTGGTGGGGAGTTTTGTGAAAAATTGAAATTCGTGATTTTTGAGATTTGAGGCTTGGGAAGGCCTACAAATGTCCCCAAATGAATACCATGAGAGTCTTGGTGCACGAAAATTTTGAGTTTCGTGGGTTTTGCCCAAGGCAACGTTGGTCGGTGCAACACGACATAGCTAGATGGCTCGGTGGGGAGTTTTGTGAAAAAATGAAATTCGTGATTTTTGAGATGTGAGGGTTGGAAAGGCCTACAAATGTCCCCAAATGAATACCATGAAAGTCTTGGTGCACGAAAGTTTTAAGTTCGGTGGGTTTTGCACATGGCCAAGTTGGTCGGTCCACCACGGCATAGCTAGATGGCTTGGTGGGGAGTTTTGTGAAAAAATGAAATTCATGATTTTTGAGATGTGAGGGTTGGAAAGGCCTACAAATGTCCCCAGATGAATAACATGAAAGTCTTGGTGCACGAAAGTTTTGAGTTCGGTGGGCTTTGCACATGGCCAAGGTTGGCGGTGCCCCACGGCATAGTTGGATGGCTTGGTGGGGAGTTTTGTGAAAAAAAGAAATTCGTGATTTTTGAGATGTGAGGGTTGGAAAGGCCTACAAATGTCCCCAAATGAAAACCATGAAAGTCTTGGTGCACGAAAGTTTTGAGTTCGGTGGGTTTTGCACATGGCCAAGGTTGGCGGTGCACCACGGCAAAACTAGATGGCTTGGTGGGGAGTTTTGTGAAAAAATGAAATTCGTGATTTTTGAGATGTGAGGGTTGGAAAGGCCTCCAAATGTCCCCAAATGAATACCATGAAAGTCCCGGTGCACGAAAGTTTTGAGTTCGATGGCTTTTGCACTTGGCCAAGTTGGTCGGTGCACCACGGCATAGCTAGATGGGTTGGTGGGGAGTTTTGTGAAAAATAGAAATTCGTGATTTTTGAGATGTGAGGGTTGGAAAGGCCTACAAATGTCCCCAAATGAATACCATGAAAGTCTTGGTGCACGAAAGTTTTGAGTTCGGTGGGTTTTGCACATGTCCAAGTTGGTCGGTGCATCATGGCATATGTGGATGGATTGGTGGGGGGTTTGTGAATAATTGAAATTCGTGGTTTTTGAGATGTGAGGGTCGGAAAGGCCTACAAATGTCCCCAAATGAATACCATGAAAGTCTTGGTGAATGAAAGTTTTGACTTCGGTGGGTTTTGCACATGGCCAAGGTTGAAGGTGCACCACGGCATAGCTAGATGGCTTGGCGGGGAGTTTTGTGAAAAATTGAAATTCGTGATTTTTGAGATGTGAGGGTTGGAAAGGCCTACAAATGTCCCCAAATGAATACCATGAAAGTCTTGCTGCACGAAAGTTTTAAGTTCGGTGGGTTTTGCACATGGCCAAGTTGGTCGGTCCACCACGGCATAGCTAGATGGCTTGGTGTAGAGTTTTGTGAAAAAATGAAATTCGTGATTTTTGAGATGTGAAGGTTGGAAAGGCCTACAAATGTCCCCAAATAAATAACATGAAATTCTTGGTGCACGAAAGTTTTGAGTTCGGTGGGCTTTGCACATGGCCAAGGTTGGCGGTGCGCCACGACAGAGCTAGATGGCTTAGTGGGGAGTTTTGTGAAAAAATGAAATTCGTGATTTTTGAGATGTGAGGGTTGGAAAGGCCTACAAATGTCCCCAAATGAATACCATGAAAGTCTTGGTGCACGAAAGTTTTAAGTTCGGTGGGTTTTGCACATGGCCAAGTTGGTCGGTCCACCACGGTATAGCTAGATGGCTTGGTGGGGAGTTTTGTGAAAAAATGAAATTCATGATTTTTGAGATGTGAGGGTTGGAAAGGCCTACAAATGTCCCCAGATGAATAACATGAAAGTCTTGGTGCACGAAAGTTTTGAGTTCGGTGGGCTTTGCACATGGCCAAGGTTGGCGGAGCCCCACGGCATAGCTGGATGGCTTGGTGGGGAGTTTTGTGAAAAAAAAAAATTCGTGATTTTTGAGATGTGAGGGTTGGAAAGGCCTACAAATGTCCCCAAATGAAAACCATGAAAGTCTTGGTGCACGAAAGTTTTGAGTTCGGTGGGTTTTGCACATGGCCAAGGTTGGCGGTGCACCACGGCAAAACTAGATGGCTTGGTGGGGAGTTTTGTGAAAAAATGAAATTCGTGATTTTTGAGATGTGAGGGTTGGAAAGGCCTCCAAATGTCCCCAAATGAATACCATGAAAGTCCTGGTGCACGAAAGTTTTGAGTTCGATGGCTTTTGCACTTGGCCAAGTTGGTCGGTGCACCACGGCATAGCTAGATGGGTTGGTGGGGAGTTTTGTGAAAAATAGAAATTCGTGATTTTTGAGATGTGAGGGTTGGAAAGGCCTACAAATGTCCCCAAATGAATACCATGAAAGTCTTGGTGCACGAAAGTTTTGAGTTCGGTGGGTTTTGCACATGTCCAAGTTGGTCGGTGCATCATGGCATATGTGGATGGATTGGTGGGGGGTTTGTGAATAATTGAAATTCGTGGTTTTTGAGATGTGAGGGTCGGAAAGGCCTACAAATGTCCCCAAATGAATACCACGAAAGTCTTGGTGAATGAAAGTTTTGACTTCGGTGGGTTTTGCACATGGCCAAGGTTGAAGGTGCACCACGGCATAGCTAGATGGCTTGGCGGGGAGTTTTGTGAAAAATTGAAATTCGTGATTTTTGAGATGTGAGGGTTGGAAAGGCCTACAAATGTCCCCAAATGAATACCATGAAAGTCTTGCTGCACGAAAGTTTTAAGTTCGGTGGGTTTTGCACATGGCCAAGTTGGTCGGTCCACCACGGCATAGCTAGATGGCTTGGTGTAGAGTTTTGTGAAAAAATGAAATTCGTGATTTTTGAGATGTGAAGGTTGGAAAGGCCTACAAATGTCCCCAAATGAATAACATGAAATTCTTGGTGCACGAATGTTTTGAGTTCGATGGGCTTTGCACATGGCCAAAGTTGGCGGTGCACCACGACATAGCTAGATGGCTTAGTGGGGAGTTTTGTGAAAAAATGAAATTCGTGATTTTTGAGATGTGAGGGTTGGAAAGGCCTACAAATGTCCCCAGATGAATAACATGAAAGTCTTGGTGCACGAAAGTTTTGAGTTCGGTGGGCTTTGCACATGGCCAAGGTTGGCGGTGCCCCACGGCATAGCTGGATGGCTTGGTGGGGAGTTTTGTGAAAAAAAGAAATTCGTGATTTTTGAGATGTGAGGGTTGGAAAGGCCTACAAATGTCCCCAAATGAAAACCATGAAAGTCTTGGTGCACGAAAGTTTTGAGTTCGGTGGGTTTTGCACATGGCCAAGGTTGGCGGTGCACCACGGCAAAACTAGATGGCTTGGTGGGGAGTTTTGTGAAAAAATGAAATTCGTGATTTTTGAGATGTGAGGGTTGGAAAGGCCTCCAAATGTCCCCAAATGAATACCATGAAAGTCCTGGTGCACGAAAGTTTTGAGTTCGATGGCTTTTGCACTTGGCCAAGTTGGTCGGTGCACCACGGCATAGCTAGATGGGTTGGTGGGGAGTTTTGTGAAAAATAGAAATTCGTGATTTTTGAGATGTGAGGGTTGGAAAGGCCTACAAATGTCCCCAAATGAATACCATGAAAGTCTTGGTGCACGAAAGTTTTGAGTTCGGTGGGTTTTGCACATGTCCAAGTTGGTCGGTGCATCATGGCATATGTGGATGGATTGGTGGGGGGTTTGTGAATAATTGAAATTCGTGGTTTTTGAGATGTGAGGGTCGGAAAGGCCTACAAATGTCCCCAAATGAATACCATGAAAGTCTTGGTGAATGAAAGTTTTGACTTCGGTGGGTTTTGCGCATGGCCAAGGTTGAAGGTGCACCACGGCATAGCTAGATGGCTTGGCGGGGAGTTTTGTGAAAAATTGAAATTCGTGATTTTTGAGATGTGAGGGTTGGAAAGGCCTACAAATGTCCCCAAATGAATACCATGAAAGTCTTGGAAAGTTTTAAGTTCGGTGGGTTTTGCACATGGCCAAGTTGGTCGGTCCACCACGGCATAGCTAGATGGCTTGGTGTAGAGTTTTGTGAAAAAATGAAATTCGTGATTTTTGAGATGTGAAGGTTGGAAAGGCCTACAAATGTCCCCAAATGAATAACATGAAATTCTTGGTGCACGAAAGTTTTGAGTTCGGTGGGCTTTGCACATGGCCAAGGTTGGCGGTGCACCACGACATAGCTAGATGGCTTAGTGGGGAGTTTTGTGAAAAAATGAAATTCGTGATTTTTGAGATGTGAGGGTTGGAAAGGCCTACAAATGTCCCCAAATGAATACCATGAAAGTCTTGGTGCACGAAAGTTTTAAGTTCGGTGGGTTTTGCACATGGCCAACTTTGTCGGTCCACCACGGCATAGCTAGATGGCTTGGTGTGGAGTTTTGTGAAAAAATGAAATTCGTGATTTTTGAGATGTGAGGGTTGGAAAGGCCTACAAATGTCCCCAAATGAATAACATGAAAGTCTTGGTGCACGAAAGTTTTGAGTTCGGTGGGCTTTGCACATGGCCAAGGTTGGCGGTGCCCCACGGCATAGCTAGATGGCTTGGTGGGGAGTTTTGTGGAAAAATGAAATTCGTGATTTTTGAGATGTGAGGGTTGGAAAGACCTACAAATGTCCCCAAATGAAAACCATGAAAGTCTTGGTGCACGAATGTTTTGAGTTCGGTGGGTTTTGCACATGGCCAAGGTTGGCGGTGCACCACGGCATAACTAGATGGCTTGGTGGGGAGTTTTGTGAAAAAATGAAATTCGTGATTTTTGAGATGAGAGGGTTGGAAAGGCCTCCAAATGTCCCCAAATGAATACCATGAAAGTCTTGGTGCACCAAAGTTTTGAGTTCGGTGGGTTTTGCAGTTGGCCAAGTTGGTCGGTGCACCACGGCACAGCTAGATGGGTTGGTGGGGAGTTTTGTGAAAAAATGAAATTCGTGATTTTTGAGATGTGAGGGTTGGAAAGGCTTACAAATGTGCCCAAATTAATACCATGAAAGTCCTTGTGCACGAAAGTTTTGAGTTCGGTGGGTTTTGCACATGGCCAAGTTTGTCGGTCCACCACGGCATAGCTAGATGGCTTGGTGTGGAGTTTTGTGAAAAAATGAAATTCGTGATTTTTGAGATGTGAGGGTTGGAAAGGCCTACAAATGTCCCCAAATGAATACCATGAAAGTCTTGGTGCACGAAAGTTTTGAGTTCGGTGGGTTTTGCATATGGCCAAGCTTGGCGGTGCACCGCGGCATAGCTATATGAATTGGTGGGGAGTTTTGTGAGCAAATGAAATTCGTGATTTTTGAGATGTGAGGGTTGGAAAGGCCTACAAATGTCCCCAAATGAATACCACGAAAGTCTTCGTTCACGAAAGTTTTGAGTTCGATGGGTTTTGCACATGACCAAGTTGGTCGGTGCATCCTGGCATATCTGGATGGATTGGAGGGGGGTTTGTGAAAAATTGAAATTCATGGTTTTTGAGATGTGAGGGTAGGAAAGGCTTACAAATGTCCCCAAATGAATACCATGAAAGTCTTGGTGAACGAAAGTTTTGACTTCGGTGGGTTTTGCACATGGCCAAGGTTGAAGGTGCACCACGACATAGCTAGATGGCTTGGTGGGGAGATTTGTGAGAAAATGAAATTCGTGATTTTTGAGATGTGAGGGTTGGAAAGGCCTACAAATGTCCCCAAATGAATACCATGAAAGTCTTGGTGCACAAAAGTTTTGAGTTCGGTGGGTTTTGCACATGGCCAAGCTTGGCGGTGCACCGCGGCATAGCTAGATGGCTTGGTGAGGAGTTTTGTGAACAAATGAAATTCGTGATTTTTGAGATGTGAGGGTTGGAAAGGCCTCCAAATGTCCTTAAATGAATACCATGAAAGTCTTGGTGCACGATAGTTTTGAGTTCGGTTTTTGCACTTGGCCAAGTTGGTCGGTGCACCACGGCACAGCTAGATGCCTTGGCGGGGAGTTTTGTGAAGAATTGAAATTCGTGATTTTTGAGATGTGAGGGTTGGAAAGGCCTACAAATGTCCCCAAATGAATACCATGAAAGTCTTGGTGCACGAAAGTTTTGAGTTCGGTGCGTTTTGCACATGGCCAAGGTTGGCGGTGCACCACGGCATAGCTAGATGGCTTGGTGGGGAGTTTTGTGAAAAAATGAATTTCGTAATTTTCGAGATGTGAGGGTTGGAAAGGCCTACAAATGTCCCCAAATGAATACCATGAAAGTCTTGGTGCACGAAAGTTTTGAGTTCGGTGGGTTTTGCACTTGGCCAAGTTGGTCGGTGCACCACGGCATAGCTAGATGGGTTGGTGGGGAGTTTTGTGAAAAAATGAAATTCGTGATTTTTGAGATGTGAGGGTTGGAAAGGCCTACAAATACGCCCAAATTAATACCATGAAAGTCCTTGTGCACGAATGTTTTGAGTTCGGTGGGTTTTGCACATGGCCAAGTTGGTCGGTGCACCACGGCATAGCTACATGGCTTGGTGGGGAGTTTTGTGAAAAATTGAAATTCGTGGTTTTTGAGATGTGAGGGTTGGAAAGGCCTACAAATGTCCCCAAATGAATACCATGAAAGTCTTGCTGCACGAAAGTTTTGAGTTCGGTGGGTTTTGCACATGGCCAAGGTTGGCGGTGCACCACGGCATAGCTAGATTGCTTGGTGGGGAGTTTTGTGAAAAAATGAAATTCGTGATTTTTGAGATGTGAGGGTTGGAAAGGCCTCCAAATGTCCCCAAATGAATACCATGAAAGTCTTGGTGCACGAAAGTTTTGAGTTCGGTGGGTTTTGCATATGGCCAAGCTTGGCAGTGCACCGCGGCATAGCTAGATGGCTTGGTGGGGAGTTTTGTGAGCAAATGAAATTCGTGATTTTTGAGATGTCAGGGTTGTAAAGGCCTCCGAATGTGCCTAAATGAATACCATGAAAGTCTTGGTGCACGAAAGTTTTGCGTTCGGTTTTTGCAATTGGCCAAGTTGGTCGGTGCACCACGGCATAGCTAGATGGTTCGGTGGGGAGTTTTGTGAAAAATTGAAATTCGTGATTTTTGAGATTTGAGGGTTGGAAAGGCCTACAAATGTCCCCTAACGAATACCATGAAAGTCTAGGTGCACAAAAGTTTTGAGTTCGGTGGGTTTTGCACATGGCCAAGTTGGTCGGTGCACCACGACAAAGCTAGATGGCTTGGTGGGGAGTTTTGTGAGAAAATGAAATTCGTGATTTTTGAGATGTGAGGGTTGGAAAGGCCTACAAATGTCCCCAAATGAATACCATGAAAGTCTTGGTGCACAAAAGTTTTGAGTTCGGTGGGTTTTGCACATGGCCAAGCTTGGCGGTGCACCGCGGCATAGCTAGATGGCTTGGTGAGGAGTTTTGTGAACAAATGAAATTCGTGATTTTTGAGATGTGAGGGTTGGAAAGGCCTCCAAATGTCCTTAAATGAATACCATGAAATTCTTGGTGCACGAAAGTTTTGAGTTCGGTTTTTGCACTTGGCCAAGTTGGTCGGTGCACCACGGCACAGCTAGATGGCTTGGCGGGGAGTTTTGTGAAGAATTGAAATTCGTGATTTTTGACATGTGAGGGTTGGAAAGGCCTACAAATGTCCCCAAATGAATACCATGAAAGTCTTGGTGCACGAAAGTTTTGAGTTCGGTGGGTTTTGCACATGTCCAAGTTGGTCGGTGCATCATGGCATATGTGGATGGATTGGTGGGGGGTTTGTGAATAATTGAAATTCGTGGTTTTTGAGATGTGAGGGTCGGAAAGGCCTACAAATGTCCCCAAATGAATACCATGAAAGTCTTGGTGAATGAAAGTTTTGACTTCGGTGGGTTTTGCACATGGCCAAGGTTGAAGGTGCACCACGGCATAGCTAGATGGCTTGGCGGGGAGTTTTGTGAAAAATTGAAATTCGTGATTTTTGAGATGTGAGGGTTGGAAAGGCCTACAAATGTCCCCAAATGAATACCATGAAAGTCTTGCTGCACGAAAGTTTTAAGTTCGGTGGGTTTTGCACATGGCCAAGTTGGTCGGTCCACCACGGCATAGCTAGATGGCTTGGTGTAGAGTTTTGTGAAAAAATGAAATTCGTGATTTTTGAGATGTGAAGGTTGGAAAGGCCTACAAATGTCCCCAAATGAATAACATGAAATTCTTGGTGCACGAATGTTTTGAGTTCGGTGGGCTTTGCACATGGCCAAGGTTGGCGGTGCACCACGACATAGCTAGATGGCTTAGTGGGGAGTTTTGTGAAAAAATGAAATTCGTGATTTTTGAGATGTGAGGGTTGGAAAGGCCTACAAATGTCCCTAGATGAATAACATGAAAGTCTTGGTGCACGAAAGTTTTGAGTTCGGTGGGCTTTGCACATGGCCAAGGTTGGCGGTGCCCCACGGCATAGCTGGATGGCTTGGTGGGGAGTTTTGTGAAAAAAAGAAATTCGTGATTTTTGAGATGTGAGGGTTGGAAAGGCCTACAAATGTCCCCAAATGAAAACCATGAAAGTCTTGGTGCACGAAAGTTTTGAGTTCGGTGGGTTTTGCACATGGCCAAGGTTGGCGGTGCACCACGGCAAAACTAGATGGCTTGGTGGGGAGTTTTGTGAAAAAATGAAATTCGTGATTTTTGAGATGTGAGGGTTGGAAAGGCCTCCAAATGTCCCCAAATGAATACCATGAAAGTCCTGGTGCACGAAAGTTTTGAGTTCGATGGCTTTTGCACTTGGCCAAGTTGGTCGGTGGACCACGGCATAGCTAGATGGGTTGGTGGGGAGTTTTGTGAAAAATAGAAATTCGTGATTTTTGAGATGTGAGGGTTGGAAAGGCCTACAAATGTCCCCAAATGAATACCATGAAAGTCTTGGTGCACGAAAGTTTTGAGTTCGGTGGGTTTTGCACATGTCCAAGTTGGTCGGTGCATCATGGCATATGTGGATGGATTGGTGGGGGGTTTGTGAATAATTGAAATTCGTGGTTTTTGAGATGTGAGGGTCGGAAAGGCCTACAAATGTCCCCAAATGAATACCATGAAAGTCTTGGTGAATGAAAGTTTTGACTTCGGTGGGTTTTGCGCATGGCCAAGGTTGAAGGTGCACCACGGCATAGCTAGATGGCTTGGCGGGGAGTTTTGTGAAAAATTGAAATTCGTGATTTTTGAGATGTGAGGGTTGGAAAGGCCTACAAATGTCCCCAAATGAATACCATGAAAGTCTTGGTGCACGAAAGTTTTGAGTTCGGTGCGTTTTGCACATGGCCAAGGTTGGCGGTGCACCACGGCATAGCTAGATGGCTTGGTGGGGAGTTTTGTGAAAAAATGAATTTCGTAATTTTCGAGATGTGAGGGTTGGAAAGGCCTACAAATGTCCCCAAATGAATACCATGAAAGTCTTGGTGCACGAAAGTTTTGAGTTCGGTGGGTTTTGCACTTGGCCAAGTTGGTCGGTGCACCACGGCATAGCTAGATGGGTTGGTGGGGAGTTTTGTGAAAAAATGAAATTCGTGATTTTTGAGATGTGAGGGTTGGAAAGGCCTACAAATACGCCCAAATTAATACCATGAAAGTCCTTGTGCACGAATGTTTTGAGTTCGGTGGGTTTTGCACATGGCCAAGTTGGTCGGTGCACCACGGCATAGCTACATGGCTTGGTGGGGAGTTTTGTGAAAAATTGAAATTCGTGGTTTTTGAGATGTGAGGGTTGGAAAGGCCTACAAATGTCCCCAAATGAATACCATGAAAGTCTTGCTGCACGAAAGTTTTGAGTTCGGTGGGTTTTGCACATGGCCAAGGTTGGCGGTGCACCACGGCATAGCTAGATTGCTTGGTGGGGAGTTTTGTGAAAAAATGAAATTCGTGATTTTTGAGATGTGAGGGTTGGAAAGGCCTCCAAATGTCCCCAAATGAATACCATGAAAGTCTTGGTGCACGAAAGTTTTGAGTTCGGTGGGTTTTGCATATGGCCAAGCTTGGCAGTGCACCGCGGCATAGCTAGATGGCTTGGTGGGGAGTTTTGTGAGCAAATGAAATTCGTGATTTTTGAGATGTCAGGGTTGTAAAGGCCTCCGAATGTGCCTAAATGAATACCATGAAAGTCTTGGTGCACGAAAGTTTTGCGTTCGGTTTTTGCAATTGGCCAAGTTGGTCGGTGCACCACGGCATAGCTAGATGGTTCGGTGGGGAGTTTTGTGAAAAATTGAAATTCGTGATTTTTGAGATTTGAGGGTTGGAAAGGCCTACAAATGTCCCCTAACGAATACCATGAAAGTCTAGGTGCACAAAAGTTTTGAGTTCGGTGGGTTTTGCACATGGCCAAGTTGGTCGGTGCACCACGACAAAGCTAGATGGCTTGGTGGGGAGTTTTGTGAGAAAATGAAATTCGTGATTTTTGAGATGTGAGGGTTGGAAAGGCCTACAAATGTCCCCAAATGAATACCATGAAAGTCTTGGTGCACAAAAGTTTTGAGTTCGGTGGGTTTTGCACATGGCCAAGCTTGGCGGTGCACCGCGGCATAGCTAGATGGCTTGGTGAGGAGTTTTGTGAACAAATGAAATTCGTGATTTTTGAGATGTGAGGGTTGGAAAGGCCTCCAAATGTCCTTAAATGAATACCATGAAATTCTTGGTGCACGAAAGTTTTGAGTTCGGTTTTTGCACTTGGCCAAGTTGGTCGGTGCACCACGGCACAGCTAGATGGCTTGGCGGGGAGTTTTGTGAAGAATTGAAATTCGTGATTTTTGACATGTGAGGGTTGGAAAGGCCTACAAATGTCCCCAAATGAATACCATGAAAGTCTTGGTGCACGAAAGTTTTGAGTTCGGTGGGTTTTGCACATGTCCAAGTTGGTCGGTGCATCATGGCATATGTGGATGGATTGGTGGGGGGTTTGTGAATAATTGAAATTCGTGGTTTTTGAGATGTGAGGGTCGGAAAGGCCTACAAATGTCCCCAAATGAATACCATGAAAGTCTTGGTGAATGAAAGTTTTGACTTCGGTGGGTTTTGCACATGGCCAAGGTTGAAGGTGCACCACGGCATAGCTAGATGGCTTGGCGGGGAGTTTTGTGAAAAATTGAAATTCGTGATTTTTGAGATGTGAGGGTTGGAAAGGCCTACAAATGTCCCCAAATGAATACCATGAAAGTCTTGCTGCACGAAAGTTTTAAGTTCGGTGGGTTTTGCACATGGCCAAGTTGGTCGGTCCACCACGGCATAGCTAGATGGCTTGGTGTAGAGTTTTGTGAAAAAATGAAATTCGTGATTTTTGAGATGTGAAGGTTGGAAAGGCCTACAAATGTCCCCAAATGAATAACATGAAATTCTTGGTGCACGAATGTTTTGAGTTCGGTGGGCTTTGCACATGGCCAAGGTTGGCGGTGCACCACGACATAGCTAGATGGCTTAGTGGGGAGTTTTGTGAAAAAATGAAATTCGTGATTTTTGAGATGTGAGGGTTGGAAAGGCCTACAAATGTCCCCAGATGAATAACATGAAAGTCTTGGTGCACGAAAGTTTTGAGTTCGGTGGGCTTTGCACATGGCCAAGGTTGGCGGTGCCCCACGGCATAGCTGGATGGCTTGGTGGGGAGTTTTGTGAAAAAAAGAAATTCGTGATTTTTGAGATGTGAGGGTTGGAAAGGCCTACAAATGTCCCCAAATGAAAACCATGAAAGTCTTGGTGCACGAAAGTTTTGAGTTCGGTGGGTTTTGCACATGGCCAAGGTTGGCGGTGCACCACGGCAAAACTAGATGGCTTGGTGGGGAGTTTTGTGAAAAAATGAAATTCGTGATTTTTGAGATGTGAGGGTTGGAAAGGCCTCCAAATGTCCCCAAATGAATACCATGAAAGTCCTGGTGCACGAAAGTTTTGAGTTCGATGGCTTTTGCACTTGGCCAAGTTGGTCGGTGCACCACGGCATAGCTAGATGGGTTGGTGGGGAGTTTTGTGAAAAATAGAAATTCGTGATTTTTGAGATGTGAGGGTTGGAAAGGCCTACAAATGTCCCCAAATGAATACCATGAAAGTCTTGGTGCACGAAAGTTTTGAGTTCGGTGGGTTTTGCACATGTCCAAGTTGGTCGGTGCATCATGGCATATGTGGATGGATTGGTGGGGGGTTTGTGAATAATTGAAATTCGTGGTTTTTGAGATGTGAGGGTCGGAAAGGCCTACAAATGTCCCCAAATGAATACCATGAAAGTCTTGGTGAATGAAAGTTTTGACTTCGGTGGGTTTTGCGCATGGCCAAGGTTGAAGGTGCACCACGGCATAGCTAGATGGCTTGGCGGGGAGTTTTGTGAAAAATTGAAATTCGTGATTTTTGAGATGTGAGGGTTGGAAAGGCCTACAAATGTCCCCAAATGAATACCATGAAAGTCTTGGAAAGTTTTAAGTTCGGTGGGTTTTGCACATGGCCAAGTTGGTCGGTCCACCACGGCATAGCTAGATGGCTTGGTGTAGAGTTTTGTGAAAAAATGAAATTCGTGATTTTTGAGATGTGAAGGTTGGAAAGGCCTACAAATGTCCCCAAATGAATAACATGAAATTCTTGGTGCACGAAAGTTTTGAGTTCGGTGGGCTTTGCACATGGCCAAGGTTGGCGGTGCACCACGACATAGCTAGATGGCTTAGTGGGGAGTTTTGTGAAAAAATGAAATTCGTGATTTTTGAGATGTGAGGGTTGGAAAGGCCTACAAATGTCCCCAAATGAATACCATGAAAGTCTTGGTGCACGAAAGTTTTAAGTTCGGTGGGTTTTGCACATGGCCAACTTTGTCGGTCCACCACGGCATAGCTAGATGGCTTGGTGTGGAGTTTTGTGAAAAAATGAAATTCGTGATTTTTGAGATGTGAGGGTTGGAAAGGCCTACAAATGTCCCCAAATGAATAACATGAAAGTCTTGGTGCACGAAAGTTTTGAGTTCGGTGGGCTTTGCACATGGCCAAGGTTGGCGGTGCCCCACGGCATAGCTAGATGGCTTGGTGGGGAGTTTTGTGGAAAAATGAAATTCGTGATTTTTGAGATGTGAGGGTTGGAAAGACCTACAAATGTCCCCAAATGAAAACCATGAAAGTCTTCGTGCACGAATGTTTTGAGTTCGGTGGGTTTTGCACATGGCCAAGGTTGGCGGTGCACCACGGCATAACTAGATGGCTTGGTGGGGAGTTTTGTGAAAAAATGAAATTCGTGATTTTTGAGATGAGAGGGTTGGAAAGGCCTCCAAATGTCCCCAAATGAATACCATGAAAGTCTTGGTGCACCAAAGTTTTGAGTTCGGTGGGTTTTGCAGTTGGCCAAGTTGGTCGGTGCACCACGGCACAGCTAGATGGGTTGGTGGGGAGTTTTGTGAAAAAATGAAATTCGTGATTTTTGAGATGTGAGGGTTGGAAAGGCTTACAAATGTGCCCAAATTAATACCATGAAAGTCCTTGTGCACGAAAGTTTTGAGTTCGGTGGGTTTTGCACATGGCCAAGTTTGTCGGTCCACCACGGCATAGCTAGATGGCTTGGTGTGGAGTTTTGTGAAAAAATGAAATTCGTGATTTTTGAGATGTGAGGGTTGGAAAGGCCTACAAATGTCCCCAAATGAATACCATGAAAGTCTTGGTGCACGAAAGTTTTGAGTTCGGTGGGTTTTGCATATGGCCAAGCTTGGCGGTGCACCGCGGCATAGCTATATGAATTGGTGGGGAGTTTTGTGAGCAAATGAAATTCGTGATTTTTGAGATGTGAGGGTTGGAAAGGCCTACAAATGTCCCCAAATGAATACCACGAAAGTCTTCGTTCACGAAAGTTTTGAGTTCGATGGGTTTTGCACATGACCAAGTTGGTCGGTGCATCCTGGCATATCTGGATGGATTGGAGGGGGGTTTGTGAAAAATTGAAATTCATGGTTTTTGAGATGTGAGGGTAGGAAAGGCTTACAAATGTCCCCAAATGAATACCATGAAAGTCTTGGTGAACGAAAGTTTTGACTTCGGTGGGTTTTGCACATGGCCAAGGTTGAAGGTGCACCACGACATAGCTAGATGGCTTGGTGGGGAGATTTGTGAGAAAATGAAATTCGTGATTTTTGAGATGTGAGGGTTGGAAAGGCCTACAAATGTCCCCAAATGAATACCATGAAAGTCTTGGTGCACAAAAGTTTTGAGTTCGGTGGGTTTTGCACATGGCCAAGCTTGGCGGTGCACCGCGGCATAGCTAGATGGCTTGGTGAGGAGTTTTGTGAACAAATGAAATTCGTGATTTTTGAGATGTGAGGGTTGGAAAGGCCTCCAAATGTCCTTAAATGAATACCATGAAAGTCTTGGTGCACGATAGTTTTGAGTTCGGTTTTTGCACTTGGCCAAGTTGGTCGGTGCACCACGGCACAGCTAGATGCCTTGGCGGGGAGTTTTGTGAAGAATTGAAATTCGTGATTTTTGAGATGTGAGGGTTGGAAAGGCCTACAAATGTCCCCAAATGAATACCATGAAAGTCTTGGTGCACGAAAGTTTTGAGTTCGGTGCGTTTTGCACATGGCCAAGGTTGGCGGTGCACCACGGCAAAGCTAGATGGCTTGGTGGGGAGTTTTGTGAAAAAATGAATTTCGTAATTTTCGAGATGTGAGGGTTGGAAAGGCCTACAAATGTCCCCAAATGAATACCATGAAAGTCTTGGTGCACGAAAGTTTTGAGTTCGGTGGGTTTTGCACTTGGCCAAGTTGGTCGGTGCACCACGGCATAGCTAGATGGGTTGGTGGGGAGTTTTGTGAAAAAATGAAATTCGTGATTTTTGAGATGTGAGGGTTGGAAAGGCCTACAAATACGCCCAAATTAATACCATGAAAGTCCTTGTGCACGAATGTTTTGAGTTCGGTGGGTTTTGCACATGGCCAAGTTGGTCGGTGCACCACGGCATAGCTACATGGCTTGGTGGGGAGTTTTGTGAAAAATTGAAATTCGTGGTTTTTGAGATGTGAGGGTTGGAAAGGCCTACAAATGTCCCCAAATGAATACCATGAAAGTCTTGCTGCACGAAAGTTTTGAGTTCGGTGGGTTTTGCACATGGCCAAGGTTGGCGGTGCACTACGGCATAGCTAGATTGCTTGGTGGGGAGTTTTGTGAAAAAATGAAATTCGTGATTTTTGAGATGTGAGGGTTGGAAAGGCCTCCAAATGTCCCCAAATGAATACCATGAAAGTCTTGGTGCACGAAAGTTTTGAGTTCGGTGGGTTTTGCATATGGCCAAGCTTGGCAGTGCACCGCGGCATAGCTAGATGGCTTGGTGGGGAGTTTTGTGAGCAAATGAAATTCGTGATTTTTGAGATGTCAGGGTTGTAAAGGCCTCCGAATGTGCCTAAATGAATACCATGAAAGTCTTGGTGCACGAAAGTTTTGCGTTCGGTTTTTGCAATTGGCCAAGTTGGTCGGTGCACCACGGCATAGCTAGATGGTTCGGTGGGGAGTTTTGTGAAAAATTGAAATTCGTGATTTTTGAGATTTGAGGGTTGGAAAGGCCTACAAATGTCCCCTAACGAATACCATGAAAGTCAAGGTGCACAAAAGTTTTGAGTTCGGTGGGTTTTGCACATGGCCAAGTTGGTCGGTGCACCACGACAAAGCTAGATGGCTTGGTGGGGAGTTTTGTGAGAAAATGAAATTCGTGATTTTTGAGATGTGAGGGTTGGAAAGGCCTACAAATGTCCCCAAATGAATACCATGAAAGTCTTGGTGCACAAAAGTTTTGAGTTCGGTGGGTTTTGCACATGGCCAAGCTTGGCGGTGCACCGCGGCATAGCTAGATGGCTTGGTGAGGAGTTTTGTGAACAAATGAAATTCGTGATTTTTGAGATGTGAGGGTTGGAAAGGCCTCCAAATGTCCTTAAATGAATACCATGAAATTCTTGGTGCACGAAAGTTTTGAGTTCGGTTTTTGCACTTGGCCAAGTTGGTCGGTGCACCACGGCACAGCTAGATGGCTTGGCGGGGAGTTTTGTGAAGAATTGAAATTCGTGATTTTTGACATGTGAGGGTTGGAAAGGCCTACAAATGTCCCCAAATGAATACCATGAAAGTCTTGGTGCACGAAAGTTTTGAGTTCGGTGCGTTTTGCACATGGCCAAGGTTGGCGGTGCACCACGGCATAGCTAGATGGCTTGGTGGGGAGTTTTGTGAAAAAATGAAATTCGTAATTTTCGAGATGTGAGGGTTGGAAAAGCCTACAAATGTCCCCAAATGAATACCATGAAAGTCTTGGTGCACGAAAGTTTTAAGTTCGGTGGGTTTTGCACATGGCCAAGTTGGTCGGTCCACCACAGCATAGCTAGATGGCTTGGTGGGGAGTTTTGTGAAAAAATGAAATTCATGATTTTTGAGATGTGAGGGTTGGAAAGGCCTACAAATGTCCCCAAATGAATAACATGAAAGTCTTGGTGCACGAAAGTTTTGAGTTCGGTGGGCTTTGCACATGGCCAAGGTTGGCGGTGCCCCACGACATAGCTAGATGGCTTGGTGGGGAGTTTTGTGAAAAAATGAAATTCGTGATTTTTGAGATGTGAGGGTTGGAAAGGCCTACAAATGTCCCCAAATGAAAACCATGAAAGTCTTGGTGCACGAAAGTTTTGAGTTCGGTGGGTTTTGCACATGGCCAAGGTTGGCGGTGCACCACGGCAAAACTAGATGGCTTGGTGGGGAGTTTTGTGACAAAATGAAATTCGTGATTTTTGAGATGTGAGGGTTGGAAAGGCCTCCAAATTTCCCCAAATGAATACCATGAAAGTCTTGGTGCACGAAAGTTTTGAGTTCGATGGCTTTTGCACTTGGCCAAGTTGGTCGGTGCACCATGGCATAGCTAGATGAGTTGGTGGGGAGTTTTGTGAAAAATAGAAATTCGTGATTTTTGAGATATGAGGGTTGGAAAGGCCTACAAATGTCCCCAAATGAATACCATGAAAGTCTTGGTGCACCAAAGTTTTGAGTTCGGTGGGTTTTGCACTTGGCCAAGTTGGTCGGTGCACCACGGCATAGCTAGATGGGTTGGTGGGGAGTTTTGTGAAAAAATGAAATTCGTGATTTTTTAGATGTGAGGGTTGGAAAGGCCTACAAATGTGCCCAAATGAATACCATGAAAGTCCTTGTGCACGAAAGTTTTGAGTTCAGTGGGTTTTGCACATGGCCATGTTGGTCGGTGCACCACAGCATAGCTAGATGGCTTGGTGGGGAGTTTTGTGAAAAATTGAAATTCGTGGTTTTTGAGATGTGAGGGTTGGAAAGGCCTACAAATGTCCCCAAATGAATACCATGAAAGTCTTGCTGCACGAAAGTTTTGAGTTCGGTGGGTTTTGCACATGGCCAAGGTTGGCGGTGCACCGCGGCATAGCTAGATGGCTTGGTGGGGAGTTTTGTGAGCAAATGAAATTCGTGATTTTTGAGATGTGAGGGTTGGAAAGGCCTCCAAATGTCTCCAAATGAATACCATGAAAGTCTTGGTGCATGAAAGTTTTGAGTTTGGTGGGTTTTGCACATGGCCAAGGTTGGCGGTGCACCACGGCAAAGCTAGATGGCTTAGTGGGGAATTTTGTGAAAAATAGAAATTCGTGATTTTTGAGATGTGAGGGTTGGAAAGGCCTACAAATGTCCCCAAATGAATACCATGAAAGTCTTGGTGCACGAAAGTTTTGAGTTCGGTGGGTTTTGCACGTGGCCAAGCTTGGCGGTGCACCGCGGCATAGCTAGATGGCTTGGTGGGGAGTTTTGTGAGCAAATGAAATTCGTGATTTTTGAGATGTGAGGGTTGGAAAGGCCTCCAAATGTCCCTAAATGAATACCATGAAAGTCTTGGTGCACGAAAGTTTTGAGTTCGGTTTTTGCACTTGGCCAAGTTGGTCGGTGCACCACGGCACAGCTAGATGGCTTGGTGGCGAGTTTTGTGAAAAATTGAAATTCGTGATTTTTGAGATTTGAGGGTTGGAAAGACCTACAAATGTCCCCAAATGAATACCATGAAAGTCTAGGTGCACAAAAGTTTTGAGTTCGGTGGGTGTTGCACATGGCCAAGTTGGTCGGTGCACCACGACAAAGCTAGATGGCTTGGTGGGGAGTTTTTTGAGAAAATGAAATTCGTGATTTTTGAGATGTGAGGGTTGGAAAGGCCTACAAATGTCCCCAAATGAATACCATGAAAGTCTTGGTGCACAAAAGTTTTGAATTCGGTGGGTTTTGCACATGGCCAAGCTTGGCGGTGCACAGCGGCATAGCTAGATGGCTTGGTGAGGAGTTTTGTGAACAAATGAAATTCATGATTTTTGAGATGAGAGGGTTGGAAAGGCCTCCAAATGTCCCCAAATCAATATCATGAAAGTCTTGGTGCACGAAATTTTTGAGTTCGGTGGGTTTTGCATATGGCCAAGGTTGGCGGTGCACCACGGCATAGCTAGATGGCTTGGTGGGATGTTTTGTGAAAAAATGAAATTCGTGATTTTTGAGATGTGAGGGTTGGAAAGGCCTCCAAATGTCCCCAAATTAATACCATGAAAGTCCTGGTGCACGAAAGTTTTGAGTTCGATGGCTTGTGCACTTGGCCAAGTTGGTCGGTGCACCACGGCATAGCTAGATGAGTTGGTGGGGAGTTTTGTGAAAAATAGAAATTCGTGATTTTTGAGATGTGAGGGTTGGAAAGGCCTACAAATGTCCCCAAATGAATACCATGAAAGTCTTGGTGCACGAAAGTTTTGAGTTCGGTGGGTTTTGCACATGACCAAGTTGGTCGGTGCATCATGGCATATGTGGATGGATTGGTGGGGGGTTTGTGAATAATTGAAATTCGTGGTTTTTGAGATGTGAGTGTCGGAAAGGCCTACAAATGTCCCCAAATGAATACCATGAAAGTCTTGGTGAATGAAAGTTTTGACTTCGGTGGGTTTTGCACAGAGCCAAGGTTGAAGGTGTACCACGGCATAGCTAGATGGCTTGGCGGGGAGTTTTGTGAAAAATTGAAATTCGTGATTTTTGAGATGTGAGGGTTGGAAAGGCCTACAAATGTCCCCAAATGAATACCATGAAAGTTTTGGTGCACGAAAGTTTTGAGTTCGGTGGGTTTTACACATGGCCAAGGTTGGCGGTGCACCACGGCATAGCTAGATGGCTTGGTGGGATGTTTTGTGAAAAAATGAAATTCGTGATTTTTGAGATGTGAGGGTTGGAAAGGCCTACAAATGTCCCCAAATGAATACCATGAAAGTCTTGGTGCACGAAATTTTTAAGTTCGGTGGGTTTTGCACATGGCCAAGTTGGTCGGTCCACCACGGCATAGCTAGATGGCTTGGTGGGGAGTTTTGTGAAAAAATGAAATTCATGATTTTTGAGATGTGAGGGTTGGAAAGGCCTACAAATGTCCCCAGATGAATAACATGAAAGTCTTGGTGCACGAAAGTTTTGAGTTCGGTGGGCTTTGCACATGGCCAAGGTTGGCGGTGCCCCACGGCATAGCTAGATGGCTTGGTGGGGAGTTTTGTGAAAAAAAGAAATTCGTGATTTTTGAGATGTGAGGGTTGGAAAGGCCTACAAATGTCCCCAAATGAAAACCATGAAAGTCTTGGTGCACGAACGTTTTGAGTTCGGTGGGTTTTGCACATGGCCAAGGTTGGCGGTGCACCACGGCAAAACTAGATGGCTTGGTGGGGAGTTTTGTGAAAAAATGAAATTCGTGATTTTTGAGATGTGAGGGTTGGAAAGGCCTCCAAATGTCCCCAAATTAATACCATGAAAGTCCTTGTGCACGAAAGCTTTGAGTTCGATGGCTTGTGCACTTGGCCAAGTTGGTCGGTGCACCACGGCATAGCTAGATGAGTTGGTGGGGAGTTTTGTGAAAAATAGAAATTCGTGATTTTTGAGATGTGAGGGTTGGAAAGGCCTACAAATGTCCCCAAATGAATACCATGAAAGTCTTGGTGCACGAAAGTTTTGAGTTCGGTGGGTTTTGCACATGACCAAGTTGGTCGGTGCATCATGGCATATGTGGATGGATTGGTGGGGGGTTTGTGAATAATTGAAATTCGTGGTTTTTGAGATGTGAGTGTCGGAAAGGCCTACAAATGTCCCCAAATGAATACCATGAAAGTCTTGGTGAATGAAAGTTTTGACTTCGGTGGGTTTTGCACAGAGCCAAGGTTGAAGGTGTACCACGGCATAGCTAGATGGCTTGGCGGGGAGTTTTGTGAAAAATTGAAATTCGTGATTTTTGAGATGTGAGGGTTGGAAAGGCCTACAAATGTCCCCAAATGAATACCATGAAAGTTTTGGTGCACGAAAGTTTTGAGTTCGGTGGGTTTTACACATGGCCAAGGTTGGCGGTGCACCACGGCATAGCTAGATGGCTTGGTGGGATGTTTTGTGAAAAAATGAAATTCGTGATTTTTGAGATGTGAGGGTTGGAAAGGCCTACAAATGTCCCCAAATGAATACCATGAAAGTCTTGGTGCACGAAATTTTTAAGTTCGGTGGGTTTTGCACATGGCCAAGTTGGTCGGTCCACCACGGCATAGCTAGATGGCTTGGTGGGGAGTTTTGTGAAAAAATGAAATTCATGATTTTTGAGATGTGAGGGTTGGAAAGGCCTACAAATGTCCCCAGATGAATAACATGAAAGTCTTGGTGCACGAAAGTTTTGAGTTCGGTGGGCTTTGCACATGGCCAAGGTTGGCGGTGCCCCACGGCATAGCTAGATGGCTTGGTGGGGAGTTTTGTGAAAAAAAGAAATTCGTGATTTTTGAGATGTGAGGGTTGGAAAGGCCTACAAATGTCCCCAAATGAAAACCATGAAAGTCTTGGTGCACGAAAGTTTTGAGTTCGGTGGGTTTTGCACATGGCCAAGGTTGGCGGTGCACCACGGCAAAACTAGATGGCTTGGTGGGGAGTTTTGTGAAAAAATGAAATTCGTGATTTTTGAGATGTGAGGGTTGGAAAGGCCTCCAAATGTCCCCAAATTAATACCATGAAAGTCCTTGTGCACGAAAGCTTTGAGTTCGATGGCTTGTGCACTTGGCCAAGTTGGTCGGTGCACCACGGCATAGCTAGATGAGTTGGTGGGGAGTTTTGTGAAAAATAGAAATTCGTGATTTTTGAGATGTGAGGGTTGGAAAGGCCTACAAATGTCCCCAAATGAATACCATGAAAGTCTTGGTGCACGAAAGTTTTGAGTTCGGTGGGTTTTGCACATGACCAAGTTGGTCGGTGCATCATGGCATATGTGGATGGATTGGTGGGGGGTTTGTGAATAATTGAAATTCGTGGTTTTTGAGATGTGAGTGTCGGAAAGGCCTACAAATGTCCCCAAATGAATACCATGAAAGTCTTGGTGAATGAAAGTTTTGACTTCGGTGGGTTTTGCACAGAGCCAAGGTTGAAGGTGTACCACGGCATAGCTAGATGGCTTGGCGGGGAGTTTTGTGAAAAATTGAAATTCGTGATTTTTGAGATGTGAGGGTTGGAAAGGCCTACAAATGTCCCCAAATGAATACCATGAAAGTTTTGGTGCACGAAAGTTTTGAGTTCGGTGGGTTTTACACATGGCCAAGGTTGGCGGTGCACCACGGCATAGCTAGATGGCTTGGTGGGATGTTTTGTGAAAAAATGAAATTCGTGATTTTTGAGATGTGAGGGTTGGAAAGGCCTACAAATGTCCCCAAATGAATACCATGAAAGTCTTGGTGCACGAAATTTTTAAGTTCGGTGGGTTTTGCACATGGCCAAGTTGGTCGGTCCACCACGGCATAGCTAGATGGCTTGGTGGGGAGTTTTGTGAAAAAATGAAATTCATGATTTTTGAGATGTGAGGGTTGGAAAGGCCTACAAATGTCCCCAGATGAATAACATGAAAGTCTTGGTGCACGAAAGTTTTGAGTTCGGTGGGCTTTGCACATGGCCAAGGTTGGCGGTGCCCCACGGCATAGCTAGATGGCTTGGTGGGGAGTTTTGTGAAAAAAAGAAATTCGTGATTTTTGAGATGTGAGGGTTGGAAAGGCCTACAAATGTCCCCAAATGAAAACCATGAAAGTCTTGGTGCACGAAAGTTTTGAGTTCGGTGGGTTTTGCACATGGCCAAGGTTGGCGGTGCACCACGGCAAAACTAGATGGCTTGGTGGGGAGTTTTGTGAAAAAATGAAATTCGTGATTTTTGAGATGTGAGGGTTGGAAAGGCCTCCAAATGTCCCCAAATTAATACCATGAAAGTCCTTGTGCACGAAAGCTTTGAGTTCGATGGCTTGTGCACTTGGCCAAGTTGGTCGGTGCACCACGGCATAGCTAGATGAGTTGGTGGGGAGTTTTGTGAAAAATAGAAATTCGTGATTTTTGAGATGTGAGGGTTGGAAAGGCCTACAAATGTCCCCAAATGAATACCATGAAAGTCTTGGTGCACGAAAGTTTTGAGTTCGGTGGGTTTTGCACATGACCAAGTTGGTCGGTGCATCATGGCAAATGTGGATGGATTGGTGGGGGGTTTGTGAATAATTGAAATTCGTGGTTTTTGAGATGTGAGTGTCGGAAAGGCCTACAAATGTCCCCAAATGAATACCATGAAAGTCTTGGTGAATGAAAGTTTTGACTTCGGTGGGTTTTGCACAGAGCCAAGGTTGAAGGTGTACCACGGCATAGCTAGATGGCTTGGCGGGGAGTTTTGTGAAAAATTGAAATTCGTGATTTTTGAGATGTGAGGGTTGGAAAGGCCTACAAATGTCCCCAAATGAATACCATGAAAGTTTTGGTGCACGAAAGTTTTGAGTTCGGTGGGTTTTACACATGGCCAAGGTTGGCGGTGCACCACGGCATAGCTAGATGGCTTGGTGGGATGTTTTGTGAAAAAATGAAATTCGTGATTTTTGAGATGTGAGGGTTGGAAAGGCCTACAAATGTCCCCAAATGAATACCATGAAAGTCTTGGTGCACGAAATTTTTAAGTTCGGTGGGTTTTGCACATGGCCAAGTTGGTCGGTCCACCACGGCATAGCTAGATGGCTTGGTGGGGAGTTTTGTGAAAAAATGAAATTCATGATTTTTGAGATGTGAGGGTTGGAAAGGCCTACAAATGTCCCCAGATGAATAACATGAAAGTCTTGGTGCACGAAAGTTTTGAGTTCGGTGGGCTTTGCACATGGCCAAGGTTGGCGGTGCCCCACGGCATAGCTAGATGGCTTGGTGGGGAGTTTTGTGAAAAAAAGAAATTCGTGATTTTTGAGATGTGAGGGTTGGAAAGGCCTACAAATGTCCCCAAATGAATACCATGAAAGTTTTGGTGCACGAAAGTTTTGAGTTCGGTGGGTTTTACACATGGCCAAGGTTGGCGGTGCACCACGGCATAGCTAGATGGCTTGGTGGGGAGTTTTGTGAAAAAAAGAAATTCGTGATTTTTGAGATGTGAGGGTTGGAAAGGCCTACAAATGTCCCCAAATGAAAACCATGAAAGTCTTGGTGCACGAAAGTTTTGAGTTCGGTGGGTTTTGCACATGGCCAAGGTTGGCGGTGCACCACGGCATAACTAGATGGCTTGGTGGGGAGTTTTGTGAAAAAATGAAATTCGTGATTTTTGAGATGTGAGGGTTGGAAAGACCTCCACATGTCCCCAAATGAATACCATGAAAGTCTTGGTGCACCAAAGTTGAGTTCGGTGGGTTTTGCACTTGGCCAAGTTGTTCGGTGCACCAAGGCATAGATAGTTGGCTTGGTGGGGAGTTTTGTGAAAAAATGAAGTTCGTGATTTTTGAGATGTGAGGGTTGGAAAGGCCTCCAAATGTCCCCAAATGAATACCATGAAAGTCTTGGTGCACGAAAGTTTTGAGTTTGGTTTTTGCGCTTGGCCAAGTTGGTCGGTGCACCACGGCACAACTAGATGGCTTGGCGGGGAGTTTTGTGAAAAATTGAAATTCGTGATTTTTGAGATGTGAGGGTTGGAAAGGCCTACAAATGTCCCCAAATGAATACCATGAAAGTCTTGGTGCACGAAAGTTTTGAGTTCGGTGGGTTTTGCACATGGCCAAGATTGGCGGTGCACCACGGCATAGCTAGATGGCTTGGTGGGGAGTTTTGTGAAAAAATGAAATTCGTGATTTTTGAGATGTGAGGGTTGGAAAGGCCTACAAATGTCCCCAAATGAATACCATGAAAGTCTTGGTGCACGAAAGTTTTAAGTTCGGTGGGTTTTGCACATGGCCAAGTTGGTCGGTCCACCACGGCATAGCTAGATTGCTTGGTGGGGAGTTTTGTGAAAAAATGAAATTCGTGATTTTTGAGATGTGAGAGTTGGAAAGGCCTACAAATGTCCCCAAATGAAAACCATGAAAGTCTTGGTGCACGAAAGTTTTGAGTTCGGTGGGTTTTGCACACGGCCAAGGTTGGCGGTGCACCACGGCAAAACTAGATGGCTTGGTGGGTAGTTTTGTGAAAAAATGAAATTCGTGATTTTTGAGATGTCAGAGTTGGAAAGGCCTCCAAATGTCCCCAAATGAATACCATGAAAGTCTTGGTGCACGAAAGTTTTGAGTTCGATGGCTTTTGCACTTGGCCAAGTTGGTCGGTGCACCACGGCATAGCTAGATGGGTTGGTGGGGAGTTTTGTGAAAAATAGAAATTCGTGATTTTTGAGATGTGAGGGTTGGAAAGGCCTACAAGTGTCCCCAAATGAATACCATGAAAGTCTTGGTGTACGAAAGTTTTGAGTTCGGTGGGTTTTGCACATGACCAAGTTGGAAGGTGCATTGTGGGATATGTGGATGGATTGGTGGGGGGTTTGTGAATAATTGAAATTCGTGGTTTTTGAGTTGTGAGGGTTGGAAAGGCCTACAAATGTCCCCAAATGAATACCATGAAAGTCTTGGTGCACGAAAGTTTTAAGTTCGGTGGGTTTTGCACATGGCCAAGTTGGTCGGTCCACCACGGCATAGCTAGATGGCTTGGTGGGGAGTTTTGTGAAAAAATGAAATTCGTGATTTTTGAGATGTGAGGGTTGGAAAGGCCTACAAATGTCCCCAAATGAAAACCATGAAAGTCTTGGTGCACGAAAGTTTTGAGTTCGGTGGGTTTTGCACACGGCCAAGGTTGGCGGTGCACCACGGTAAAACTAGATGGCTTGGTGGGGAGTTTTGTGAAAAAATGAAATTCGTGATTTTTGAGATGTCAAGGTTGGAAAGGCCTCCAAATGTCCCCAAATGAATACCATGAAAGTCTTGGTGCACGAAAGTTTTGAGTTCGCTGGCTTTTGCACTTGGCCAAGTTGGTCGGTGCACCACGGCATAGCTAGATGGGTTGGTGGGGAGTTTTGTGAAAAATAGAAATTCGTGATTTTTGAGATGTGAGGGTTGGAAAGGCCTACAAGTGTCCCCAAATGAATACCATAAAAGTCTTGGTGCACGAAAGTTTTGAGTTCGGTGGGTTTTGCACATGACCAAGTTGGTCGGTGCATCATGGCATATGTGGATGGATTGGTGGGGGGTTTGTGAATAATTGAAATTCGTGGTTTTTGAGATGTGAGGGTTGGAAAGGCCTATGAATGTCCCCAAATGAATAACATGAAAGTCTTGGTGCACGAAAGTTTTGAGTTCGGTGGGCTTTGCATATGGCCAAAGTTGGCGGTGCCCCACGGCACACTAGATGGCTTGATGGGGAGTTTTGTGAAAAAATGAAATTCGTGATTTTTGAGATGTGAGGGTTGGAAAGGCCTACAAATGTCCCCAAATGAAAACCATGAAAGTCTTGTTGCACGAAAGTCTTGAGTTCGGTGGGTTTTGCACATGGCCAAGGTTGGCGGTGCACAACGGCATAACTAGATGGCTTGGTGGGGAGTTTTGTGAAAAAATGAAATTCGTGATTTACGAGTTGTGAGGGTTGGAAAGACCTCCAAATGTCCCCAATTGAATACCATGAAAGTCTTGGTGCACCAAAGTTGAGTTCGGTGGGTTTTGCACTTGGCCAAGTCGTTCGGTGCACCAAGGCATAGATAGTTGGCTTGGTGGGGAGTTTTGTGAAAAAATGAAGTTCGTGATTTTTGAGATGTGAGGGTTGGAAAGGCCTCCAAATGTCCCCAAATGAATACCATGAAAGTGTTGGTGAACGAAAGTTTTGAGTTCGATGTCTTTTGCACTTGGCCAAGTTGGTCGGTGCACCACGACAAAGCTAGATGGGTTGGTGGGGAGATTTGTGAAAAAATGAAATTCGTGATTTTTGAGATGTGAGGGTTGGAAAGGCCTACAAATGTCCCCAAATGAATACCATGAAAGTCTTGGTGCACGAAAGTTTTGAGTTCGGTGGGTTTTGCACATGACCAAGTTGGTCGGTGCATCATGGCATATCTGGATGGATTGGTGGGGGGTTTGTGAATAATTGAAATTCGTGGTTTTTGAGATGTGAGGGTAGGAAAGGCCTACAAATTTCCCCAAATGAATACCATGAAAGTCTTGGTGAACGAAAGTTTTGACTTCGGTGGGTTTTGCACATGGCCAAGGTTGAAGGTGCACCACGGCATAGCTAGATGGCTTGGCGGGGAGTTTTGTGAAAAATTGAAATTCGTGATTTTTGAGATGTGAGGGATGGAAAGGCCTACAAATGTCCCCAATTGAATACCATGAAAGTCCTTGCGCACGAAAGTTTTGAGTTTGGTGGGTTTTGCACATGGCCAAGTTCGTCGGTGCACCACGGCATAGCTAGATGGCTTGGTGGGGAGTTTTGTGAAAAATTGAAATTCGTGGTTTTTGATATGTGAGGGTTGGAAAGGCCTACAAATGTCCCCACATGAATACCATGAAAGTCTTGCTGCACGAAAGTTTTGAGTTCGGTGGGTTTTGCACATGGCCAAGGTTGGCGGTGCACCACGGCATAGCTAGATTGCTTGGTGGGGAGTTTTGTGAGCAAATGAAATTCGTGATTTTTGAGATGTGAGGGTTGGAAAGGCCTCCAAATGTCCCCAAATGAATACCATGAAAGTCTTGCTGCACAAAAGTTTTGAGTTCGGTGGGTTTTGCAAATGGCCAAGCTTGGCAGTGCACCGCGACATAGCTAGATGGCTTGGTGGGGAGTTTTGTGAGCAAATGAAATTCGTGATTTTTGAGATGTGAGGGTTGGAAAGGCCTCCAAATGTCCCCAAATGAATACCATGAAAGTCTTGGTGCACAAAAGTTTTGAGTTCGGTGGGTTTTGCACATGGCCAAGCTTGGCGGTGCACCGCGGCATAGCTAGATGGCTTGGTGAGGAGTTTTGTGAACAAATGAAATTCGTGATTTTTGAGATGTGAGGGTTGGAAAGGCCTCCAAATGTCCCTAAATGAATACCATGAAAGTCTTGGTGCACGAATGTTTTGAGTTCAGTTTTTGCACTTGGCCAAGTTGGTCGGTGCATCATGGCATATCTGGATGGATTGGTGGGGGGTTTGTGAATAATTGAAATTCGTGGTTTTTGAGATGTGAGGGTAGGAAAGGCCTACAAATGTCCCCAAATTAATACCATGAAAGTCTTGGTGAACGAAAGTTTTGACTTCGGTGGGTTTTGCACATGGCCAAGGTTAAAGGTGCACCACGGCCCGCGGGGAGTTTTGTGAAAAATTGAAATTCGTGATTTTTGAGATGTGAGGGTTGGAAAGGCCTACAAATGTCCCCAAATGAATACCATGAAAGTCTTGGTGCACGAAAGTTTTGAGTTCGGTGTGTTTTGCACATGGCCAAGGTTGAAGGTGCACCACGGCATAACTAGATGGCTTGGCGGGGAGTTTTGTGAAAAATTGAAATTCGTGATTTTTGAGATGTGAGGGTTGGAAAGGCCTACAAATGTCCCCAAATGAATACCATGAAAGTCTTCGTGCACGAAAGTTTTGAGTTCGGTGGGTTTTGCACATGGCCAAGGTTGGCGGTGCACCACGGCATAACTAGATGGCTTGGTGGGGAGTTTTGTGAAAAAATGAAATTCGTGATTTTTGAGTTGTGAGGGTTGGAAAGACCTCCAAATGTCCCCAAATGAATACCATGAAAGTCTTGGTGCACCAAAGTTGAGTTCGGTGGGTTTTGCACCTGGCCAAGTCGTTCGGTGCACCAAGGCATAGATAGCTGGCTTGGTAGGGGGTTTTGTGAAAAAATGAAGTTCGTGATTTTTGAGATGTGAGGGTTGGAAAGGCCTCCAAATGTCCCCAAATGAATACCATGAAAGTGTTGGTGAACGAAAGTTTTGAGTTCGATTGCTTTTGCACTTGGCCAAGTTGGTCGGTGCACCACGACATAGCTAGATGGGTTGGTGGGGAGTTTTGTGAAAAATAGAAATTCGTGATTTTTGAGATGTGAGGGTTGGAAAGGCCTACAAATGTCCCCAAATGAATACCATGAAAGTCTTGGTGCACGAAAGTTTTGAGTTCGGTGGGTTTTGCACATGACCAAGTTGGTCGGTGCATCATGGCATATCTGGATGGATTGGTGGGGGGTTTGTGAATAATTGAAATTCGTGGTTTTTGAGATGTGAGGGTAGGAAAGGCCTACAAATGTCCCCAAATTAATACCATGAAAGTCTTGGTGAACGAAAGTTTTGACTTCGGTGGGTTTTGCACATGGCCAAGGTTGAAGGTGCACCACGGCATAGCTAGATGGCTTGGCGGGGAGTTTTGTGAAAAATTGAAATTCGTGATTTTTGAGATGTGAGGGTTGGAAAGGCCTACAAATGTCCCCAAATGAATACCATGAAAGTCTTGGTGAACGAAAGTTTTGACTTCGGTGGGTTTTGCACATGGCCAAGGTTGAAGGTGCACCACGGCATAGCTAGATGGCTTGGCGGGGAGTTTTGTGAAAAATTGAAATTCGTGATTTTTGAGATGTGAGGGTTGGAAAGGCCTTCAAATGTCCCCAAATGAATACCATGAAAGTCTTGGTGCACGAAAGTTTTGAGTTCGGTGTGTTTTGCACATGGCCAGGGTTGAAGGTGCACCACGGCATAACTAAATGGCTTGGCGGGGAGTTTTGTGAAAAATTGAAATTCGTGATTTTTGAGATGTGAGGGTTGGAAAGACCTACAAATGTCCCCAAATGAATACCATGAAAGTCTTGGTGCACGAAAGTTTTGAGTTTGGTGGGTTTTGCACATGGCCAAGGTTGGCGGTGCACCACGGCATAGCTAGATGGCTTGGTAGGGAGTTTTGTGAAAAATTGAAATTCGTGGTTTTTGAGATGTGAGGGTTGGAAAGGCCTACAAATGTCCCCAAATGAATACCATGAAAGTCTTGGTGCACGAAAGTTTTGAGTTCGGTGGGTTTTGCACATGACAAAGTTGGTCGGTGTATCATGGCATATCTGGATGGATTGGTGGGGGGTTTGTGAATAATTGAAATTCGTGGTTTTTGAGATGTGAGGGTAGGAAAGGCCTACAAATGTGCCCAAATGAATACCATGAAAGTCTTGGTGAACGAAAGTTTTGACTTCGGTGGGTTTTGCACATGGCCAAGGTTGAAGGTGCACCACGGCATAGCTAGATGGCTTGGCGGGGAGTTTTGTGAAAAATTGAAATTCGTGATTTTTGAGATGTGAGGGTTGGAAAGGCCTACAAATGTCCCCAATTGAATACCATGAAAGTCCTTGCGCACGAAAGTTTTGAGTTTGGTGGGTTTTGCACATGGCCAAGGTTGAAGGTGCACCACGGCATAGCTAGATGGCTTGGTGGGGAGTTTTGTGAGCAAATGAAATTCGTGATTTTTGAGATGTGAGGGTTGGAAAGGCCTGCAAATGTCCCCAAATGAATACCATGAAAGTCTTGTTGCACAAAAGTTTTGAGTTCGGTGGGTTTTGCACATGGCCAAGCTTGGCGGTGCACCGCGGCATAGCTAGATGGCTTGGTGAGGAGTTTTGTGAACAAATGAAATTCGTGATTTTTGAGATGTGAGGGTTGGAAAGGCCTCCAAATGTCCCTAAATGAATACCATGAAAGTCTTGGTGCACGAAAGTTTTGAGTTCAGTTTTTGCACTTGGCCAAGTTGGTCGGTGCATCATGGCATATCTAGATGGATTGGTGGGGGGTTTGTGAATAATTGAAATTCGTGGTTTTTGAGATGTGAGGGTAGGAAAGGCCAACAAATGTCCCCAAATTAATACCATGAAAGTCTTGGTGAACGAAAGTTTTGACTTCGGTGGGTTTTGCACATGGCCAAGGTTGAAGGTGCACCACGGCATAGCTAGATGGCTTGGCGGGGAGTTTTGTGAAAAATTGAAATTCGTGATTTTTGAGATGTGAGGGTTGGAAAGGCCTACAAATGTCCCCAAATTAATACCATGAAAGTCTTGGTGAACGAAAGTTTTGACTTCGGTGGGTTTTGCACATGGCCAAGGTTGAAGGTGCACCACGGCATAGCTAGATGGCTTGGCGGGGAGTTTTGTGAAAAATTGAAATTCGTGGTTTTTGAGATGTGAGGGTTGGAAAGGCCTACAAATGTCCCCAAATGAATACCATGAAAGTCTTGGTGCACGAAAGTTTTGAGTTTGGTGGGTTTTGCATAAGGCCAAGTTGGTCGGCGCACCACGGCACAGCTAGATGGCTTGGTGGGCAGTTTTGTGAAAAATTGAAATTCGTGGTTTTTGACATGTGAGGGTTGGAAAGGCCTACAAATGTCCCCAAATGAATACCATGAAAGTCTTGCTGCACGAAATTTTTCAGTTCGGTGGGTTTTGCACATGGCCAAGGTTGGCAGTGCACCACGGCATAGCTAGATTGCTTCGTGGGGAGTTTTGTGAAAAATTGAAATTCGTGATTTTTGAGATGTGAGGGTTGAAAAGGCCTACAAATGTCCCCAAATGAATACCATTAAAGTCTTGGTGCACGAAAGTTTTGAGTTCAGTGGGTTATGCACATGGCCAAGGTTGGCGGTGCACAACGGCATAGCTAGATGGCTTGGTGGGGAGTTTTGTGGAAAAATGAAATTCGTGATTTTTGAGATGTGAGGGTTGGAAAGGCCTACAAATGTCCCCAAATGAATACCATGAAAGTCTTGGTGCACGAAAGTTTTGAGTTCGGTGGGTTTTGCACAAGGCCAAGTTGGTCGGCGCACCACGACATAGCTAGATGGCTTGGTGGGGAGTTTTGTGAAAAATTGAAATTCGTGGTTTTTGAGATGTGAGGGTTGGAAAGGCCTACAAATGTCCCCAAATGAATACCATGAAAGTCTTGCTGCACGAAATTTTTGAGTTCGGTGGGTTTTGCACATGGCCAAGGTTGGCGGTGCACCACGGCGTAGCTAGATTGCTTCATGGGGAGTTTTGTGAAAAAATGAAATTCGTGATTTTTGAGATGTGAGGTTTGGAAAGGCCTCCAAATTTTCCCAAATGAATACCATGAAAGTCATGGTGCACGAAAGTTTTGAGTTCGGTGGGTCTTGCACATGGCCAAGCTTGGCGGTGCACCACGGCATAGCTGGATGGCTTGGTGGGGAGTTTTGTGAAAAAATGAAATTCGTGATTTTTGAGATTTGGGGGTTGGAAAGGCCTACTAATATCCCCAAATGAATACCATGAAAGTCTTGGTGCACGAAAGTTGAGTTCGGTGGGTTTTGCACATGGCCAAGGTTGGCGGTGCATTACGGCATAACTAGATGGCTTGGTGGGGAGTTTTGTGAAAAAATGAAATTCGTGGTTTTTGAGATGTGAGGTTAGGAAAGGCCTACAAATGTCCCCAAATGAATACCATGAACGTCTTGGTGCACGAAAGTTTTGACTTCAGTGGGTTTTGCACATGGCCAAGCTTGGCGGTGCACCACGACATAGCTAGATGGCTTGGTGGGGAGTTTTGTGAACAAATGAAATTCGTGATTTTTGAGATGTGAGGGTTGGAAAGGCCTCCAAATGTCCCCAAATGAATACCATGAAAGTCTTGGTGCACGAAAGTTTTGAGTTCGGTGGGTTTTGCACATGGCCAAGCTTGGCGGTGCACCACGGCATACCTAGATGGCTTGGTGGGGAGTTTTGTGAAAAATTGAAATTCATGATTTTTGAGATTTGAGGGTTGGAAAGGCCTACAAATGTCCGTAAATGAATACCACGAAAGTCTTGGTGCACGAAAATTTTGAGTTTGGTGGGTTTTGCCCAAGGCAAAGTTGGTCGGTGCAACACGACATGGCTAGATGGCTTGGTGGGGAGTTTTGTGAAAAAATGAAATTCGTGATTTTTGAGATGTGAAGGTTGGAAAGGCCTCCAAATTTTCCCAAATGAATACCATGAAAGTCATGGTGCACGAAAGTTTTGAGTTCGGTGGGTCTTGCACATGCCCAAGCTTGGCGGTGCACCACGGCATAGCTGGATGGCTTGGTGGGGAGTTTTGTGAAAAAATGAAATTCGTGATTTTTGAGATTTGGGGGTTGGAAAGGCCTACAAATATCCCCAAATGAATACCACAAAAGTCTTGGTGCACGAAAGTTGAGTTCGGTGGGTTTTGCACATGGCCAAGGTTGGCGGTGCATTACGGCATAACTAGATGGCTTGGTGGGGAGTTTTGTGAAAAAATTAAATTCGTGGTTTTTGAGATGTGAGGGTAGGAAAGGCCTACAAATGTCTCCAAATGAATACCATGAACATCTTGGTGCACGAAAGTTTTGACTTCGGTGGGTTTTGCACATGGCCAAGCTTGGCGGTGGACCACGACATAGCTAGATGGCTTGGTGGGGAGTTTTGTGAACAAATGAAATTCGTGATGTTTGAGATGTGAGGGTTGGAAAGGCCTCCAAATGTCCCCAAATGAATACCATGAAAGTCTTGGTGCACGAAAGTTTTGAGTTCGGTGGGTTTTGCACAAGGCCAAGTTGGTCGGCGCACCACGGCATAGCTAGATGGCTTGGTGGGGAGTTTTGTGAAAAATTGAAATTCGTGGTTTTTGAGATGTGAGGGTTGGAAAGGCCTACAAATGTCCCCAAATGAATATCATGAAAGTCTTGCTGCACGAAATTTTTGAGTTCGGTGGGTTTTGCACATGGCCAAGGTTGGCGGTGCACCACGGCATAGCTAGATTGCGTCATGGGGAGTTTTGTGAAAAAATGAAATTCGTGATTTTTGATTTGTGAGGGTTGGAAAGGCCTCCAAATTTTCCCAAATGAATACCATGAAAGTCATGGTGCATGAAAGTTTTGAGTTCGGTAGGTCTTCCACATGGCCAAGCTTGGCGGTGCACCACGGCATAGCTGGATGGCTTGGTGGGGAGTTTTGTGAAAAAATGAAATTCGTGATTTTTGAGATGTGAGGGTTGGAAAGGCCTACAAGTGTCCCCAAATGAATACCATAAAAGTCTTGGTGCACGAAAGTTTTGAGTTCGGTGGGTTTTGCACATGACCAAGTTGGTCGGTGCATCATGGCATATGTGGATGGATTGGTGGGGGGTTTGTGAATAATTGAAATTCGTGGTTTTTGAGATGTGAGGGTTGGAAAGGCCTATGAATGTCCCCAAATGAATAACATGAAAGTCTTGGTGCACGAAAGTTTTGAGTTCGGTGGGCTTTGCACATGGCCAAGGTTGGTGGTGCCCCACGGCACACTAGATGGCTTGGTGGGGAGTTTTGTGAAAAAATGAAATTCGTGATTTTTGAGATTTGGGGGTTGGAAAGGCCTACAAATATCCCCAAATGAATACCACGAAAGTCTTTATGCACGAAAGTTGAGTTCGGTGGGTTTTGCACATGGCCAAGGTTGGCGGTGCATTACGGCATAACTAGATGGCTTGGTGGGGAGTTTTGTGAAAAAATTAAATTCGTGGTTTTTGAGATGTGAGGGTAGGAAAGGCCTACAAATGTCTCCAAATGAATACCATGAACATCTTGGTGCACGAAAGTTTTGACTTCGGTGGGTTTTGCACATGGCCAAGCTTGGCGGTGGACCACGACATAGCTAGATGGCTTGGTGGGGAGTTTTGTGAACAAATGAAATTCGTGATTTTTGAGATGTGAGGGTTGGAAAGGCCTCCAAATGTCCCCAAATGAATACCATGAAAGTCTTGGTGCACGAAAGTTTTGAGTTCGGTGGGTTTTGCACATGGCCAAGCTTGGCGGTGCACCACGGCATAGCTAGATGGCTTGGTGGGGAGTTTTGTGAAAAATTGAAATTCATGATTTTTGAGATTTGAGGGTTGGAAAGGCCTACAAATGTCCGTAAATGAATACCACGAAAGTCTTGGTGCACGAAAATTTTGAGTTTGGTGGGTTTTGACCAAGGCAAAGTTGGTCGGTGCAACACGACAAAGCTAGATGGCTTGGTGGGGAGTTTTGTGAGAAATTGAAATTCGTGATTTTTGAGATGTGAGGGTTGGAAAGGCCTACAGATGTCCCCAAATGAATACCATGAAAGTCTTGGTGCACGAAAGTTTTGAGTTCGGTGTGTTTTGCACATGGCCAAGGTTGAAGGTGCACCACGGCATAGCTAGTTGGCTTGGCGGGGAGTTTTGTGAAAAATTGAAATTCGTGATTTTTGAGATGTGAGGGTTGGAAAGGCCTACAAATGTCCCCAAATGAATACCATGAAAGTCTTGGTGCACAAAAGTTTTGAGTTCGGTGGGTTTTGCACATGGCCAAGGTTGGCGGTGCACCACGGCATAGCTAGATGGCTTGGTGGAGAGTTTTGTGAAAAAATGAAATTCGTGATTTTTGAGATGTGAGGGTTGGAAAGGCCTCCAAATGTCCCCAAATGAATACCTTGAAAGTCTTGGAGCACGAAAGTTTTGAGTTCGGTGTGTTTTGCACATGGCCAAGGTTGAAGGTGTACCACGGCATAGCTAGATGGCTTGGCGGGGAATTTTGTGAAAAATTGAAATTCGTGATTTTTGAGATGTGAGGGTTGGAAAGGCCTACAAATGTCCCCAAATGAATACCATGAAAGTCTTGGTGCACGAAAGTTTTGAGTTTGGTGGGTTTTGCAAATGGCCAAGTTGGTCGGTGCACCACGGCATAGCTAGATGGCTTGGTGGGGAGTTTTGTGAAAAAATGAAATTCGTGATTTTTGAGATGTGAGGGTTGGAAAGGCCTACAAATGTCCCCAAATGAATACCATGAAAGTCTTGGTGCACGAAAGTTTTGACTTCGGTGGGTTTTGCACATGGCCAAGCTTGGCGGTGCACCACGACAGAGCTAGATGGGTTGGTGGGGAGTTTTGTGAACAAATGAAATTCGTGATTTTTGAGATGTGAGGGTTGGAAAGGCCTCCAAATGTCCCCAAATGAATACCTTGAAAGTCTTGGTGCACGAAAGTTTTGAGTTCGGTGGGTTTTGCACATGGCCAAGGTTGAAGGTGCACCACGGCATAGCTAGATGGCTTGGCGGGGAGTTTTGTGAAAAATTGAAATTCGTGATTTTTGAGATGTGAGGGTTGGAAAGGCCTACAAATGTCCCCAAATGAATACCATGAAAGTCTTGGTGCATGAAAGTTTTGAGTTTGGTGGGTTTTGCACATGGCCAAGTTGGTCGGTGCACCACGGCATAGCTAGATGGCTTGGTGGGGAGTTTTGTGAAAAAATGAAATTCGTGATTTTTGAGATGTGAGGGTTGGAAAGGCCTACAAATGTCCCCAAATGAATACCATGAAAGTCTTGGTGCACGAAAGTTTTGAGTTCGGTGGGTTTTGCACAAGGCCAAGTTGGTCGGCGCACCACGGCATAGCTAGATGGCTTGGTGGGGAGTTTTGTGAAAAATTGAAATTCGTGGTTTTTGAGATGTGAGGGTTGGAAAGGCCTACAAATGTCCCCAAATGAATATCATGAAAGTCTTGCTGCACGAAATTTTTGAGTTCGGTGGGTTTTGCACATGGCCAAGGTTGGCGGTGCACCACGGCATAGCTAGATTGCGTCATGGGGAGTTTTGTGAAAAAATGAAATTCGTGATTTTTGATTTGTGAGGGTTGGAAAGGCCTCCAAATTTTCCCAAATGAATACCATGAAAGTCATGGTGCACGAAAGTTTTGACTTCGGTGGGTCTTCCACATGGCCAAGCTTGGCGGTGCACCACGGCATAGCTGGATGGCTTGGTGGGGAGTTTTGTGAAAAAGCGAAATTCGTGATTTTTGAGATGTGAGGGTTGGAAAGGCCTACAAGTGTCCCCAAATGAATACCATAAAAGTCTTGGTGCACGAAAGTTTTGAGTTCGGTGGGTTTTGCACATGACCAAGTTGGTCGGTGCATCATGGCATATGTGGATGGATTGGTGGGGGGTTTGTGAATATTTGAAATTCGTGGTTTTTGAGATGTGAGGGTTGGAAAGGCCTATGAATGTCCCCAAATGAATAACATGAAAGTCTTGGTGCACGAAAGTTTTGAGTTCGGTGGGCTTTGCACATGGCCAAGGTTGGCGGTGCCCCACGGCACACTAGATGGCTTGGTGGGGAGTTTTGTGAAAAAATGAAATTCGTGATTTTTGAGATGTGAGGGTTGGAAAGGCCTACAAATGTCCCCAAATGAAAACCATGAAAGTCTTGTTGCACGAAAGTTTTGAGTTCGGTGGGTTTTGCACATGGCCAAGGTTGGCGGTGCACCACGGCATAACTAGATGGCTTGGTGGGGAGTTTTGTGAAAAAATGAAATTCGTGATTTTTGAGTTGTGAGGGTTGGAAAGACCTCCAAATGTCCCCAAATGAATACCATGAAAGTCTTGGTGCACCAAAGTTGAGTTCGGTGGGTTTTGCACTTGGCCAAGTCGTTCGGTGCACCAAGGCATAGATAGCTGGCTTGGTGGGGAGTTTTGTGAAAAAATGAAGTTCGTGATTTTTGAGATGTGAGGGTTGGAAAGGCCTCCAAATGTCCCCAAATGAATACCATGAAAGTGTTGGTGAACGAAAGTTTTGAGTTCGATGTCTTTTGCACTTGGCCAAGTTGGTCGGTGCACCACGACATAGCTAGATGGGTTGGTGGGGAGATTTGTGAAAAAATGAAATTCGTGATTTTTGAGATGTGAGGGTTGGAAAGGCCTACAAATGTCCCCAAATGAATACCATGAAAGTCTTGGTGCACGAAAGTTTTGAGTTCGGTGGGTTTTGCACATGACCAAGTTGGTCGGTGCATCATGGCATATCTGGATGGATTGGTGGGGGGTTTGTGAATAATTGAAATTCGTGGTTTTTGAGATGTGAGGGTAGGAAAGGCCTACAAATTTCCCCAAATGAATACCATGAAAGTCTTGGTGAACGAAAGTTTTGACTTCGGTGGGTTTTGCACATGGCCAAGGTTGAAGGTGCACCACGGCATAGCTAGATGGCTTGGCGGGGAGTTTTGTGAAAAATTGAAATTCGTGATTTTTGAGATGTGAGGGATGGAAAGGCCTACAAATGTCCCCAATTGAATACCATGAAAGTCCTTACGCACGAAAGTTTTGAGTTTGGTGGGTTTTGCACATGGCCAAGTTGGTCGGTGCACCACGGCATAGCTAGATGGCTTGGTGGGGAGTTTTGTGAAAAATTGAAATTCGTGGTTTTTGATATGTGAGGGTTGGAAAGGCCTACAAATCTCCCCACATGAATACCATGAAAGTCTTGCTGCACGAAAGTTTTGAGTTCGGTGGGTTTTGCACATGGCCAAGGTTGGCGGTGCACCACGGCATAGCTAGATTGCTTGGTGGGGAGTTTTGTGAGCAAATGAAATTCGTGATTTTTGAGATGTGAGGGTTGGAAAGGCCTCCAAATGTCCCCAAATGAATACCATGAAAGTCTTGCTGCACAAAAGTTTTGAGTTCGGTGGGTTTTGCACATGGCCAAGCTTGGCAGTGCACCGCAGCATAGCTAGATGGCTTGGTGGGGAGTTTTGTGAGCAAATGAAATTCGTGATTTTTGAGATGTGAGGGTTGGAAAGGCCTCCAAATGTCCCCAAATGAATACCATGAAAGTCTTTGTGCACAAAAGTTTTGAGTTCGGTGGGTTTTGCACATGGCCAAGCTTGGCGGTGCACCGCGGCATAGCTAGATGGCTTGGTGAGGAGTTTTGTGAACAAATGAAATTCGTGATTTTTGAGATGTGAGGGTTGGAAAGGCCTCCAAATGTCCCTAAATGAATACCATGAAAATCTTGGTGCACGAATGTTTTGAGTTCAGTTTTTGCACTTGGCCAAGTTGGTCGGTGCATCATGGCATATCTGGATGGATTGGTGGGGGGTTTGTGAATAATTGAAATTCGTGGTTTTTGAGATGTGAGGGTAGGAAAGGCCTACAAATGTCCCCAAATTAATACCATGAAAGTCTTGGTGAACGAAAGTTTTGACTTCGGTGGGTTTTGCACATGGCCAAGGTTGAAGGTGGACCACGGCATCGCTAGATGGCTTGGCGGGGAGTTTTGTGAAAAATTGAAATTCGTGATTTTTGAGATGTGAGGGTTGGAAAGGCCTACAAATGTCCCCAAATGAATACCATGAAAGTCTTGGTGCACGAAAGGTTTGAGTTCGGTGTGTTTTGCACATGGCCAAGGTTGAAGGTGCGCCACGGCATAACTAGATGGCTTGGCGGGGAGTTTTGTGAAAAATTGAAATTCGTGATTTTTGAGATGTGAGGGTTGGAAAGGCCTACAAATGTCCCCAAATGAATACCATGAAAGTCTTCGTGCACGAAAGTTTTGAGTTCAGTTTTTGCACTTGGCCAAGTTGGTCGGTGCATCATGGCATATCTGGATGGATTGGTGGGGGGTTTGTGAATAATTGAAATTCGTGGTTTTTGAGATGTGAGGGTAGGAAAGGCCTACAAATGTCCCCAAATTAATACCATGAAAGTCTTGGTGAACGAAAGTTTTGACTTCGGTGGGTTTTGCACATGGCCAAGGTTGAAGGTGCACCACGGCCCGCGGGGAGTTTTGTGAAAAATTGAAATTCGTGATTTTTGAGATGTGAGGGTTGGAAAGGCCTACAAATGTCCCCAAATGAATACCATGAAAGTCTTGGTGAACGAAAGTTTTGACTTCGGTGGGTTTTGCACATGGCCAAGGTTGAAGGTGCACCACGGCATCGCTAGATGGCTTGGCGGGGAGTTTTGTGAAAAATTGAAATTCGTGATTTCTGAGATGTGAGGGTTGGAAAGGCCTACAAATGTCCCCAAATGAATACCATGAAAGTCTTGGTGCACGAAAGTTTTGAGTTCGGTGTGTTTTGCACATGGCCAAGGTTGAAGGTGCACCACGGCATAACTAGATGGCTTGGCGGGGAGTTTTGTGAAAAATTGAAATTCGTGATTTTTGAGATGTGAGGGTTGGAAAGGCCTACAAATGTCCCCAAATGAATACCATGAAAGTCTTCGTGCACGAAAGTTTTGAGTTCGGTGGGTTTTGCACATGGCCAAGGTTGGCGGTGTACCACGGCATAACTAGATGGCTTGGTGGGGAGTTTTGTGAAAAAATGAAATTAGTGATTTTTGAGTTGTGAGGGTTGGAAAGACCTCCAAATGTCCCCAAATGAATACCATGAAAGTCTTGGTGCACCAAAGTTGAGTTCGGTGGGTTTTGCACTTGGCCAAGTCGTTCGGTGCACCAAGGCATAGATAGCTGGCTTGGTAGGGAGTTTTGTGAAAAAATGAAGTTCGTGATTTTTGAGATGTGAGGGTTGGAAAGGCCTCCAAATGTCCCCAAATGAATATCATGAAAGTGTTGGTGAACGAAAGTTTTGAGTTCGGTGGGTTTTGCACATGACCAAGTTGGTCGGTGCATCATGGCATATCTGGATGGATTGGTGGGGGGTTTGTGAATAATTGAAATTCGTGATTTTTGAGATGTGAGGGTAGGAAAGGCCTACAAATGTCCCCAAATTAATACCATGAAAGTCTTGGTGAACGAAAGTTTTGACTTCGGTGGGTTTTGCACATGGCCAAGGTTGAAGGTGCACCACGGCATAGCTAGATGGCTTGGCGGGGAGTTTTGTGAAAAATTGAAATTCGTGATTTTTGAGATGTGAGGGTTGGAAAGGCCTACAAATGTCCCCAAATGAATACCATGAAAGTCTTGGTGAACGAAAGTTTTGACTTCGGTGGGTTTTGCACATGGCCAAGGTTGAAGGTGCACCACGGCATAGCTAGATGGCTTGGCGGGGAGTTTTGTGAAAAATTGAAATTCGTGATTTTTGAGATGTGAGGGTTGGAAAGGCCTACAAATGTCCCCAAATGAATACCATGAAAGTCTTGGTGCACGAAAGTTTTGAGTTCGGTGTGTTTTGCACATGGCCAAGGTTGAAGGTGCACCACGGCATAACTAGATGGCTTGGCGGGGAGTTTTGTGAAAAATTGAAATTCGTGATTTTTGAGATGTGAGGGTTGGAAAGACCTACAAATGTCCCCAAATGAATACCATGAAAGTCTTGGTGCACGAAAGTTTTGAGTTCGGTGGGTTTTGCACATGGCCAAGGTTGGCGGTGCACCACGGCATAGCTAGATGGCTTGGTAGGGAGTTTTGTGAAAAATTGAAATTCGTGGTTTTTGAGATGTGAGGGTTGGAAAGGCCTACAAATGTCCCCAAATGAATACCATGAAAGTCTTGGTGCACGAAAGTTTTGAGTTCGGTGGGTTTTGCACATGACCAAGTTGGTCGGTGCATCATGGCATATCTGGATGGATTGGTGGGGGGTTTGTGAATAATTGAAATTCGTGGTTTTTGAGATGTGAGGGTAGGAAAGGCCTACAAATGTCCCCAAATGAATACCATGAAAGTCTTGGTGAACGAAAGTTTTGACTTCGGTGGGTTTTGCACATGGCCAAGGTTGAAGGTGCACCACGGCATAGCTAGATGGCTTGGCGGGGAGTTTTGTGAAAAATTGAAATTCGTGATTTTTGAGATGTGAGGGTTGGAAAGGCCTACAAATGTCCCCAATTGAATACCATGAAAGTCCTTGCGCACGAAAGTTTTGAGTTTGGTGGGTTTTGCACATGGCCAAGGTTGAAGGTGCACCACGGCATAGCTAAATGGCTTGGTGGGGAGTTTTGTGAGCAAATGAAATTCGTGATTTTTGAGATGTGAGGGTTGGAAAGGCCTCCAAATGTCCCCAAATGAATACCATGAAAGTCTTGCTGCACGAAAGTTTTGAGTTCGGTGGGTTTTGCACATGGCCAAGCTTGGCGGTGCACCGCGGCATAGCTAGATGGCTTGGTGAGGAGTTTTGTGAACAAATGAAATTCGTGATTTTTGAGATGTGAGGGTTGGAAAGGCCTCCAAATGTCCCTAAATGAATACCATGAAAGTCTTGGTGCACGAATGTTTTGAGTTCAGTTTTTGCACTTGGCCAAGTTGGTCGGTGCATCATGGCATATCTAGATGGATTGGTGGGGGGTTTGTGAATAATTGAAATTCGTGGTTTTTGAGATGTGAGGGTAGGAAAGGCCTACAAATGTCCCCAAATTAATACCATGAAAGTCTTGGTGAACGAAAGTTTTGACTTCGGTGGGTTTTGCACATGGCCAAGGTTGAAGGTGCACCACGGCATAGCTAGATGGCTTGGCGGGGAGTTTTGTGAAAAATTGAAATTCGTGATTTTTGAGATGTGAGGGTTGGAAAGGCCTAAAAATGTCCCCAAATTAATACCATGAAAGTCTTGGTGAACGAAAGTTTTGACTTCGGTGGGTTTTGCACATGGCCAAGATTGAAGGTGCACCACGGCATAGCTAGATGGCTTGGCGGGGAGTTTTGTGAAAAATTGAAATTCGTGGTTTTTGAGATGTGAGGGTTGGAAAGGCCTACAAATGTCCCCAAATGAATACCATGAAAGTCTTGGTGCACGAAAGTTTTGAGTTTGGTGGGTTTTGCATAAGGCCAAGTTGGTCGGCGCACCACGGCACAGCTAGATGGCTTGGTGGGCAGTTTTGTGAAAAATTGAAATTCGTGGTTTTTGAGATGTGAGGGTTGGAAAGGCCTACAAATGTCCCCAAATGAATACCATGAAAGTCTTGCTGCACGAAATTTTTCAGTTCGGTGGGTTTTGCACATGGCCAAGGTTGGCAGTGCACCACGACATAGCTAGATTGCTTCGTGGGGAGTTTTGTGAAAAATTGAAATTCGTGATTTTTGAGATGTGAGGGTTGAAAAGGCCTACAAATGTCCCCAAATGAATACCATGAAAGTCTTGGTGCACGAAAGTTTTGAGTTCGGTGGGTTATGCACATGGCCAAGGTTGGCGGTGCACAACGGCATAGCTAGATGGCTTGGTGGGGAGTTTTGTGGAAAAATGAAATTCGTGATTTTTGAGATGTGAGGGTTGGAAAGGCCTACAAATGTCCCCAAATGAATACCATGAAAGTCTTGGTGCACGAAAGTTTTGAGTTCGGTGGGTTTTGCACAAGGCCAAGTTGGTCGGCGCACCACGGCATAGCTAGATGGCTTGGTGGGGAGTTTTGTGAAAAATTGAAATTCGTGGTTTTTGAGATGTGAGGGTTGGAAAGGCCTACAAATGTCCCCAAATGAATACCATGAAAGTCTTGCTGCATGAAATTTTTGAGTTCGGTGGGTTTTGCACATGGCCAAGGTTGGCGGTGCACCACGGCGTAGCTAGATTGCTTCATGGGGAGTTTTGTGAAAAAATGAAATTCGTGATTTTTGAGATGTGAGGGTTGGAAAGGCCTCCAAATTTTCCCAAATGAATACCATGAAAGTCATGGTGCACGAAAGTTTTGAGTTCGGTGGGTCTTGCACATGGCCAAGCTTGGCGGTGCACCACGGCATAGCTGGATGGCTTGGTGGGGAGTTTTGTGAAAAAAATGAAATTCGTGATTTTTGAGATTTGGGGGTTGGAAAGGCCTACAAATATCCCCAAATGAATACCATGAAAGTCTTGGTGCACGAAAGTTGAGTTCGGTGGGTTTTGCACATGGCCAAGGTTGGCGGTGCATTACGGCATAACTAGATGGCTTGGTGGGGAGTTTTGTGAAAAAATGAAATTCGTGGTTTTTGAGATGTGAGGTTAGGAAAGGCCTACAAATGTCCCCAAATGAATACCATGAACGTCTTGGTGCACGAAAGTTTTGACTTCAGTGGGTTTTGCACATGGCCAAGCTTGGCGGTGCACCACGACATAGCTAGATGGCTTGGTGAGGAGTTTTGTGAACAAATGAAATTCGTGATTTTTGAGATGTGAGGGTTGGAAAGGCCTCCAAATGTCCCCAAATGAATACCATGAAAGTCTTGGTGCACGAAAGTTTTGAGTTCGGTGGGTTTTGCACATGGCCAAGCTTGGCGGTGCACCACGGCATAACTAGATGGCTTGGTGGGGAGTTTTGTGAAAAATTGAAATTCATGATTTTTGAGATTTGAGGGTTGGAAAGGCCTACAAATGTCCGTAAATGAATACCACGAAAGTCTTGGTGCACGAAAATTTTGAGTTTGGTGGGTTTTGCCCAAGGCAAAGTTGGTCGGTGCAACACGACATGGCTAGATGGCTTGGTGGGGAGTTTTGTGAAAAAATGAAATTCGTGATTTTTGAGATGTGAAGGTTGGAAAGGCCTCCAAATTTTCCCAAATGAATACCATGAAAGTCATGGTGCACGAAAGTTTTGAGTTCGGTGGGTCTTGCACATGCCCAAGCTTGGCGGTGCACCACGGCATAGCTGGATGGCTTGGTGGGGAGTTTTGTGAAAAAATGAAATTCGTGATTTTTGAGATTTGGGGGTTGGAAAGGCCTACAAATATCCCCAAATGAATACCATGAAAGTCTTGGTGCACGAAAGTTGAGTTCGGTGGGTTTTGCACATGGCCAAGGTTGGCGGTGCATGACGGCATAACTAGATGGCTTGGTGGGGAGTTTTGTGAAAAAATTAAATTCGTGGTTTTTGAGATGTGAGGGTAGGAAAGGCCTACAAATGTCTCCAAATGAATACCATGAACATCTTGGTGCACGAAAGTTTTGACTTCGGTGGGTTTTGCACATGGCCAAGCTTGGCGGTGGACCACGACATAGCTAGATGGCTTAGTGGGGAGTTTTGTGAACAAATGAAATTCGTGATTTTTGAGATGTGAGGGTTGGAAAGGCCTCCAAATGTCCCCAAATGAATACCATGAAAGTCTTGGTGCACTAAAGTTTTGAGTTCGGTGGGTTTTGCACATGGCCAAGCTTGGAGGTGCACCACGGCATAGCTAGATGGCTTGGTGGGGAGTTTTGTGAAAAATTGAAATTCATGATTTTTGAGATTTGAGGGTTGGAAAGGCCTACAAATGTCCGTAAATGAATACCACGAAAGTCTTGGTGCACGAAAATTTTGAGTTTGGTGGGTTTGACCAAGGCAAAGTTGGTCGGTGCAACACGACATTGCTAGATGGCTTGGTGGGGAGTTTTGTGAAAAAATGAAATTCGTGATTTTTGAGATGTGAGGGTTGGAAAGGCCTACAGATGTCCCCAAATGAATACCATGAAAGTCTTGGTGCACGAAAGTTTTGAGTTCGGTGGGTTTTGCACATGGCCAAGCTTGGCGGTGCACCATGGCATAGCTAGATGGCTTGGTGGGGAGTTTTGTGAAAAATTGAAATTCGTGATTTTTGATATGTGAGGGTTGGAAAGGCCTCCAAATGTCCCCAAATGAATACCTTGAAAGTCTTGGAGCACGAAAGTTTTGAGTTCGGTGTGTTTTGCACATGGCCAAGGTTGAAGGTGTACCACGGCATAGCTAGATGGCTTGGCGGGGAATTTTGTGAAAAATTGAAATTCGTGATTTTTGAGATGTGAGGGTTGGAAAGGCCTACAAATGTCCCCAAATGAATACCATGAAAGTCTTGGTGCACGAAAGTTTTGAGTTTGGTGGGTTTTGCAAATGGCCAAGTTGGTCGGTGCACCACGGCATAGCTAGATGGCTTGGTGGGGAGTTTTGTGAAAAAATGAAATTCGTGATTTTTGAGATGTGAGGGTTGGAAAGGCCTACAAATGTCCCCAAATGAATACCATGAATGTCTTGGTGCACGAAAGTTTTGAGTTCGGTGGGTTTTGCACATGGCCAAGGTTGGCGGTGCACCACGGCATAGCTAGATGGCTTGGTGGAGAGTTTTGTGAAAAAATGAAATTCGTGATTTTTGAGATGTGAGGGTTGGAAAGGCCTCCAAATGTCCCCAAATGAATACCTTGAAAGTCTTGGAGCACGAAAGTTTTGAGTTCGGTGTGTTTTGCACATGGCCAAGGTTGAAGGTGTACCACGGCATAGCTAGATGGCTTGGCGGGGAATTTTGTGAAAAATTGAAATTCGTGATTTTTGAGATGTGAGGGTTGGAAAGGCCTACAAATGTCCCCAAATGAATACCATGAAAGTCTTGGTGCACGAAAGTTTTGAGTTTGGTGGGTTTTGCAAATGGCCAAGTTGGTCGGTGCACCACGGCATAGCTAGATGGCTTGGTGGGCAGTTTTGTGAAAAAATGAAATTCGTGATTTTTGAGATGTGAGGGTTGGAAAGGCCTACAAATGTCCCGAAATGAATACCATGAAAGTCTTGGTGCACGGAAGTTTTGACTTCGGTGGGTTTTGCACATGGCCAAGCTTGGCGGTGCACCACGACAGAGCTAGATGGGTTGGTGGGGAGTTTTGTGAACAAATGAAATTCGTGATTTTTGAGATGTGAGGGTTGGAAAGGCCTCCAAATGTCCCCAAATGAATACCTTGAAAGTCTTGGTGCACGAAAGTTTTGAGTTCGGTGTGTTTTGCACATGGCCAAGGTTGAAGGTGCACCACGGCATAGCTAGATGGCTTGGCGGGGAGTTTTGTGAAAAATTGAAATTCGTGATTTTTGAGATGTGAGGGTTGGAAAGGCCTACAAATGTCCCCAAATGAATACCATGAAAGTCTTGGTGCATGAAAGTTTTGAGTTTGGTGGGTTTTGCACATGGCCAAGTTGGTCGGTGCACCACGGCATAACTAGATGGCTTGGTGGGGAGTTTTGTGAAAAAATGAAATTCGTGATTTTTGAGATGTGAGGGTTGGAAAGGCCTACAAATGTCCCCAAATGAATACCATGAAAGTCTTGGTGCACGAAAGTTTTGAGTTCGGTGGGTTTTGCACAAGGCCAAGTTGGTCGGCGCACCACGGCATAGCTAGATGGCTTGGTGGGGAGTTTTGTGAAAAATTGAAATTCGTGGTTTTTGAGATGTGAGGGTTGGAAAGGCCTACAAATGTCCCCAAATGAATATCATGAAAGTCTTGCTGCACGAAATTTTTGAGTTCGGTGGGTTTTGCACATGGCCAAGGTTGGCGGTGCACCACGGCATAGCTAGATTGCGTCATGGGGAGTTTTGTGAAAAAATGAAATTCGTGATTTTTGATTTGTGAGGGTTGGAAAGGCCTCCAAATTTTCCCAAATGAATACCATGAAAGTCATGGTGCACGAAAGTTTTGAGTTCGGTGGGTCTTCCACATGGCCAAGCTTGGCGGTGCACCACGGCATAGCTGGATGGCTTGGTGGGGAGTTTTGTGAAAAAATGAAATTCGTGATTTTTGAGATTTGAGGGTTGGAAAGGCCTACAAATATCCCCAAATGAATACCATGAAAGTCTTGGTGCACGAAAGTTTTGACTTCGGTGGGTTTTGCACATGGCCAAGCTTGGCGGTGCACCACGACATAGCTAGATGGCTTGGTGGGGAGTTTTGTGAACAAATGAAATTCGTGATTTTTGAGATGTGAGGGTTGGAAAGGCCTCCAAATGTCCCCAAATGAATACCATGAAAGTCTTGGTGCACGAAAGTTTTGAGTTCGGTGGGTTTTGCACATGGCCAAGGTTGGCGGTGCACCACGGCATAGCTAGATGGCTTGGTGGGGAGTTTTGTGAAAAATTGAAATTCATGATTTTTGAGATTTGAGGGTTGGAAAGGCCTACAAATGTCCGTAAATGAATACCACGAAAGTCTTGGTGCACGAAAATTTTGAGTTTGGTGGGTTTTGCCCAAGGCAAAGTTGGTCGGTGCAACACGACATAGCTAGATGGCTTGGTGGGGAGTTTTGTGAAAAAATGAAATTCGTGATTTTTGAGATGTGAGGGTTGGAAAGGCCTACAGATGTCCCCAAATGAATACCATGAAAGTCTTGGTGCACGAAAGTTTTGAGTTCGGTGTGTTTTGCACATGGCCAAGGTTGAAGGTGCACCACGGCATAGCTAGTTGGCTTGGCGGGGAGTTTTGTGAAAAATTGAAATTCGTGATTTTTGAGATGTGAGGGTTGGAAAGGCCTACAAATGTCCCCAAATGAATACCATGAAAGTCTTGGTGCGCAAAAGTTTTGAGTTCGGTGGGTTTTGCACATGGCCAAGGTTGGCGGTGCACCACGGCATAGCTAGATGGCTGGGTGGGGAGTTTTGTGAAAAAATGAAATTCGTGATTTTTGGGATGTGAGGGTTGGAAAGGCCTACAAATGTCCCCAAATGAATACCATGAAAGTCTTGGTGCACGAAAGTTTTGACTTCGGTGGGTTTTGCACATGGCCAAGCTTGGCGGTGCACCACGACATAGCTAGATGGCTTGGTGGGGAGTTTTGTGAACAAATGAAATTCGTGATTTTTGAGATGTGAGGGTTGGAAAGGCCTCCAAATGTCCCCAAATGAATACCATGAAAGTCTTGGTGCACGAAAGTTTTGAGTTCGGTGGGTTTTGCACATGGCCAAGGTTGGCGGTGCACCACGGCATAGCTAGATGGCTTGGTGGGGAGTTTTGTGAAAAATTGAAATTCTTGATTTTTGAGATATGAGGGTTGGAAAGGCCTACAAATGTTCGTAAATGAATACCACGAAAGTCTTGGTGCACGAAAATTTTGAGTTTGGTGGGTTTTGCCCAAGGCAAAGTTGGTCGGTGCAACACGACATAGCTAGATGGCTTGGTGGGGAGTTTTGTGAAAAAATGAAATTCGTGATTTTAGAGATGTGAGGGTTGGAAAGGCCTACAGATGTCCCCAAATGAATACCATGAAAGTCTTGGTGCACGAAAGTTTTGAGTTCGGTGTGTTTTGCACATGGCCAAGGTTGAAGGTGCACCACGGCATAGCTAGTTGGGTTGGCGGGGAGTTTTGTGAAAAATTGAAATTTGTGATTTTTGAGATGTGATTGTTGGAAAGGCCTACAAATGTCCCCAAATGAATACCATGAAAGTCTTGGTGCACGAAAGTTCTGAGTTCGGTGGGTTTTGCACATGGCCAAGGTTGGCGGTGCACCACGACATAGCTAGATGGCTTGCTGGGGAGTTTTGTGAAAAAATGAAATTCGTGATTTTTGAGATGTGAGGGTTGGAAAGGCCTACAAATGTCCCCAAATGAATACCATGAAAGTCTTGGTGCACGAAAGTTTTGAGTTCGGTGGGTTTTGCACATGGCCAAGTTGGTCGGCGCACCACGGCATAGCTAGATGGCTTGGTGAGGAGTTTTGTGAAAAATTGAAATTCGTGGTTTTTGAGATGTGAGGGTTGGAAAGGCCTACAAATGTCCCCAAATGAATACCATGAAAGTCTTGCTGCACGAAGTTTTTGAGTTCGGTGGGTTTTGCACATGGCCAAGGTTGGCGGTGCACCACGGCATAGCTAGATGGCTAGGTGGGGAGTTTTGTGAAAAAATGAAATTCGTGATTTTTGAGATGTGAGGGTTGGAAAGGCCTCCAAATGTCCCCAAATGAATACCATGAAAGTCTTGGTGCACGAAAGTTGAGTTTGGTGGGTTTTGCACATGGCCAAGGTTGGCGGTGCATTACGGCATAACTAGATGGCTTGGTGGGGAGTTTTGTGAAAAAATGAAATTCGTGGTTTTTGAGATGTGAGGGTAGGAAAGGCCTACAAATGTCCCCAAATGAATACCATGAACGTCTTGGTGCACGAAAGTTTTGACTTTGGTGGGTTTTGCACATGGCCAAGCTTGGCGGTGCACGACGACATAGCTAGATGGCTTGGTGGGGAGTTTTGTGAACAAATGAAATTCGTGATTTTTGAGATGTGAGGGTTGGAAAGGCCTCCAAATGTGCCCAAATGAATACCATGAAAGTCTTGGTGCACGAAAGTTTTGAGTTCGGTGGGTTTTGCACATGGCCAAGCTTGGCGGTGCACCACGGCATAGCTAGATGGCTTGGTGGGGAGTTTTGTGAAAAATTGAAATTCTTGATTTTTGAGATTTGAGGGTTGGAAAGGCCTACAAATGTCCGTAAATGAATACCACGAAAGTCTTGGTGCACGAAAATTTTGAGTTTGGTGGGTTTTGCCCAAGGCAAAGTTGGTCGGTGCAACACGACATAGCTAGATGGCTTGGTGGGGAATTTTGTGAAAAAATGAAATTCGTGATTTTAGAGATGTGAGGGTTGGAAAGGCCTACAGATGTCCCCAAATGAATACCATGAAAGTCTTGGTGCACGAAAGTTTTGAGTTCGGTGTGTTTTGCACATGGCCAAGGTTGAAGGTGCACCACGGCATAGCTAGTTGGCTTGGCGGGGAGTTTTGTGAAAAATTGAAATTCGTGATTTTTGAGATGTGAGGGTTGGAAAGGCCTACAAATGTCCCCAAATGAATACCATGAAAGTCTTGGTGCACAAAAGTTTTGAGTTCGGTGGGTTTTGCACATGGCCAAGGTTGGCGGTGCACCACGGCATAGCTAGATGGCTTGGTGGGGAGTTTTGTGAAAAAATGAAATTCGTGGTTTTTGAGATGTGAGGGTAGGAAAGGCCTACAAATGTCCCCAAATGAATACCATGAACGTCTTGGTGCACGAAAGTTTTGACTTCGGTGGGTTTTGCACATGGCCAAGCTTGGCGGTGCACCACGACATAGCTAGATGGCTTGGTGGGGAGTTTTGTGAACAAATGAAATTCGTGATTTTTGAGATGTGAGGGTTGGAAAGGCCTCCAAATGTCCCCAAATGAATACCATGAAAGTCTTGGTGCACGAAAGTTTTGAGTTCGGTGGGTTTTGCACATGGCCAAGCTTGGCGGTGCACCACGGCATAGCTAGATGGCTTGGTGGGGAGTTTTGTGAAAAATTGAAATTCATGATTTTTGAGATTTGAGGGTTGGAAAGGCCTACAAATGTCCGTAAATGAATACCACGAAAGTCTTGGTGCACGAAAATTTTGAGTTTGGTGGGTTTTGCCCAAGGCAAAGTTGGTCGGTGCAACACGACATTGCTAGATGGCTTGGTGGGGAGTTTTGTGAAAAAATGAAATTCGTGATTTTTGAGATGTGAGGGTTGGAAAGGCCTACAGATGTCCCCAAATGAATACCATGAATGTCTTGGTGCACGAAAGTTTTGAGTTCGATGTGTTTTGCACATGGCCAAGGTTGAAGGTGCACCACGGCATAGCTAGTTGGCTTGGCGGGGAGTTTTGTGAAAAATTGAAATTCGTGATTTTTGAGATGTGAGGGTTGGAAAGGCCTACAAATGTCCCCAAATGAATACCATGAAAGTCTTGGTGCACAAAAGTTTTGAGTTCGGTGGGTTTTGCACATGGCCAAGGTTGGCGGTGCACCACGGCATAGCTAGATGGCTTGGTGGGGAGTTTTGTTAAAAAATGAAATTCGTGATTTTTGAGATGTGAGGGTTGGAAAGGCCTACAAATGTCCCCAAATGAATACCATGAAAGTCTTGGTGCACGAAAGTTTTGACTTCGGTGGGTTTTGCACATGGCCAAGCTTGGCGGTGCACCACGACAGAGCTAGATGGGTTGGTGGGGAGTTTTGTGAACAAATGAAATTCGTGATTTTTGAGATGTGAGGGTTGGAAAGGCCTCCAAATGTCCCCAAATGAATACCTTGAATGTCTTGGTGCACGAAAGTTTTGAGTTCGGTGTGTTTTGCACATGGCCAAGCTTGGCGGTGCACCACGACAGAGCTAGATGGCTTGGTGGGGAGTTTTGTGAAAAAATGAAATTTGTGATTTTTGAGATGTGAGGGTTGGAAAGGCCTACAAATGTCCCCAAATGAATACCATGAAAGTCTTGGTGCACGAAAGTTTTGACTTCGGTGGGTTTTGCACATGGCCAAGCTTGGCGGTGCACCACGACAGAGCGAGATGGGTTGGTGGGGAGTTTTGTGAACAAATGAAATTCGTGATTTTTGAGATGTGAGGATTGGAAAGGCCTCCAAATGTCCCCAAATGAATACCTTGAAAACTTGGTGCACGAAAGTTTTGAGTTCGGTGTGTTTTGCACATGGCCAAGGTTGAAGGTGCACCACGGCATAGCTAAATGGCTTGGCGGGGAGTTTTGTGAAAAATTGAAATTCGTGATTTTTGAGATGTGAGGGTTGGAAAGGCATACAAATGTCCCCAAATGAATACCATGAAAGTCTTGGTGCACGAAAGTTTTGAGTTTGGTGGGTTTTGCACATGGCCAAGTTGGTCGGTGCACCACGGCATAGCTAGATGGCTTGGTGGGGAGTTTTGTGAAAAAATGAAATTCGTGATTTTTGAGATGTGAGGGTTGGAAAGGCCTACAAATGTCCCCAAATGAATACCATGAAAGTCTTGGTGCACGAAATTTTTGACTTCGGTGGGTTTTGCACATGGCCAAGCTTGGCGGTGCACCACGACAAAGCTAGATGGGTTGGTGGGGAGTTTTGTGAAGAAATGAAATTCGTGATTTTTGAGATGTGAGGGTTGGAAAGGCCTCCAAATGTCCCCAAATGAATACCATGAAAGTCTTGGTGCACGAAAGTTTTGAGTTCGGTGGGTTTTGCACATGGCCAAGCTTGGCGGTGCACCACGGCATAGCTAGATGGCTTGGTGGGGAGTTTTGTGAAAAATTGAAATTCATGATTTTTGAGATTTGAGGGTTTGAAAGGCCTACAAATGTCCGTAAATGAATACCACGAAAGTCTTGGTGCACGAAAATTTTGAGTTTGGTGGGTTTTGCCCAAGGCAAAGTTGGTCGGTGCAACACGACATAGCTAGATGGCTTGGTGGGGAGTTTTATGAAAAAATGAAATTCGTGATTTTTGAGATGTGAGGGTTGGAAAGGCCTACAGATGTCCCCAAATGAATACCATGAAAGTCTTGGTGCACGAAAGTTTTGAGTTCGGTGTGTTTTGCACATGGCCAAGGTTGAAGGTGCACCACGGCATAGCTAAATGGCTTGGCGGGGAGTTTTGTGAAAAATTGAAATTCGTGATTTTTCAGATGTGAGGGTTGGAAAGGCATACAAATGTCCCCAAATGAATACCATGAAAGTCTTGGTGCACGAAAGTTTTGAGTTTGGTGGGTTTTGCACATGGCCAAGTTGGTCGGTGCACCACGGCATAGCTAGATGGCTTGGTGGGGAGTTTTGTGAAAAAATGAAATTCGTGATTTTTGAGATGTGAGGGTTGGAAAGGCCTACAAATGTCCCCAAATGAATACCATGAAAGTCTTGGTGCACGAAAGTTTTGACTTCGGTGGGTTTTGCACATGGCCAAGCTTGGCGGTGCACCACGACAGAGCTAGATGGGTTGGTGGGGAGTTTTGTGAACAAATGAAATTCGTGATTTTTGAGATGTGAGGGTTGGAAAGGCCTCCAAATGTCCCCAAATGAATACCATGAAAGTCTTGGTGCACGAAAGTTTTGACTTCGGTGGGTTTTGCACATGGCCAAGCTTGGCGGTGCACCACGACAGAGCTAGATGGGTTGGTGGGGAGTTTTGTGAACAAATGAAATTCCTGATTTTTGAGATGTGAGGGTTGGAAAGGCCTACAAATGTCCCCAAATGAATACCATGAAAGTCTTGGTGCACGAAAGTTTTGACTTCGGTGGGTTTTGCACATGGCCAAGCTTGGCGGTGCACCACGACAGAGCTAGATGGGTTGGTGGGGAGTTTTGTGAACAAATGAAATTCGTGATTTTTGAGATGTGAGGGTTGGAAAGGCCGACAAATGTCCCCAAATGAATACCATGAAAGTCTTGCTGCACGAAGGTTTTGAGTTCGGTGGGTTTTGCACATGGCCAAGGTTGGCGGTGCACCACGGCATAGCTAGATGGCTAGGTGGGGAGTTTTGTGAAAAAATGAAATTCGTGATTTTTGAGATGTGAGGGTTGGAAAGGCCTCCAAATGTCCCCAAATGAATACCATGAAAGTCTTGGTGCACGAAAGTTGAGTTTGGTGGGTTTTGCACATGGCCAAGGTTGGCGGTGCATTACGGCATAACTAGATGGCTTGGTGGGGAGTTTTGTGAAAAAATGAAATTCGTGGTTTTTGAGATGTGAGGGTAGGAAAGGCCTACAAATGTCCCCAAATGAATATCATGAACGTCTTGGTGCACGAAAGTTTTGACTTCGGTGGGTTTTGCACATGGCCAAGCTTGGCGGTGCACCACGACAAAGCTAGATGGCTTGGTGGGGAGTTTTGTGAACAAATGAAATTCGTGATTTTTGAGATGTGAGGGTTGGAAAGGCCTCCAAATGTCCCCAAATGAATACCATGAAAGTCTTGGTGCACGAAAGTTTTGAGTTCGGTGGGTTTTGCACATGGCCAAGCTTGGCGGTGCACCACGGCATAGCTAGATGGCTTGGTGGGGAGTTTTGTGAAAAATTGAAATTCATGATTTTTGAGATTTGAGGGTTGGAAAGGCCTACAAATGTCCGTAAATGAATACCGCGAAAGTCTTGGTGCACGAAAATTTTGAGTTTGGTGGGTTTTGCCCAAGGCAAAGTTGGTCGGTGCAACACGACATAGCTAGATGGCTTGGTGGGGAGTTTTGTGAAAAAATGAAATTCGTGATTTTTGAGATGTGAGGGTTGGAAAGGCCTACAGATGTCCCCAAATGAATACCATGAAAGTCTTGGTGCACGAAAGTTTTGAGTTCGGTGTGTTTTGCACATGGCCAAGGTTGAAGGTGCACCACGGCATAGCTAGTTGGCTTGGCGGGGAGTTTTGTGAAAAATTGAAATTCGTGATTTTTGAGATGTGAGGGTTGGAAAGGCCTACAAATGTCCCCAAATGAATACCATGAAAGTCTTGGTGCACAAAAGTTTTGAGTTCGGTGGGTTTTGCACATGGCCAAGGTTGGCGGTGCACCACGGCATAGCTAGATGGCTTGGTGGGGAGTTTTGTGAAAAATTGAAATTCGTGATTTTTGAGATGTGAGGGTTGGAAAGGCCTACAAATGTCCCCAAATGAATACCATGAAAGTCTTGGTGCACAAAAGTTTTGAGTTCGGTGGGTTTTGCACATGGCCAAGGTTGGCGGTGCACCACGACATAGCTAGATGGCTTGGTTGGGAGGTTTGTGAACAAATGAAATTAGTGATTTTTGAGATGTGAGGGTTGGAAAGGCCTCCAAATGTCCCCAAATGAATACCATGAAAGTCTTGGTGCACGAAAGTTTTGACTTCGGTGGGTTTTGCACATGGCCAAGCTTGGCGGTGCACCACGACATTGCTAGATGGCTTGGTGGGGAGTTTTGTGAACAAATGAAATTCGTGATTTTTGAGATGTGAGGGTTGGAAAGGCCTCCAAATGTCCCCAAATGAATACCATGAAAGTCTTGGTGCACGAAAGTTTTGAGTTCGGTGGGTTTTGCACATGGCCAAGCTTGGCGGTGCACCACGGCATAGCTAGATGGCTTGGTGGGGAGTTTTGTGAAAAATTGAAATTCTTGATTTTTGAGATTTGAGGGTTGGAAAGGCCTACAAATGTCCGTAAATGAATACCACGAAAGTCTTAGTGCACGAAAATTTTGAGTTTGGTGGGTTTTGCCCAAGGCAAAGTTGGTCGGTGCAACACGACATAGCTAGATGGCTTGGTGGGGAGTTTTGTGAAAATTTGAAATTCGTGATTTTAGAGATGTGAGGGTTGGAAAGGCCTACAGATGTCCCCAAATGAATACCATGAAAGTCTTGGTGCACGAAAGTTTTGAGTTCGGTGTGTTTTGCACATGGCCAAGGTTGAAGGTGCACCACGGCATAGCTAGTTGGCTTGGCGGGGAGTTTTGTGAAAATTGAAATTTGTGATTTTTGAGATGTGATTGTTGCAAAGGCCTACAAATGTCCCCAAATGAATACCATAAAAGTCTTGGTGCACGAAAGTTCTGAGTTCGGTGGGTTTTGCACATGGCCAAGGTTGGCGGTGCACCACGACATAGCTAGATGGCTTGCTGGGGAGTTTTGTGAAAAAATGAAATTCGTGATTTTTGAGATGTGAGGGTTGGAAAGGCCTACAAATGTCCCCAAATGAATACCATGAAAGTCTTGGTGCACGAAAGTTTTGAGTTCGGTGGGTTTTGCACATGGCCAAGTTGGTCGGCGCACCACGGCATAGCTAGATGGCTTGGTGAGGAGTTTTGTGAAAAATTGAAATTCGTGGTTTTTGAGATGTGAGGGTTGGAAAGGCCTACAAATGTCCCCAAATGAATACCATGAAAGTCTTGCTGCACGAAGTTTTTGAGTTCGGTGGGTTTTGCACGTGGCCAAGGTTGGCGGTGCACCACGGCATAGCTAGATGGCTAGGTGGGGAGTTTTGTGAAAAAATGAAATTCGTGATTTTTGAGATGTGAGGGTTGGAAAGGCCTCCAAATGTCCCCAAATGAATACCATGAAAGTCTTGGTGCACGAAAGTTGAGTTTGGTGGGTTTTGCACATGGCCAAGGTTGGCGGTGCATTACGGCATAACTAGATGGCTTGGTGGGGAGTTTTGTGAAAAAATGAAATTCGTGATTTTTGAGATGTGAGGGTTGGAAAGGCCTACAAATGTCCCCAAATGAATACCATGAAAGTCTTGGTGCACGAAAGTTTTGAGTTCGGTGGGTTTTGCACATGGCCAAGCTTGGCGGTGCACCACGACATAGCTAGATGGCTTGGTGGGGAGTTTTGTGAACAAATGAAATTCGTGATTTTTGAGATGTGAGGGTTGGAAAGGCCTCCAAATGTCCCCAAATGAATACCATGAAAGTCTTGGTGCACGAAAGTTTTGACTTCGGTGGGTTTTGCACATGGCCAAGCTTGGCGGTGCACCACGACAGAGCTAGATGGGTTGGTGGGGAGTTTTGTGAACAAATGAAATTCGTGATTTTTGAGATGTGAGGATTGGAAAGGCCTCCAAATGTCCCAAAATGAATACCTTGAAAGTCTTGGTGCACGAAAGTTTTGAGTTCGGTGTGTTTTGCACATGGCCAAGGTTGAAGGTGCACCACGGCATAGCTAGTTGGCTTGGCGGGGAGTTTTGTGAAAAATTGAAATTCGTGATTTTTGAGATGTGAGGGTTGGAAAGGCCTACAAATGTCCCCAAATGAATACCATGAAAGTCTTGGTGCACAAAAGTTTTGAGTTCGGTGGGTTTTGCACATGGCCAAGGTTGGCGGTGCACCACGGCATAGCTAGATGGCTTGGTGGGGAGTTTTGTGAAAAATTGAAATTCGTGATTTTTGAGATGTGAGGGTTGGAAAGGCCTACAAATGTCCCCAAATGAATACCATGAAAGTCTTGGTGCACAAAAGTTTTGAGTTCGGTGGGTTTTGCACATGGCCAAGGTTGGCGGTGCACCACGACATAGCTAGATGGCTTGGTGGGGAGTTTTGTGAACAAATGAAATTCGTGATTTTTGAGATGTGAGGGTTGGAAAGGCCTCCAAATGTCCCCAAATGAATACCATGAAAGTCTTGGTGCACGAAAGTTTTGACTTCGGTGGGTTTTGCACATGGCCAAGCTTGGCGGTGCACCACGACATAGCTAGATGGCTTGGTGGGGAGTTTTGTGAACAAATGAAATTCTTGATTTTTGAGATGTGAGGGTTGGAAAGGCCTCCAAATGTCCCCAAATGAATACCATGAAAGTCTTGGTGCACGAAAGTTTTGAGTTCGGTGGGTTTTGCACATGGCCAAGCTTGGCGGTGCACCACGGCATAGCTAGATGGCTTGGTGGGGAGTTTTGTGAAAAATTGAAATTCTTGATTTTTGAGATTTGAGGGTTGGAAAGGCCTACAAATGTCCCCAAATGAATACCATGAAAGTCTTGGTGCACAAAAGTTTTGAGTTCGGTGGGTTTTGCACATGGCCAAGGTTGGCGGTGCACCACGGCATAGCTAGATGGCTTGGTGGGGAGTTTTGTGAAAAATTGAAATTCGTGATTTTTGAGATGTGAGGGTTGGAAAGGCCTACAAATGTCCCCAAATGAATACCATGAAAGTCTTGGTGCACAAAAGTTTTGAGTTCGGTGGGTTTTGCACATGGCCAAGGTTGGCGGTGCACCACGACATAGCTAGATGGCTTGGTGGGGAGTTTTGTGAACAAATGAAATTCGTGATTTTTGAGATGTGAGGGTTGGAAAGGCCTCCAAATGTCCCCAAATGAATACCATGAAAGTCTTGGTGCACGAAAGTTTTGACTTCGGTGGGTTTTGCACATGGCCAAGCTTGGCGGTGCACCACGACATAGCTAGATGGCTTGGTGGGGAGTTTTGTGAACAAATGAAATTCGTGATTTTTGAGATGTGAGGGTTGGAAAGGCCTCCAAATGTCCCCAAATGAATACCATGAAAGTCTTGGTGCACGAAAGTTTTGAGTTCGGTGGGTTTTGCACATGGCCAAGCTTGGCGGTGCACCACGGCATAGCTAGATGGCTTGGTGGGGAGTTTTGTGAAAAATTGAAATTCTTGATTTTTGAGATTTGAGGGTTGGAAAGGCCTACAAATGTCCGTAAATGAATACCACGAAAGTCTTAGTGCACGAAAATTTTGAGTTTGGTGGGTTTTGCCCAAGGCAAAGTTGGTCGGTGCAACACGACATAGCTAGATGGCTTGGTGGGGAGTTTTGTGAACAAATGAAATTCGTGATTTTTGAGATGTGAGGGTTGGAAAGGCCTCCAAATGTCCCCAAATGAATACCATGAAAGTCTTGGTGCACGAAAGTTTTGAGTTCGGTGGGTTTTGCACATGGCCAAGCTTGGCGGTGCACCACGGCATAGCTAGATGGCTTGGTGGGGAGTTTTGTGAAAAATTGAAATTCTTGATTTTTGAGATTTGAGGGTTGGAAAGGCCTACAAATGTCCGTAAATGAATACCACGAAAGTCTTAGTGCACGAAAATTTTGAGTTTGGTGGGTTTTGCCCAAGGCAAAGTTGGTCGGTGCAACACGACATAGCTAGATGGCTTGGTGGGGAGTTTTGTGAAAAAATGAAATTCGTGATTTTAGAGATGTGAGGGTTGGAAAGGCCTACAGATGTCCCCAAATGAATACCATGAAAGTCTTGGTGCACGAAAATTTTGAGTTTGGTGGGTTTTGCCCAAGGCAAAGTTGGTCGGTGCAACACGACATAGCTAGATGGCTTGGTGGGGAGTTTTGTGAAAAAATGAAATTCGTGATTTTTGAGATGTGAGGGTTGGAAAGGCCTACAGATGTTGCCAAATGAATACCATGAAAGTCTTGGTGCACGAAAGTTTTGAGTTCGGTGGGTTTTGCACATGGCCAAGGTTGGCGGTGCACCACGACATAGCTAGATGGCTTGGTGGGGAGTTTTGTGAACAAATGAAATTCGTGATTTTTGAGATGTGAGGGTTGGAAAGGCCTCCAAATGTCCCCAAATGAATACCATGAAAGTCTTGGTGCACGAAAGTTTTGACTTCGGTGGGTTTTGCACATGGCCAAGCTTGGCGGTGCACCACGACATAGCTAGATGGCTTGGTGGGGAGTTTTGTGAACAAATGAAATTCGTGATTTTTGAGATGTGAGGGTTGGAAAGGCCTCCAAATGTCCCCAAATGAATACCATGAAAGTCTTGGTGCACGAAAGTTTTGAGTTCGGTGGGTTTTGCACATGGCCAAGCTTGGCGGTGCACCACGGCATAGCTAGATGGCTTGGTGGGGAGTTTTGTGAAAAATTGAAATTCTTGATTTTTGAGATTTGAGGGTTGGAAAGGCCTACAAATGTCCGTAAATGAATACCACGAAAGTCTTAGTGCACGAAAATTTTGAGTTTGGTGGGTTTTGCCCAAGGCAAAGTTGGTCGGTGCAACACGACATAGCTAGATGGCTTGGTGGGGAGTTTTGTGAAAAAATGAAATTCGTGATTTTAGAGATGTGAGGGTTGGAAAGGCCTACAGATGTCCCCAAATGAATACCATGAAAGTCTTGGTGCACGAAAGTTTTGAGTTCGGTGTGTTTTGCACATGGCCAAGGTTGAAGGTGCACCACGGCATAGCTAGTTGGCTTGGCGGGGAGTTTTGTGAAAATTGAAATTTGTGATTTTTGAGATGTGATTGTTGCAAAGGCCTACAAATGTCCCCAAATGAATACCATGAAAGTCTTGGTGCACGAAAGTTCTGAGTTCGGCGGGTTTTGCACATGGCCAAGGTTGGCGGTGCACCACGACATAGCTAGATGGCTTGTTGGGGAGTTTTGTGAAAAAATGAAATTCGTGATTTTTGAGATGTGAGGGTTGGAAAGGCCTACAAATGTCCCCAAATGAATACCATGAAAGTCTTGGTGCACGAAAGTTTTGAGTTCGGTGGGTTTTGCACATGGCCAAGTTGGTCGGCGCACCACGGCATAGCTAGATGGCTTGGTGAGGAGTTTTGTGAAAAATTGAAATTCGTGGTTTTTGAGATGTGAGGGTTGGAAAGGCCTACAAATGTCCCCAAATGAATACCATGAAAGTCTTGCTGCACGAAGTTTTTGAGTTCGGTGGGTTTTGCACGTGGCCAAGGTTGGCGGTGCACCACGGCATAGCTAGATGGCTAGGTGGGGAGTTTTGTGAAAAAATGAAATTCGTGATTTTTGAGATGTGAGGGTTGGAAAGGCCTCCAAATGTCCCCAAATGAATACCATGAAAGTCTTGGTGCACGAAAGTTGAGTTTGGTGGGTTTTGCACATGGCCAAGGTTGGCGGTGCATTACGGCATAACTAGATGGCTTGGTGGGGAGTTTTGTGAAAAAATGAAATTCGTGATTTTTGAGATGTGAGGGTTGGAAAGGCCTCCAAATGTCCCCAAATGAATACCATGAAAGTCTTGGTGCACGAAAGTTTTGACTTCGGTGGGTTTTGCACATGGCCAAGCTTGGCGGTGCACCACGGCATAGCTAGATGGCTTGGTGGGGAGTTTTGTGAAAAATTGAAATTCTTGATTTTTGAGAATTGAGGGTTGGAAAGGCCTACAAATGTCCGTAAATGAATACCACGAAAGTCTTAGTGCACGAAAATTTTGAGTTTGGTGGGTTTTGCCCAAGGCAAAGTTGGTCGGTGCAACACGACATAGCTAGATGGCTTGGTGGGGAGTTTTGTGAAAAAATGAAATTCGTGATTTTAGAGATGTGAGGGTTGGAAAGGCCTACAGATGTCCCCAAATGAATACCATGAAAGTCTTGGTGCACGAAAGTTTTGAGTTCGGTGTGTTTTGCACATGGCCAAGGTTGAAGGTGCACCACGGCATAGCTAGTTGGCTTGGCGGGGAGTTTTGTGAAAATTGAAATTTGTGATTTTTGAGATGTGATTGTTGCAAAGGCCTACAAATATCCCCAAATGAATACCATGAAAGTCTTGGTGCACGAAAGTTCTGAGTTCGGCGGGTTTTGCACATGGCCAAGGTTGGCGGTGCACCACGACATAGCTAGATGGCTTGCTGGGGAGTTTTGTGAAAAAATGAAATTCGTGATTTTTGAGATGTGAGGGTTGGAAAGGCCTACAAATGTCCCCAAATGAATACCATGAAAGTCTTGGTGCACGAAAGTTTTGAGTTCGGTGGGTTTTGCACATGGCCAAGTTGGTCGGCGCACCACGGCATAGCTAGATGGCTTGGTGAGGAGTTTTGTGAAAAATTGAAATTCGTGGTTTTTGAGATGTGAGGGTTGGAAAGGCCTACAAATGTCCCCAAATGAATACCATGAAAGTCTTGCTGCACGAAGTTTTTGAGTTCGGTGGGTTTTGCACGTGGCCAAGGTTGGCGGTGCACCACGGCATAGCTAGATGGCTAGGTGGGGAGTTTTGTGAAAAAATGAAATTCGTGATTTTTGAGATGTGAGGGTTGGAAAGGCCTCCAAATGTCCCCAAATGAATACCATGAAAGTCTTGGTGCACGAAAGTTGAGTTTGGTGGGTTTTGCACATGGCCAAGGTTGGCGGTGCATTACGGCATAACTAGATGGCTTGGTGGGGAGTTTTGTGAAAAAATGAAATTCGTGATTTTTGAGATGTGAGGGTTGGAAAGGCCTACAAATGTCCCCAAATGAATACCATGAAAGTCTTGGTGCACGAAAGTTTTGAGTTCGGTGGATTTTGCACATGGCCAAGCTTGGCGGTGCACCACGACATAGCTAGATGGCTTGGTGGGGAGTTTTGTGAACAAATGAAATTCGTGATTTTTGAGATGTGAGGGTTGGAAAGGCCTCCAAATGTCCCCAAATGAATACCATGAAAGTCTTGGTGCACGAAAGTTTTGACTTCGGTGGGTTTTGCACATGGCCAAGCTTGGCGGTGCACCACGACAGAGCTAGATGGGTTGGTGGGGAGTTTTGTGAACAAATGAAATTCGTGATTTTTGAGACGTGAGGATTGGAAAGGCCTCCAAATGTCCCCAAATTAATACCTTGAAAGTCTTGGTGCACGAAAGTTTTGAGTTCGGTGTGTTTTGCACATGGCCAAGGTTGAAGGTGCACCACGGCATAGCTAAATGGCTTGGCGGGGAGTTTTGTGAAAAATTGAAATTCGTGATTTTTGAGATGTGAGGGTTGGAAAGGCATACAAATGTCCCCAAATGAATACCATGAAAGTCTTGGTGCACGAAATTTTGAGTTTGGTGGGTTTTGCACATGGCCAAGTTGGTCGGTGCACCACGGCATAGCTAGATGGCTTGGTGGGGAGTTTTGTGAAAAAATGAAATTCGTGATTTTTGAGATGTGAGGGTTGGAAAGGCCTACAAATGTCCCCAAATGAATACCATGAAAGTCTTGGTGCACGAAAGTTTTGACTTCGGTGGGTTTTGCACATGGCCAAGCTTAGCGGTGCACCACGACAGAGCTAGATGGGTTGGTGGGGAGTTTTGTGAACAAATGAAATTCGTGATTTTTGAGATGTGAGGGTTGGAAAGGCCTCCAAATGTCCCCAAATAAATACCTTGAAAGTCTTGGTGCACGAAAGTTTTGAGTTCGGTGTGTTTTGCACATGGCCAAGGTTGAAGGTGCACCACGGCATAGCTAGATGGCTTGGCGGGGAGTTTTGTGAAAAATTGAAATTCGTGGTTTTTGAGATGTGAGGGTTAGAAAGGCCTACAAATGTCCCCAAATGAATACCATGAAAGTCTTGCTGCACGAAGTTTTTGAGTTCGGTGGGTTTTGCACATGGCCAAGGTTGGCGGTGCACCACGGCATAGCTAGATGGCTAGGTGGGGAGTTTTGTGAAAAAATGAAATTCGTGATTTTTGAGATGTGAGGGTTAGAAAGGCCTCCAAATGTCCCCAAATGAATACCATGAATGTCTTGGTGCACGAAAGTTCTGAGTTCGGCGGGTTTTGCACATGGCCAAGGTTGGCGGTGCACCACGACATAGCTAGATGGCTTGCTGGGGAGTTTTGTGAAAAAATGAAATTCGTGATTTTTGAGATGTGAGGGTTGGAAAGGCCTACAAATGTCCCCAAATGAATACCATGAAAGTCTTGGTGCACGAAAGTTTTGAGTTCGGTGGGTTTTGCACATGGCCAAGTTGGTCGGCGCACCACGGCATAGCTAGATGGCTTGGTGAGGAGTTTTGTGAAAAATTGAAATTCGTGGTTTTTGAGATGTGAGGGTTGGAAAGGCCTACAAATGTCCCCAAATGAATACCATGAAAGTCTTGCTGCACGAAGTTTTTGAGTTCGGTGGGTTTTGCACGTGGCCAAGGTTGGCGGTGCACCACGGCATAGCTAGATGGCTAGGTGGGGAGTTTTGTGAAAAAATGAAATTCGTGATTTTTGAGATGTGAGGGTTGGAAAGGCCTCCAAATGTCCCCAAATGAATACCATGAAAGTCTTGGTGCACGAAAGTTGAGTTTGGTGGGTTTTGCACATGGCCAAGGTTGGCGGTGCATTACGGCATAACTAGATGGCTTGGTGGGGAGTTTTGTGAAAAAATGAAATTCGTGATTTTTGAGATGTGAGGGTTGGAAAGGCCTACAAATGTCCCCAAATGAATACCATGAAAGTCTTGGTGCACGAAAGTTTTGAGTTCGGTGGATTTTGCACATGGCCAAGCTTGGCGGTGCACCACGACATAGCTAGATGGCTTGGTGGGGAGTTTTGTGAACAAATGAAATTCGTGATTTTTGAGATGTGAGGGTTGGAAAGGCCTCCAAATGTCCCCAAATGAATACCATGAAAGTCTTGGTGCACGAAAGTTTTGACTTCGGTGGGTTTTGCACATGGCCAAGCTTGGCGGTGCACCACGACAGAGCTAGATGGGTTGGTGGGGAGTTTTGTGAACAAATGAAATTCGTGATTTTTGAGATGTGAGGATTGGAAAGGCCTCCAAATGTCCCCAAATTAATACCTTGAAAGTCTTGGTGCACGAAAGTTTTGAGTTCGGTGTGTTTTGCACATGGCCAAGGTTGAAGGTGCACCACGGCATAGCTAAATGGCTTGGCGGGGAGTTTTGTGAAAAATTGAAATTCGTGATTTTTGAGATGTGAGGGTTGGAAAGGCATACAAATGTCCCCAAATGAATACCATGAAAGTCTTGGTGCACGAAATTTTGAGTTTGGTGGGTTTTGCACATGGCCAAGTTGGTCGGTGCACCACGGCATAGCTAGATGGCTTGGTGGGGAGTTTTGTGAAAAAATGAAATTCGTGATTTTTGAGATGTGAGGGTTGGAAAGGCCTACAAATGTCCCCAAATGAATACCATGAAAGTCTTGGTGCACGAAAGTTTTGACTTCGGTGGGTTTTGCACATGGCCAAGCTTAGCGGTGCACCACGACAGAGCTAGATGGGTTGGTGGGGAGTTTTGTGAACAAATGAAATTCGTGATTTTTGAGATGTGAGGGTTGGAAAGGCCTCCAAATGTCCCCAAATAAATACCTTGAAAGTCTTGGTGCACGAAAGTTTTGAGTTCGGTGTGTTTTGCACATGGCCAAGGTTGAAGGTGCACCACGGCATAGCTAGATGGCTTGGCGGGGAGTTTTGTGAAAAATTGAAATTCGTGGTTTTTGGGATGTGAGGGTTAGAAAGGCCTACAAATGTCCCCAAATGAATACCATGAAAGTCTTGCTGCACGAAGTTTTTGAGTTCGGTGGGTTTTGCACATGGCCAAGGTTGGCGGTGCACCACGGCATAGCTAGATGGCTAGGTGGGGAGTTTTGTGAAAAAATGAAATTCGTGATTTTTGAGATGTGAGGGTTAGAAAGGCCTCCAAATGTCCCCAAATGAATACCATGAATGTCTTGGTGCACGAAAGTTGAGTTTGGTGGGTTTTGCACATGGCCAAGGTTGGCGGTGCATTACGGCATAACTAGATGGCTTGGTGGGGAGTTTTGTGAAAAAATGAAATTCGTGGTTTTTGAGATGTGAGGGTAGGAAAGGCCTACAAATGTCCCCAAATGAATACCATGAACGTCTTGGTGCACGAAAGTTTTGACTTCGGTGGGTTTTGCACATGGCCAAGCTTGGCGGTGCACCACGACATAGCTAGATGGCTTGGTGGGGAGTTTTGTGAACAAATGAAATTCGTGATTTTTGAGATGTGAGGGTTGGAAAGGCCTCCAAATGTCCCCAAATGAATACCATGAAAGTCTTGGTGCACGAAAGTTTTGAGTTCGGTGGGTTTTGCACATGGCCAAGCTTGGCGGTGCACCACGGCATAGCTAGATGGCTTGGTGGGGAGTTTTGTGAAAAATTGAAATTCATGATTTTTGAGATTTGAGGGTTGGAAAGGCCTACAAATGTCCGTAAATGAATACCACGAAAGTCTTGGTGCACGAAAATTTTGAGTTTGGTGGGTTTTGCCCAAGGCAAAGTTGGTCGGTGCAACACGACATAGCTAGATGGCTTGGTGGGGAGTTTTGTGAAAAAATGAAATTCGTGATTTTTGAGATGTGAGGGTTGGAAAGGCCTACAGATGTCCCCAAATGAATACCATGAAAGTCTTGGTGCACGAAAGTTTTGAGTTCGGTGTGTTTTGCACATGGGCAAGGTTGAAGGTGCACCACGGCATAGCTAAATGGCTTGGCGGGGAGTTTTGTGAAAAATTGAAATTCGTGATTTTTCAGATGTGAGGGTTGGAAAGGCATACAAATGTCCCCAAATGAATACCATGAAAGTCTTGGTGCACGAAAGTTTTGAGTTTGGTGGGTTTTGCACATGGCCAAGTTGGTCGGTGCACCACGGCATAGCTAGATGGCTTGGTGGGGAGTTTTGTGAAAAAATGAAATTCGTGATTTTTGAGATGTGAGGGTTGGAAAGGCCTACAAATGTCCCCAAATGAATACCATGAAAGTCTTGGTGCACGAAAGTTTTGACTTCAGTGGGTTTTGCACATGGCCAAGCTTGGCGGTGCACCACGACAGAGCTAGATGGGTTGGTGGGGAGTTTTGTGAACAAATGAAATTCGTGATTTTTGAGATGTGAGGATTGGAAAGGCCTCCAAATGTCCCCAAATGAATACCTTGAAAGTCTTTGTGCACGAAAGTTTTGAGTTCGGTGTGTTTTGCACATGGCCAAGGTTGAAGGTGCACCACGGCATAGCTAAATGGCTTGGCGGGGAGTTTTGTGAAAAATTGAAATTCGTGATTTTTCAGATGTGAGGGTTGGAAAGGCATACAAATGTCCCCAAATGAATACCATGAAAGTCTTGGTGCACGAAAGTTTTGAGTTTGGTGGGTTTTGCACATGGCCAAGTTGGTCGGTGCACCACCGCATAGCTAGATGGCTTGGTGGGGAGTTTTGTGAAAAAATGAAATTCGTGATTTTTGAGATGTGAGGGTTGGAAAGGCCTACAAATGTCCCCAAATGAATACCATGAAAGTCTTGGTGCACGAAAGTTTTGACTTTTGTGGGTTTTGCACATGGCCAAGCTTGGCGGTGCACCACGACAGAGCTAGATGGGTTGGTGGGGAGTTTTGTGAACAAATGAAATTCGTGATTTTTGAGATGTGAGGGTTGGAAAGGCCTCCAAATGTCCCCAAATGAATACCTTGAAAGTCTTGGTGCACGAAAGTTTTGAGTTCGGTGTGTTTTGCACATGGCCAAGGTTGAAGGTGCACCACGGCATAGCTAGATGGCTTGGCGGGGAGTTTTGTGAAAAATTGAAATTCGTGGTTTTTGAGATGTGAGGGTTGGAAAGGCCTACAAATGTCCCCAAATGAATACCATGAAAGTCTTGCTGCACGAAGTTTTTGAGTTCGGTGGGTTTTGCACATGGCCAAGGTTGGCGGTGCACCACGGCATAGCTAGATGGCTAGGTGGGGAGTTTTGTGAAAAAATGAAATTCGTGATTTTTGAGATGTGAGGGTTGGAAAGGCCTCCAAATGTCCCCAAATGAATACCATGAATGTCTTGGTGCACGAAAGTTGAGTTTGGTGGGTTTTGCACATGGCCAAGGTTGGCGGTGCATTACGGCATAACTAGATGGCTTGGTGGGGAGTTTTGTGAAAAAATGAAATTCGTGGTTTTTGAGATGTGAGGGTAGGAATGACCTACAAATGTCCCCAAATGAATACCTTGAACGTCTTGGTGCACGAAAGTTTTGACTTCGGTGGGTTTTGCACATGGCCAAGCTTGGCGGTGCACCACGACATAGCTAGATGGCTTGGTGGGGAGTTTTGTGAACAAATGAAATTCGTGATTTTTGAGATGTGAGGATTGGAAAGGCCTCCAAATGTCCCCAAATGAATACCATGAAAGTCTTGGTGCACGAAAGTTTTGAGTTCGGTGGGTTTTGCACATGGCCAAGCTTGGCGGTGCACCACGGCATAGCTAGATGGCTTGGTGGGGAGTTTTGTGAAAAATTGAAATTCATGATTTTTGAGATTTGAGGGTTGGAAAGGCCTACAAATGTCCGTAAATGAATACCACGAAAGTCTTGGTGCACGAAAATTTTGAGTTTGGTGGGTTTTGCCCAAGGCAAAGTTGGTCGGTGCAACACGACATAGCTAGATGGCTTGGTGGGGAGTTTTGTGAAAAAATGAAATTCGTGATTTTTGAGATGTGAGGGTTGGAAAGGCCTACAGATGTCCCCAAATGAATACCATGAAAGTCTTGGTGCACGAAAGTTTTGAGTTCGGTGTGTTTTGCACATGGCCAAGGTTGAAGGTGCACCACGGCATAGCTAGTTGGCTTGGCGGGAAGTTTTGTGAAAAATTGAAATTCGTGATTTTTGAGATGTGAGGGTTGGAAAGGCCTACAAATGTCCCCAAATGAATACCATGAAAGTCTTGGTGCACAAAAGTTTTGAGTTCGGTGGGTTTTGCACATGGCCAAGGTTGGCGGTGCACCACGGCATAGCTAGATGGCTTGGTGGGGAGTTTTGTGAAAAAATGAAATTCGTGATTTTTGAGATGTGAGGGTTGGAAAGGCCTACAAATTTCCCCAAATGAATACCATGAAAGTCTTGGTGCACGAAAGTTTTGACTTCGGTGGGTTTTGCACATGGCCAAGCTTGGCGGTGCACCACGACAGAGCTAGATGGGTTGGTGGGGAGTTTTGTGAACAAATGAAATTCGTGATTTTTGAGATGTGAGGGTTGGAAAGGCCTCCAAATCTCCCCAAATGAATACCTTGAAATGCTTGGTGCACGAAAGTTTTGAGTTCGGTGTGTTTTGCACATGGCCAAGGTTGGCGGTGCATTACGGCATAACTAGATGGCTTGGTGGGGAGTTTTGTGAAAAAATGAAATTCGTGGTTTTTGAGATGTGAGGGTAGGAATGACCTACAAATGTCCCCAAATGAATACCTTGAACGTCTTGGTGCACGAAAGTTTTGACTTCGGTGGGTTTTGCACATGGCCAAGCTTGGCGGTGCACCACGACATAGCTAGATGGCTTGGTGGGGAGTTTTGTGAACAAATGAAATTCGTGATTTTTGAGATGTGAGGATTGGAAAGGCCTCCAAATGTCCCCAAATGAATACCATGAAAGTCTTGGTGCACGAAAGTTTTGAGTTCGGTGGGTTTTGCACATGGCCAAGCTTGGCGGTGCACCACGGCATAGCTAGATGGCTTGGTGGGGAGTTTTGTGAAAAATTGAAATTCATGATTTTTGAGATTTGAGGGTTGGAAAGGCCTACAAATGTCCGTAAATGAATACCACGAAAGTCTTGGTGCACGAAAATTTTGAGTTTGGTGGGTTTTGCCCAAGGCAAAGTTGGTCGGTGCAACACGACATAGCTAGATGGCTTGGTGGGGAGTTTTGTGAAAAAATGAAATTCGTGATTTTTGAGATGTGAGGGTTGGAAAGGCCTACAGATGTCCCCAAATGAATACCATGAAAGTCTTGGTGCACGAAAGTTTTGAGTTCGGTGTGTTTTGCACATGGCCAAGGTTGAAGGTGCACCACGGCATAGCTAGTTGGCTTGGCGGGAAGTTTTGTGAAAAATTGAAATTCGTGATTTTTGAGATGTGAGGGTTGGAAAGGCCTACAAATGTCCCCAAATGAATACCATGAAAGTCTTGGTGCACAAAAGTTTTGAGTTCGGTGGGTTTTGCACATGGCCAAGGTTGGCGGTGCACCACGGCATAGCTAGATGGCTTGGTGGGGAGTTTTGTGAAAAAATGAAATTCGTGATTTTTGAGATGTGAGGGTTGGAAAGGCCTACAAATTTCCCCAAATGAATACCATGAAAGTCTTGGTGCACGAAAGTTTTGACTTCGGTGGGTTTTGCACATGGCCAAGCTTGGCGGTGCACCACGACAGAGCTAGATGGGTTGGTGGGGAGTTTTGTGAACAAATGAAATTCGTGATTTTTGAGATGTGAGGGTTGGAAAGGCCTCCAAATCTCCCCAAATGAATACCTTGAAATGCTTGGTGCACGAAAGTTTTGAGTTCGGTGTGTTTTGCACATGGCCAAGGTTGAAGGTGCACCACGGCATAGCTAGATGGCTTGGCGGGGAGTTTTGTGAAAAATTGAAATTCGTGATTTTTGAGATGTGAGGGTTGGAAAGGCCTACAAATGTCCCCAAATGAATACCATGAAAGTCTTGGTGCACGAAAGTTTTGAGTTTGGTGGGTTTTGCACATGGCCAAGTTGGTCGGTGCACCACAGCATAGCTAGATGGCTTGGTGGGGAATTTTGTGAAAAAATGAAATTCGTGATTTTTGAGATGTGAGGGTTGGAAAGGCCTACAAATGTCCCCAACTGAATACCATGAAAGTCTTGGTGCACGAAAGTTTTGACTTCGGTGGGTTTTGCACATGGCCAAGCTTGGCGGTGCACCACGACAGAGCTAGATGGGTTGGTGGGGAGTTTTGTGAACAAATGAAATTCATGATTTTTGAGATGTGAGGGATGGAAAGGCCTACAAATGTCCCCAAATGAATACCATGAAAGTCTTGGTGCACAAAAGTTTTGAGTTCGGTGGGTTTTGCACATGGCCAAGGTTGGCGGTGCACCACGGCATAGCTAGATGGCTTGGTGGGGAGTTTTGTGAAAAAATGAAATTTGTGATTTTTGAGATGTGAGGGTTCGAAAGGCCTACAAATGTCCCCAAATGAATACCATGAAAGTCTTGGTGCACGAAAGTTTTGACTTCGGTGGGTTTTGCACATGGCCAAGCTTGGCGGTGCACCACGACAGAGCTAGATGGGTTGGTGGGGAGTTTTGTGAACAAATGAAATTCGTGATTTTTGAGATGTGAGGATTGGAAAGGCCTCCAAATGTCCCCAAATGAATACCTTGAAAGTCTTGGTGCACGAAAGTTTTGAGTTCGGTGTGTTTTGCACATGGCCAAGGTTGAAGGTGCACCACGGCATAGCTAAATGGCTTGGCGGGGAGTTTTGTGAAAAATTGAAATTCGTGATTTTTGAGATGTGAGGGTTGGAAAGGCATACAAATGTCCCCAAATGAATACCATGAAAGTCTTGGTGCACGAAAGTTTTGAGTTTGGTGGGTTTTGCACATGGCCTAGTTGGTCGGTGCACCACGGCATAGCTAGATGGCTTGGTGGGGAGTTTTGTGAAAAAATAAAATTCGTGATTTTTGAGATGTGAGGGTTGGAAAGGCCTACAAATGTCCCCAAATGAATACCATGAAAGTCTTGGTGCACGAAAGTTTTGACTTCGGTGGGTTTTGCACATGGCCAAGCTTGGCGGTGCACCACGACAGAGCTAGATGGGTTGGTGGGGAGTTTTGTGAACAAATGAAATTCGTGATTTTTGAGATGTGAGGGTTGGAAAGGCCTCCAAATGTCCCCAAATGAATACCTTGAAAGTCTTGGTGCACGAAAGTTTTGAGTTCGGTGTGTTTTGCACATGGCCAAGGTTGAAGGTGCACCACGGCCTAGCTAGATGGCTTGGCGGGGAGTTTTGTGAAAAATTGAAATTCGTGATTTTTGAGATGTGAGGGTTGGAAAGGCCTACAAATGTCCCCAAATGAATACCATGAAAGTCTTGGTGCACGAAAGTTTTGAGTTTGGTGGGTTTTGCACATGGCCAAGTTGGTCGGTGCACCACGGCATAACTAGATGGCTTGGTGGGGAGTTTTGTGAAAAAATGAAATTCGTGATTTTTGAGATGTGAGGGTTGGAAAGGCCTACAAATGTCCCCAAATGAATACCATGAAAGTCTTGGTGCACGAAAGTTTTGAGTTCGGTGGGTTTTGCACAAGGCCAAGTTGGTCGGAGCACCACGGCATAGCTAGATGGCTTGGTGGGGAGTTTTGTGAAAAATTGAAATTCGTGGTTTTTGAGATGTGAGGGTTGGAAAGGCCTACAAATGTCCCCAAATGAATATCATGAAAGTCTTGCTGCACGAAATTTTTGAGTTCGGTGGGTTTTGCACATGGCCAAGGTTGGCGGTGCACCACGACATAGCTAGATTGCTTCATGGGGAGTTTTGTGAAAAAATGAAATTCGTGATTTTTGATTTGTGAGGGTTGGAAAGGCCTCCAAATTTTCCCAAATGAATACCATGAAAGTCATGGTGCACGAAAGTTTTGAGTTCGGTGGGTCTTGCACATGGCCAAGCTTGGCGGTGCACCACGGCATAGCTGGATGGCTTGGTGGGGAGTTTTGTGAACAAATGAAATTCGTGATTTTTGAGATTTTAGGGTTGGAAAGGCCTACAAATATCCCCAAATGAATACCATGAAAGTCTTGGTGCACGAAAGTTTTGACTTCGGTGGGTTTTGCACATGGCCAAGCTTGGCGGTGCACCACGGCATAGCTGGATGGCTTGGTGGGGAGTTTTGTGAACAAATGAAATTCGTGATTTTTGAGATGTGAGGGTTGGAAAGGCCTCCAAATGTCCCCAAATGAATACCATGAAAGTCTTGGTGCACGAAAGTTTTGAGTTCGGTGGGTTTTGCACATGGCCAAGCTTGGCGGTGCACCACGGCATAGCTAGATGGCTTGGTGGGGAGTTTTGTGAAAAATTGAAATTCTTGATTTTTGAGATTTGAGGGTTGGAAAGGCCTACAAATGTCCGTAAATGAATACCACGAAAGTCTTGGTGCACGAAAATTTTGAGTTGGGTGGGTTTTGCCCAAGGCAAAGTTGGTCGGTGCAACACGACATAGCTAGTTGGCTTGGTGGGGAGTTTTGTGAAAAAATGAAATTCGTGATTTTTGAGAAGTGAGGGTTGGAAAGGCCTACAGATGTCCCCAAATGAATACCATGAAAGTCTTGGTGCACGAAAGTTTTGAGTTCGGTGTGTTTTGCACATTGCCAAGGTTGAAGGTGCACCACGGCATAGCTAGTTGGCTTGGCGGGGAGTTTTGTGAAAAATTGAAATTTGTGATTTTTGAGATGTGATTGTTGCAAAGGCCTACAAATGTCCCCAAATGAATACCATGAAAGTCTTGGTGCACGAAAGTTCTGAGTTCGGTGGGTTTTGCACATGGCCAAGGTTGAAGGTGCACCACGGCATAACTAGATGGCTTGGCGGGGAGTTTTGTGAAAAATTGAAATTCGTGATTTTTGAGATGTGAGGGTTGGAAAGGCCTACAAATTTCCCCAAATGAATACCATGAAAGTCTTGGTGCACGAAAGTTTTGAGTTCGGTGGGTTTTGCACAAGGCCAAGTTGGTCGGCGCACCACGGCATAGCTAGATGGCTTGGTGGGGAGTTTTGTGAAAAATTGAAATTCGTGGTTTTTGAGATGTGAGGGTGGGAAAGGCCTACAAATTTCCCCAAATGAATATCATGAAAGTCTTGCTGCACGAAATTTTTGAGTTCGGTGGGTTTTGCACATGGCCAAGGTTGGCGGTGCACCACGGCATAGCTAGATTGATTCATGGGGAGTTTTGTGAAAAAATGAAATTCGTGATTTTTGATTTGTTAGGGTTGGAAAGGCCTCCAAATTTTCCCAAATGAATACCATGAAAGTCATGGTGCACGAAAGTTTTGAGTTCGGTGGGTCATGCACATGGCCAAGCTTGGCGGTGCACCACGGCATAGCTGGATGGCTTGGTGGGGAGTTTTGTGAAAAAATGAAATTCGTAATTTTTGAGATTTGAGGGTTGGAAAGGCCTACAAATATCCCTAAATGAATACCATGAAAGTCTTGGTGCGAGAAAGTTTTGACTTCGGTGGGTTTTGCACATGGCCAAGCTTGGCGGTGCACCACGGCATAGCTAGATGGCTTGGTGGGAAGTTTTGTGAAAAATTGAAATTCATGATTTTTGAGATTTGAGGGTTGGAAAGGCCTACAAATGTCCGTAAATGAATACCACGAAAGTCTTGGTGCACGAAAATTTTGAGTTTGGTGGGTTTTGCCCAAGGCAAAGTTGGTCGGTGCAACACGACATAGCTAGATGGCTTGGTGGGGAGTTTTGTGAAAAAATGAAATTCGTGATTTTTGAGATGTGAGGGTTGGAAAGGCCTACAGATGTCCCCAAATGAATACCACGAAAGTCTTGGTGCACGAAAGTTTTGAGTTCGGTGTGTTTTGCACATGGCCAAGGTTGAAGGTGCACCACGGCATAGCTAGTTGGCTTGGCGGGGAGTTTTGTGAAAAATTGAAATTCGTGATTTTTGAGATGTGAGGGTTGGAAAGGCCTACAAATGTCCCCAAATGAATACCATGAAAGTCTTGGTGCACAAAAGTTTTGAGTTCGGTGGGTTTTGCACATGGCCAAGGTTGGCGGTGCACCACGGCATAGCTAGATGGCTTGGTGGGGAGTTTTGTGAAAAAATGAAATTCGTGATTTTTGAGATGTGAGGGTTGGAAAGGCCTACAAATGTCCCCAAATGAATACCATGAAAGTCTTGGTGCACGAAAGTTTTGACTTCGGTGGGTTTTGCACATGGCCAAGCTTGGCGGTGCACCACGACAGAGCTAGATGGGTTGGTGGGGAGTTTTGTGAACAAATGAAATTCGTGATTTTTGAGATGTGAGGGTTGGAAAGGCCTCCAAATCTCCCCAAATGAATACCTTGAAATGCTTGGTGCACGAAAGTTTTGAGTTCGGTGTGTTTTGCACATGGCCAAGGTTGAAGGTGCACCACGGCATAGCTAGATGGCTTGGCGGGGAGTTTTGTGAAAAATTGAAATTCGTGATTTTTGAGATGTGAGGGTTGGAAAGGCCTACAAATGTCCCCAAATGAATACCATGAGAGTCTTGGTGCACGAAAGTTTTGAGTTTGGTGGGTTTTGCACATGGCCAAGTTGGTCGGTGCACCACAGCATAGCTAGATGGCTTGGTGGGGAATTTTGTGAAAAAATGAAATTCGTGATTTTTGAGATGTGAGGGTTGGAAAGGCCTACAAATGTCCCCAAATGAATACCATGAAAGTCTTGGTGCACGAAAGTTTTGACTTCGGTGGGTTTTGCACATGGCCAAGCTTGGCGGTGCACCACGACAGAGCTAGATGGGTTGGTGGGGAGTTTTGTGAACAAATGAAATTCATGATTTTTGAGATGTGAGGGTTGGAAAGGCCTACAAATGTCCCCAAATGAATACCATGAAAGTCTTGGTGCACAAAAGTTTTGAGTTCGGTGGGTTTTGCACATGGCCAAGGTTGGCGGTGCACCACGGCATAGCTAGATGGCTTGGTGGGGAGTTTTGTGAAAAAATGAAATTTGTGATTTTTGAGATGTGAGGGTTGGAAAGGCCTACAAATGTCCCCAAATGAATACCATGAAAGTCTTGGTGCACGAAAGTTTTGACTTCGGTGGGTTTTGCACATGGCCAAGCTTGGCGGTGCACCACGACAGAGCTAGATGGGTTGGTGGGGAGTTTTGTGAACAAATGAAATTCGTGATTTTTGAGATGTGAGGATTGGAAAGGCCTCCAAATGTCCCCAAATGAATACCTTGAAAGTCTTGGTGCACGAAAGTTTTGAGTTCGGTGTGTTTTGCACATGGCCAAGGTTGAAGGTGCACCACGGCATAGCTAAATGGCTTGGCGGGGAGTTTTGTGAAAAATTGAAATTCGTGATTTTTGAGATGTGAGGGTTGGAAAGGCATACAAATGTCCCCAAATGAATACCATGAAAGTCTTGGTGCACGAAAGTTTTGAGTTTGGTGGGTTTTGCACATGGCCTAGTTGGTCGGTGCACCACGGCATAGCTAGATGGCTTGGTGGGGAGTTTTGTGAAAAAATAAAATTCGTGATTTTTGAGATGTGAGGGTTGGAAAGGCCTACAAATGTCCCCAAATGAATACCATGAAAGTCTTGGTGCACGAAAGTTTTGACTTCGGTGGGTTTTGCACATGGCCAAGCTTGGCGGTGCACCACGACAGAGCTAGATGGGTTGGTGGGGAGTTTTGTGAACAAATGAAATTCGTGATTTTTGAGATGTGAGGGTTGGAAAGGCCTCCAAATGTCCCCAAATGAATACCTTGAAAGTCTTGGTGCATGAAAGTTTTGAGTTCGGTGTGTTTTGCACATGGCCAAGGTTGAAGGTGCACCACGGCCTAGCTAGATGGCTTGGCGGGGAGTTTTGTGAAAAATTGAAATTCGTGATTTTTGAGATGTGAGGGTTGGAAAGGCCTACAAATGTCCCCAAATGAATACCATGAAAGTCTTGGTGCACGAAAGTTTTGAGTTTGGTGGGTTTTGCACATGGCCAAGTTGGTCGGTGCACCACGGCATAACTAGATGGCTTGGTGGGGAGTTTTGTGAAAAAATGAAATTCGTGATTTTTGAGATGTGAGGGTTGGAAAGGCCTACAAATGTCCCCAAATGAATACCATGAAAGTCTTGGTGCACGAAAGTTTTGAGTTCGGTGGGTTTTGCACAAGGCCAAGTTGGTCGGAGCACCACGGCATAGCTAGATGGCTTGGTGGGGAGTTTTGTGAAAAATTGAAATTCGTGGTTTTTGAGATGTGAGGGTTGGAAAGGCCTACAAATGTCCCCAAAGGAATATCATGAAAGTCTTGCTGCACGAAATTTTTGAGTTCGGTGGGTTTTGCACATGGCCAAGGTTGGCGGTGCACCACGACATAGCTAGATTGCTTCATGGGGAGTTTTGTGAAAAAATGAAATTCGTGATTTTTGATTTGTGAGGGTTGGAAAGGCCTCCAAATTTTCCCAAATGAATACCATGAAAGTCATGGTGCACGAAAGTTTTGAGTTCGGTGGGTCTTGCACATGGCCAAGCTTGGCGGTGCACCACGGCATAGCTGGATGGCTTGGTGGGGAGTTTTGTGAAGAAATGAAATTCGTGATTTTTGAGATTTTAGGGTTGGAAAGGCCTACAAATATCCCCAAATGAATACCATGAAAGTCTTGGTGCACGAAAGTTTTGACTTCGGTGGGTTTTGCACATGGCCAAGCTTGGCGGTGCACCACGGCATAGCTGGATGGCTTGGTGGGGAGTTTTGTGAACAAATGAAATTCGTGATTTTTGAGATGTGAGGGTTGGAAAGGCCTCCAAATGTCCCCAAATGAATACCATGAAAGTCTTGGTGCACGAAAGTTTTGAGTTCGGTGGGTTTTGCACATGGCCAAGCTTGGCGGTGCACCACGGCATAGCTAGATGGCTTGGTGGGGAGTTTTGTGAAAAATTGAAATTCTTGATTTTTGAGATTTGAGGGTTGGAAATGCCTACAAATGTCCGTAAATGAATACCACGAAAGTCTTGGTGCACGAAAATTTTGAGTTGGGTGGGTTTTGCCCAAGGCAAAGTTGGTCGGTGCAACACGACATAGCTAGTTGGCTTGGTGGGGAGTTTTGTGAAAAAATGAAATTCGTGATTTTTGAGAAGTGAGGGTTGGAAAGGCCTACAGATGTCCCCAAATGAATACCATGAAAGTCTTGGTGCACGAAAGTTTTGAGTTCGGTGTGTTTTGCACATTGCCAAGGTTGAAGGTGCACCACGGCATAGCTAGTTGGCTTGGCGGGGAGTTTTGTGAAAAATTGAAATTTGTGATTTTTGAGATGTGATTGTTGCAAAGGCCTACAAATGTCCCCAAATGAATACCATGAAAGTCTTGGTGCACGAAAGTTCTGAGTTCGGTGGGTTTTGCACATGGCCAAGGTTGAAGGTGCACCACGGCATAACTAGATGGCTTGGCGGGGAGTTTTGTGAAAAATTGAAATTCGTGATTTTTGAGATGTGAGGGTTGGAAAGGCCTACAAATTTCCCCAAATGAATACCATGAAAGTCTTGGTGCACGAAAGTTTTGAGTTCGGTGGGTTTTGCACAAGGCCAAGTTGGTCGGCGCACCACGGCATAGCTAGATGGCTTGGTGGGGAGTTTTGTGAAAAATTGAAATTCGTGGTTTTTGAGATGTGAGGGTGGGAAAGGCCTACAAATTTCCCCAAATGAATATCATGAAAGTCTTGCTGCACGAAATTTTTGAGTTCGGTGGGTTTTGCACATGGCCAAGGTTGGCGGTGCACCACGGCATAGCTAGATTGATTCATGGGGAGTTTTGTGAAAAAATGAAATTCGTGATTTTTGATTTGTTAGGGTTGGAAAGGCCTCCAAATTTTCCCAAATGAATACCATGAAAGTCATGGTGCACGAAAGTTTTGAGTTCGGTGGGTCATGCACATGGCCAAGCTTGGCGGTGCACCACGGCATAGCTGGATGGCTTGGTGGGGAGTTTTGTGAAAAAATGAAATTCGTGATTTTTGAGATTTGAGGGTTGGAAAGGCCTACAAATATCCCTAAATGAATACCATGAAAGTCTTGGTGCGAGAAAGTTTTGACTTCGGTGGGTTTTGCACATGGCCAAGCTTGGCGGTGCACCACGACATAGCTAGATGGCTTGGTGGGGAGATTTGTGAACAAATGAAATTCGTGATTTTTGAGATGTGAGGGTTGGAAAGGCCTCCAAATGTCCCCAAATGAATACCATGAAAGTCTTGGTGCACGAAAGTTTTGAGTTCGGTGGGTTTTGCACATGGCCAAGCTTGGCGGTGCACCACGGCATAGCTAGATGGCTTGGTGGGGAGTTTTGTGAAAAATTGAAATTCTTGATTTTTGAGATTTGAGGGTTGGAAAGGCCTACAAATGTCCGTAAATGAATACCACGAAAGGCTTGGTGCACGAAAATTTTGAGTTTGGTGGGTTTTGCCCAAGGCAAAGTTGGTCGGTGCAACACGACATAGCTAGATGGCTTGGTGGGGAGTTTTGTGAAAAAATGAAATTCATGATTTTTGAGATGTAAGGGTTGGAAAGGCCTACAGATGTCCCCAAATGAATACCATGAAAGTCTTGGTGCACGAAAGTTTTTAGTTCGGTGTGTTTTGCACATGGCCAAGGTTGAAGGTCCACCACGACATAGCTAGTTGGCCTGGCGGGGAGTTTTGTGAAAATTGAAATTTGTGATTTTTGAGATGTGATTGTTGGAAAGGCCTACAAATGTCCCCAAATGAATACCATGAAAGTCTTGGTGCACGAAAGTTCTGAGTTCGGTGGGTTTTGCACATGGCCAAGGTTGGCGGTGCACCACGACATAGCTAGATGGCTTGGTGGGGAGTTTTGTGAAAAAATGAAATTCGTGATTTTTGAGATGTGAGGGTTGGAAAGGCCTACAAATGTCCCCAAATGAATACCATGAAAGTCTTGGTGCACGAAAGTTTTGAGTTCGGTGGGTTTTGCACATGGCCAAGTTGGTCGGCGCACCACGGCATAGCTAGATGGCTTGGTGAGGAGTTTTGTGAAAAATTGAAATTCGTGGTTTTTGAGATGTGAGGGTTGGAAAGGCCTACAAATGTCCCCAAATGAATACCATGAAAGTCTTGCTGCACGAAGTTTTTGAGTTCGGTGGGTTTTGCACATGGCCAAGGTTGGCGGTGCACCACTGCATAGCTAGATGGCTAGGTGGGGAGTTTTGTGAAAAAATGAAATTCGTGATTTTTGAGATTTTAGGGTTGGAAAGGCCTACAAATATCCCCAAATGAATACCATGAAAGTCTTGGTGCACGAAAGTTTTGACTTCGGTGGGTTTTGCACATGGCCAAGCTTGGCGGTGCACCACGGCATAGCTGGATGGCTTGGTGGGGAGTTTTGTGAACAAATGAAATTCGTGATTTTTGAGATGTGAGGGTTGGAAAGGCCTCCAAATTTCCCCAAATGAATACCATGAAAGTCTTGGTGCACGAAAGTTTTGAGTTCGGTGTGTTTTGCACATGGCCAAGGTTGAAGGTGCACCACGGCATAGCTAGATGGCTTGGTGGGGAGTTTTGTGAAAAATTGAAATTCGTGATTTTTGAGATTTGAGGCTTGGGAAGGCCTACAAATGTCCCCAAATGAATACCAGGAGAGTCTTGGTGCACGAAAATTTTGAGTTTGGTGGGTTTTGCCCAAGGCAAAGTTGGTCGGTGCAACACCACATAGCTAGATGGCTTGGTGGGGAGTTTTGTGAAAAAATGAAATTCGTGATTTTTGAGATGTGAGGGTTAGAAACGCCTACAATTGTCCCCAAATGAATACCATGAAAGTCTTGGTGCACGAAAGTTTTGAGTTCGGTGTGTTTTGCACATGGCCAAGGTTGAAGGTGCACCACGGCATAGCTAGATGTATTGGCGGGGAGTTTTGTGAAAAATTGAAATTCGTGATTTTTGAGATGTGAGGGTTGGAAAGGTCTACAAATGTCCCCAAATGAATACCATGAAATTCTTGGTGCACGAAAGTTTTGAGTTCGGTGGGTTTTGCACATGGCCAAGGTTAGCGGTGCACCACGGCATAGCTAGATGGCTTGGTGGGGAGTTTTGTGAAAAAATGAAATTCGTGATTTTTGAGATGTGAGGGTTGGAAAGGCCTCCAAATGTCCACAAATGAATTCCATGAAAGTCTTGGTGCACGAAAGTTTTGAGTTCAGTGGGTTTTGCACTTGGCCAAGTTGGTCGGTGCACCACGGCATAGCTAAATGGCTTGGTGGGGAGTTTTGTGAAAAAATGAAATTTGTGGTTTTTGAGATGTGAGGATTGTATTGGCCTCCAAATGCCCCCAAATGAATACCATGAAATTCTTGGTGCACAAAAGTTTAGAGTTGGTTGGGTTTTGTACATGGCCAAGTTTGTCGGTGCACCACGGCATAGCTAAATGGCTTGGTGGGGAGTTTTGTGAAAAAATGAAATTCGTGGTTTTTGAGATGTGAGGGTTGGAATGGCCTCCAAATGCCCCCAAATGAATAACATGAAAGTATTGGTGCACAAAAGTTTTGAGTTGGTTGGGTTTTTGACATGGCCAAGTTTGTCGGTGCACCACGGCATAGCTAAATGGCTTGGTGGGGAGTTTTGTGAAAAAATGAAATTCGTGGTTTTTGAGTTGTGAGGGTTGGACTGTCCACCAAATGCCCCCAAAAGAATACCATGAAAGTCTTGGTGCACAAAAGTTTTGAGTTGGTTGGGTTTTTCACATGGCCAAGTTTGTCGGTGCACCACGGCATAGCTAAATGGCTTGGTGGGGAGTTTTGTGAAAAAATGAAATTCGTTGTTTTTCAGATGTGAGGGTTGAAATGGCCTCCAAATGCCCCCAAATGAATACCATGAAAGTCTTGGTGCACGAAAGTTTTGAGTTGGTTGGGTTTTGCACATGGTCAAGTTGGTCGGTGCACCACGGCATAGCTAAATGGCTTGGTGGGGAGTTTTGTGAAAAAATGAAATTTGTGGTTTTTGAGATGTGAGGATTGTATTGGCCTCCAAATGCCCCCAAATGAATACCATGAAATTCTTGGTGCACAAAAGTTTTGAGTTGGTTGGGTTTTTGACATGGCCAAGTTTGTCGGTGCACCACGGCATAGCTAAATGGCTTGGTGGGGAGTTTTGTGAAAAAATGAAATTCGTGGTTTTTGAGTTGTGAGGGTTGGAATGTCCACCAAATGCCCCCAAAGGAATACCATGAAAGTCTTGGTGCACAAAAGTTTTGAGTTGGTTGGGTTTTTCACATGGCCAAGTTTGTCGGTGCACCACGGCATAGCTAAATGGCTTGGTGGGGAGTTTTGTGAAAAAATGAAATTCGTTGTTTTTCAGATGTGAGGGTTGAAATGGCCTCCAAATGCCCCCAAATGAATACCATGAAAGTCTTGGTGCACGAAAGTTTTGAGTTGGTTGGGTTTTGCACATGGTCAAGTTGGTCGGTGCACCACGGCATAGCTAAATGGCTTGGTGGGGAGTTTTGTGAAAAAATGAAATTTGTGGTTTTTGAGATGTGAGGATTGTATTGGCCTCCAAATGCCCCCAAATGAATACCATGAAATTCTTGGTGCACAAAAGTTTAGAGTTGGTTGGGTTTTGTACATGGCCAAGTTTGTCGGTGCACCACGGCATAGCTAAATGGCTTGGTGGGGAGTTTTGTGAAAAAATGAAATTCGTGGTTTTTGAGATGTGAGGGTTGGAATGGCCTCCAAATGCCCCCAAATGAATAACATGAAAGTATTGGTGCACAAAAGTTTTGAGTTGGTTGGGTTTTTGACATGGCCAAGTTTGTCGGTGCACCACGGCATAGCTAAATGGCTTGGTGGGGAGTTTTGTGAAAAAATGAAATTCGTGGTTTTTGAGTTGTGAGGGTTGGAATGGCCTCCAAATGCCCCCAAATGAATACCATGAAAGTATTGGTGCACAAAAGTTTTGAGTTGGTTGGGTTTTTCACATGGCCAAGTTTGTCGGTGCACCACGGCATAGCTAAATGGCTTGGTGGGGAGTTTTGTGAAAAAATGAAATTCGTGGTTTTTGAGATGTGAGGGTTGGAAAGGCCTCCAAATGTCCCCAAATGAATACCATGAAATTCTTGGTGCACGAAAGTTTTGAGTTCGGAGAGTTTTGCACATGGCCAAGGTTGGCGGTGCACCACGGCATAGCTAGAAGGCTTGGTGGGGAGTTTTGTGAAAAAATGAAATTCGTGGTTTTTGAGATGTGAGGGTTGGGAAGGCCTCCAAATGTCCCCAAATGAATACCATGAAATTCTTGGTGCACGAAAGTTTTGAGTTCAGAGGGTTTTGCACATGGCCAAGGTTGGCGGTGCACCACGGCATAGCTAGAAGCCTTGTGGGGAGTTTTGTGAAAAAATGAAATTCATAGTTTTTGAGATGTGAGGGTTGGAAAGGCCTCCAAATGTCCCCAAATGAATACCATGAAATTCTTGGTGCACGAAAGTTTTGAGTTCGGAGGGTTTTGCACATGGCCAAGTTTGTCGGTGCACCAAGGCATAGCTAAATGGCTTGGTGGGGAGTTTTGTGAAAAAATGAAATTCGTGGTTTTTGAGATGTGAGGGTTGGAATGGGCTCCAAATGCCCCCAAATGAATACCATGAAAGTCTTGGTGCACAAAAGTTTTGAGTTGGTTGGGTTTTTCACATGGCCAAGTTTGTCGGTGCACCATGGCATAGCTAAATGGCTTGGTGGGGAGTTTTGTGAAAAAATGAAATTCGTGGTTTTTGAGATGTGAGGGTTGGAATGGCCTCCAAATGCCCCCAAATGAATACCATGAAAGTCTTGGTGCACAAAAGTTTTGAGTTGGTTGGGTTTTTCACATGGCCAAGTTTGTCGGTGCACCACTACATAGCTAAATGGCTTGGTGGGGAGTTTTGTGAAAAAATGAAATTCGTGGTTTTTGAGATGTGAGGGTTGGAATGGCCTCCAAATGCCCCCAAATGAATACCATGAAAGTGTTGGTGCACAAAAGTTTTGAGTTGGTTGGGTTTTTGACATGGCCAAGTTTGTCGGTGCACCACGACATAGCTAAATGGCTTCGTGGGGAGTTTTGTGAAAAAATGAAATTCGTGGTTTTTGAGATGTGAGGGTTGGAATGGCCTCCAAATGCCCCCAAATGACTACCATGAAAGTCTTGGTGCACAAAAGTTTTGAGTTGGTTGGGTTTTTCACATGGCCAAGTTTGTCGGTGCACCACGGCATAGCTAAATGGCTTGGTGGGGAGTTTTGTGAAAAAATGAAATTCGTTGTTTTTCAGATGTGACGGTTGAAATGGCCTCCAAATGCCCCCAAATGAATACCATGAAAGTATTGGTGCACAAAAGTTTTGAGTTGGTTGGGTTTTTCACATGGCCAAGTTTGTCGGTGCACCACGGCATAGCTAAATGGCTTGGTGGGGAGTTTTGTGAAAAAATGAAATTCGTGGTTTTTGAGATGTGAGGGTTGGAAAGGCCTCCAAATGTCCCCAAATGAATACCATGAAATTCTTGGTGCACGAAAGTTTTGAGTTCGGAGAGTTTTGCACATGGCCAAGGTTGGCAGTGCACCACGGCATAGCTAGAAGGCTTGGTGGGGAGTTTTGTGAAAAAATGAAATTCGTGGTTTTTGAGATGTGAGGGTTGGGAAGGCCTCCAAATGTCCCCAAATGAATACCATGAAATTCTTGGTGCACGAAAGTTTTGAGTTCAGAGGGTTTTGCACATGGCCAAGGTTGGCGGTGCACCACGGCATAGCTAGAAGCCTTGTGGGGAGTTTTGTGAAAAAATGAAATTCATAGTTTTTGATATGTGAGGGTTGGAAAGGCCTCCAAATGTCCCCAAATGAATACCATGAAATTCTTGGTGCACGAAAGTTTTGAGTTCGGAGGGTTTTGCACATGGCCAAGTTTGTCGGTGCACCAAGGCATAGCTAAATGGCTTGGTGGGGAGTTTTGTGAAAAAATGAAATTCGTGGTTTTTGAGATGTGAGGGTTGGAATGGGCTCCAAATGCCCCCAAATGAATACCATGAAAGTCTTGGTGCACAAAAGTTTTGAGTTGGTTGGGTTTTTCACATGGCCAAGTTTGTCGGTGCACCATGGCATAGCTAAATGGCTTGGTGGGGAGTTTTGTGAAAAAATGAAATTCGTGGTTTTTGAGATGTGAGGGTTGGAATGGCCTCCAAATGCCCCCAAATTAATACCATGAAAGTCTTGGTGCACAAAAGTTTTGAGTTGGTTGGGTTTTTCACATGGCCAAGTTTGTCGGTGCACCACTACATAGCTAAATGGCTTGGTGGGGAGTTTTGTGAAAAAATGAAATTCGTGGTTTTTGAGATGTGAGGGTTGGAATGGCCTCCAAATGCCCCCAAATGAATACCATGAAAGTGTTGGTGCACAAAAGTTTTGAGTTGGTTGGGTTTTTGACATGGCCAAGTTTGTCGGTGCACCACGACATAGCTAAATGGCTTCGTGGGGAGTTTTGTGAAAAAATGAAATTCGTGGTTTTTGAGATGTGAGGGTTGGAATGGCCTCCAAATGCCCCCAAATGACTACCATGAAAGTCTTGGTGCACAAAAGTTTTGAGTTGGTTGGGTTTTTCACATGGCCAAGTTTGTCGGTGCACCACGGCATAGCTAAATGGCTTGGTGGGGAGTTTTGTGAAAAAATGAAATTCGTGGTTTTTGAGATGTGAGGGTTGAAATGGCCTCCAAATGCCCCCAAATGAATACCATGAAAGTATTGGTGCACAAAAGTTTTGAGTTGGTTGGGTTTTTCACATGGCCAAGTTTGTCGGTGCACCACGGCATAGCTAAATGGCTTGGTGGGGAGTTTTGTGAAAAAATGAAATTCGTGGTTTTTGAGATGTGAGGGTTGGAAAGGCCTCCAAATGTCCCCAAATGAATACCATGAAATTCTTGGTGCACGAAAGTTTTGAGTTCGGAGAGTTTTGCACATGGCCAAGGTTGGCGGTGCACCACGGCATAGCTAGAAGGCTTGGTGGGGAGTTTTGTGAAAAAATGAAATTCGTGGTTTTTGAGATGTGAGGGTTGGAATGGGCTCCAAATGTCCCCAAATGAATACCATGAAAGTCTTGGTGCACAAAAGTTTTGAGTTGGTTGGGTTTTTCACATGGCCAAGTTTGTCGGTGCACCATGGCATAGCTAAATGGCTTGGTGGGGAGTTTTGTGAAAAAATGAAATTCGTGGTTTTTGAGATGTGAGGGTTGGAATGGCCTCCAAATGCCCCCAAATTAATACCATGAAAGTCTTGGTGCACAAAAGTTTTGAGTTGGTTGGGTTTTTCACATGGCCAAGTTTGTCGGTGCACCACTACATAGCTAAATGGCTTGGTGGGGAGTTTTGTGAAAAAATGAAATTCGTGGTTTTTGAGATGTGAGGGTTGGAATGGCCTCCAAATGCCCCCAAATGAATACCATGAAAGTGTTGGTGCACAAAAGTTTTGAGTTGGTTGGGTTTTTGACATGGCCAAGTTTGTCGGTGCACCACGACATAGCTAAATGGCTTCGTGGGGAGTTTTGTGAAAAAATGAAATTCGTGGTTTTTGAGATGTGAGGGTTGGAATGGCCTCCAAATGCCCCCAAATGACTACCATGAAAGTCTTGGTGCACAAAAGTTTTGAGTTGGTTGGGTTTTGTACATGGCCAAGTTTGTCGGTGCACCACGGCATAGCTAAATGGCTTGGTGGGGAGTTTTGTGAAAAAATGAAATTCGTGGTTTTTGAGATGTGAGGGTTGAAATGGCCTCCAAATGCCCCCAAATGAATACCATGAAAGTATTGGTGCACAAAAGTTTTGAGTTGGTTGGGTTTTTCACATGGCCAAGTTTGTCGGTGCACCACGGCATAGCTAAATGGCTTGGTGGGGAGTTTTGTGAAAAAATGAAATTCGTGGTTTTTGAGATGTGAGGGTTGGAAAGGCCTCCAAATGTCCCCAAATGAATACCATGAAATTCTTGGTGCACGAAAGTTTTGAGTTCGGAGAGTTTTGCACATGGCCAAGGTTGGCGGTGCACCACGGCATAGCTAGAAGGCTTGGTGGGGAGTTTTGTGAAAAAATGAAATTCGTGGTTTTTGAGATGTGAGGGTTGGGAAGGCCTCCAAATGTCCCCAAATGAATACCATGAAATTCTTGGTGCACGAAAGTTTTGAGTTCAGAGGGTTTTGCACATGGCCAAGGTTGGCGGTGCACCACGGCATAGCTAGAAGCCTTGTGGGGAGTTTTGTGAAAAAATGAAATTCATAGTTTTTGATATGTGAGGGTTGGAAAGGCCTCCAAATGTCCCCAAATGAATACCATGAAATTCTTGGTGCACGAAAGTTTTGAGTTCGGAGGGTTTTGCACATGGCCAAGTTTGTCGGTGCACCAAGGCATAGCTAAATGGCTTGGTGGGGAGTTTTGTGAAAAAATGAAATTCGTGGTTTTTGAGATGTGAGGGTTGGAATGGGCTCCAAATGCCCCCAAATGAATACCATGAAAGTCTTGGTGCACAAAAGTTTTGAGTTGGTTGGGTTTTTCACATGGCCAAGTTTGTCGGTGCACCATGGCATAGCTAAATGGCTTGGTGGGGAGTTTTGTGAAAAAATGAAATTCGTGGTTTTTGAGATGTGAGGGTTGGAATGGCCTCCAAATGCCCCCAAATGAATAACATGAAAGTATTGGTGCACAAAAGTTTTGAGTTGGTTGGGTTTTTGACATGGCCAAGTTTGTCGGTGCACCACGGCATAGCTAAATGGCTTGGTGGGGAGTTTTGTGAAAAAATGAAATTCGTGGTTTTTGAGTTGTGAGGGTTGGACTGTCCACCAAATGCCCCCAAAAGAATACCATGAAAGTCTTGGTGCACAAAAGTTTTGAGTTGGTTGGGTTTTTGACATGGCCAAGTTTGTCGGTGCACCACGGCATAGCTAAATGGCTTGGTGGGGAGTTTTGTGAAAAAATGAAATTCGTTGTTTTTGAGATGTGAGGGTTGGAAAGGCCTCCAAATGTCCCCAAATGAATACCATGAAATTCTTGGTGCACGAAAGTTTTGAGTTCGGAGGGTTTTGCACATGGCCAAGTTTGTCGGTGCACCAAGGCATAGCTAAATGGCTTGGTGGGGAGTTTTGTGAAAAAATGAAATTCGTGGTTTTTGAGATGTGAGGGTTGGAATGGGCTCCAAATGCCCCCAAATGAATACCATGAAAGTCTTGGTGCACAAAAGTTTTGAGTTGGTTGGGTTTTTCACATGGCCAAGTTTGTCGGTGCACCATGGCATAGCTAAATGGCTTGGTGGGGAGTTTTGTGAAAAAATGAAATTCGTGGTTTTTGAGATGTGAGGGTTGGAATGGCCTCCAAATGCCCCCAAATTAATACCATGAAAGTCTTGGTGCACAAAAGTTTTGAGTTGGTTGGGTTTTTCACATGGCCAAGTTTGTCGGTGCACCACTACATAGCTAAATGGCTTGGTGGGGAGTTTTGTGAAAAAATGAAATTCGTGGTTTTTGAGATGTGAGGGTTGGAATGGCCTCCAAATGCCCCCAAATGAATACCATGAAAGTGTTGGTGCACAAAAGTTTTGAGTTGGTTGGGTTTTTGACATGGCCAAGTTTGTCGGTGCACCACGACATAGCTAAATGGCTTCGTGGGGAGTTTTGTGAAAAAATGAAATTCGTGGTTTTTGAGATGTGAGGGTTGGAATGGCCTCCAAATGCCCCCAAATGACTACCATGAAAGTCTTGGTGCACAAAAGTTTTGAGTTGGTTGGGTTTTTCACATGGCCAAGTTTGTCGGTGCACCACGGCATAGCTAAATGGCTTGGTGGGGAGTTTTGTGAAAAAATGAAATTCGTTGTTTTTCAGATGTGAGGGTTGAAATGGCCTCCAAATGCCCCCAAATGAATACCATGAAAGTCTTGGTGCACGAAAGTTTTGAGTTGGTTGGGTTTTGCACATGGTCAAGTTGGTCGGTGCACCACGGCATAGCTAAATGGCTTGGTGGGGAGTTTTGTGAAAAAATGAAATTTGTGGTTTTTGAGATGTGAGGATTGTATTGGCCTCCAAATGCCCCCAAATGAATACCATGAAATTCTTGGTGCACAAAAGTTTAGAGTTGGTTGGGTTTTGTACATGGCCAAGTTTGTCGGTGCACCACGGCATAGCTAAATGGCTTGGTGGGGAGTTTTGTGAAAAAATGAAATTCGTGGTTTTTGAGATGTGAGGGTTGGAATGGCCTCCAAATGCCCCCAAATGAATACCATGAAAGTATTGGTGCACAAAAGTTTTGAGTTGGTTGGGTTTTTCACATGGCCAAGTTTGTCGGTGCACCACGGCATAGCTAAATGGCTTGGTGGGGAGTTTTGTGAAAAAATGAAATTCGTGGTTTTTGAGATGTGAGGGTTGGAAAGGCCTCCAAATGTCCCCAAATGAATACCATGAAATTCTTGGTGCACGAAAGTTTTGAGTTCGGAGAGTTTTGCACATGGCCAAGGTTGGCGGTGCACCACGGCATAGCTAGAAGGCTTGGTGGGGAGTTTTGTGAAAAAATGAAATTCGTGGTTTTTGAGATGTGAGGGTTGGGAAGGCCTCCAAATGTCCCCAAATGAATACCATGAAATTCTTGGTGCACGAAAGTTTTGAGTTCAGAGGGTTTTGCACATGGCCAAGGTTGGCGGTGCACCACGGCATAGCTAGAAGCCTTGTGGGGAGTTTTGTGAAAAAATGAAATTCATAGTTTTTGAGATGTGAGGGTTGGAAAGGCCTCCAAATGTCCCCAAATGAATACCATGAAATTCTTGGTGCACGAAAGTTTTGAGTTCGGAGGGTTTTGCACATTGCCAAGTTTGTCGGTGCACCAAGGCATAGCTAAATGGCTTGGTGGGGAGTTTTGTGAAAAAATGAAATTCGTGGTTTTTGAGATGTGAGGGTTGGAATGGGCTCCAAATGCCCCCAAATGAATACCATGAAAGTCTTGGTGCACAAAAGTTTTGAGTTGGTTGGGTTTTTCACATGGCCAAGTTTGTCGGTGCACCATGGCATAGCTAAATGGCTTGGTGGGGAGTTTTGTGAAAAAATGAAATTCGTGGTTTTTGAGATGTGAGGGTTGGAATGGCCTCCAAATGCCCCCAAATGAATACCATGAAAGTCTTGGTGCACAAAAGTTTTGAGTTGGTTGGGTTTTTCACATGGCCAAGTTTGTCGGTGCACCACTACATAGCTAAATGGCTTGGTGGGGAGTTTTGTGAAAAAATGAAATTCGTGGTTTTTGAGATGTGAGGGTTGGAATGGCCTCCAAATGCCCCCAAATGAATACCATGAAAGTGTTGGTGCACAAAAGTTTTGAGTTGGTTGGGTTTTTGACATGGCCAAGTTTGTCGGTGCACCACGACATAGCTAAATGGCTTCGTGGGGAGTTTTGTGAAAAAATGAAATTCGTGGTTTTTGAGATGTGAGGGTTGGAATGGCCTCCAAATGCCCCCAAATGACTACCATGAAAGTCTTGGTGCACAAAAGTTTTGAGTTGGTTGGGTTTTTCACATGGCCAAGTTTGTCGGTGCACCACGGCATAGCTAGAAGGCATGTGGGGAGTTTTGTGAAAAAATGAAATTCATGGTTTTTGAGATGTGAGGGTTGGAAAGGCCTCCAAATGTCCCCAAATGAATACCATGAAATTCTTGGTGCACGAAAGTTTTGAGTTCGTAGGGTTTTGCACATGGCCAAGGTTGTCGGTGCACCACGGCGTAGCTAGATGGCTTGGTGGGGAGTTTTCTGAAAAAATGAAATTCGTTGTTTTTGAGATGTGAGGGTTGGAGAGGCCTCCAAATGTCCCCAAATGAATACCATGAAATTCTTGGTGCACGAAAGCTTTGAGTTCGGAGGGTTTTGCACATGGCCAAGGTTGGCGGTGCACCACGGCATAGGTAGAAGGCTTGTGGGGAGTTTTGTGAAAAAATGAAATTCGTAGTTTTAGAGATGTGAGGGTTGGAAAGGCCTCCAAATGTCCCCAAATGAATACCATGAAATTCTTGGTGCACAAAAGTTTTGAGTTTGGAGGGTTTTGCACATGGCCAAGTTGGTCGGTGCACCGCGGCATAGCTAGAAGGCTTGGTGGGGAGTTGTGTGAAAAAATGAAATTCGTGGTTTTTGAGATGTGAGGGTTGGAAAGGCCTCCAAATGTCCCCAAATGAGTACTGTAAAAGTGTTGGTGCACTAAAGTTTTGAATTGGATGCATTTTGCACTTGGCCAAGTTGGTCGGTGCACCGCGACTAGATAGCTTGTTGCCAAAATTTGTCAAATTTAAGACCTTGGCCAAACTGAATGAAATTTTGTGGGGGAGGTTCCTGATATTGTTTAGTGGTGGACTGGAAAAAATGAGGTCGAAATTCGAAGTCTACATGTGCTTTTCTATTTTTCCCGATTTTACACATACCCGGTAAGTAAAAAAAATAAAAAAAATAGTTCCCCTTCGAGAAAAATTATGAAATTTGGTGAGCAAGGAGATACTATTATTCTACGAATTACTGCAAAAAATCGCATCAAAATTCGAAGTGTAGCCCGAGATATGGACTTATGTCTGCTCAAAAAAAGTGTATCTACTTGTACAATTTTGCCTTTTGCATATTAACCTCTTATAGGGGGGGAGTGCTCCTTGAGCCGGCTAGGTCCACACTGGCAGGTTTTAAAGGGAGCTTGATGAGGCCTCCCCCCTCACATGCTGCGTGCGTTAGCATGTTTTCCATGGCACAATTAGCCTCTTCATAGTTGTTGAGCTTTATTAATACCAACACACGGTCGTCACTGATCGTTGGTTAGCTCGGCAGCTAGTCCCTCGGATATTGTGGAAAATTATTTTCATGCCTAGCGATGCTTGACCCTGCGTCACTTGATGTTTCCATTTGCTTGCTTGCCCATGGTAGGTGTGGGGTGGACCGTCTTGTGGTGTGGTGTCTTGCGAACGTGAGGGTGTGTGAGTTGTAATCGAGATGTACTTGCTGGCTGGCTCCATGCCTTGCGTATCGAACGGTCAAGCATGCATCTCTTCCATTTTCGCCCGTTTCCTTGGGTGATATTGGTTGATCAGTCCCTGTGTTGCCTACCCACTAGAAGGTACTTCTGTGGTTGCTTCGAATTCTATCTTTCCATCACGAAGAGGTGTTGGAGGATCCTAATGTCACGCACGTGTTCCAT